>NC_071394.1:101976685-102286129 GCF_022682495.2 Desmodus rotundus
CATATTTATATAATGAACACTAATTCCCTAAAAAAGGCTACTGACTGCTTCATGGTTACCAAAGTATATATTTGAAGTTGGTTATGATAAAAACAATACAACCATTAATCCCATATCAAAAGATAAAAAAGAACTGAAAAACCCCCCAAAATATTTAAAGATTCTCAGTGAAAACTTATAGCAACTGCACATAAAGCTTAGTTCTGTGGAGCAAAGGCAAATAGAAAGTTCTACAACTGTCATTATCCACCAAAAGGAAGCTTATTAGGTCATCAGAAGAAATAAAACTTTCTGTTAACTGAAAAAACAGCAAATTTTATTAGAAATCAAATAAAGAAAAACGGAACAAAAAAACCAACCAAGTCTCCCTCTCTCTCTGTCTCTCTTTTAAGTTACAAAAAGATTTTGAGAAACCTGAGAAATTGTTACCCAATCATACAAAAACTGCCAGGGCTCTGAGTAGACAGGGAAGAATGAATTAGGCTGGTGTGACACATTCTTTTATTGCAGGGTCAATGATCTTGAATTTCAACAAGGCATTCACACAGTCACTTCATAGTCCATTCTCTGGTACTTTGACTTGTTTTGTTTCTTACAAATGCTTCATGAAACTCAAGAAATTTGAGGCTTTCCAAAAATAGGATAGGCAATACAGGAAAAAGATCATTCTATGGTTGAGAATGAGAAATACATTAGAATCAGTATCAACAGCAGAAAAGGAAATGATATCAAACATACCTTGGAACAGCTCCTAAAACAATGAGGTTGGCTTTCTGCTTGTTGTTTCCAATTACAGCATTTTTCATGTCTCTGAATTCAGGGGAAGAGAAAAGGTAAGGTATGTTGAGATGTCACAAAAAAAATCAAAGATCTATCATTCCCCTTTATCTTTATTATGTAACATCTGGGATCGGCAAGTACAGAAGTCAGTGACAAAGTCAAAGCATTGACCCTTTTCCCCCTGGAACGCCAAAGAGAAGGGAGTGAACCTGAGGACTGTAAAGCAGGTAGTGGAGTGGGGGACATGGGAGATATCCTGAGTACTGGGCAAAAGACTCCCAATGAAAACAAAACAAAACTGAGTTTTTAAAAAAGGCCACTGAACTTTTAAATATAAAGAAATATAGACCACATTTTCACTCACAGATCTGGGAGTACAAAGTAAAAGCAACCAGCCCACAGAACGTATCTGACCTTGTTTCAAGGAGAATGACTTTGTTCACTCTTTTTTGTGACTTCTTATGAACTGAGTATTTCTTATGATTCTATTTTATCTCCTTTATTGTTTTATTAGCTGTACCTTTTGGGGGTTTTTTAGTGTTTGCCTTACAATCTACAATGTGCGTGTTTCAACAATCTTCAAGGGATATCATCCCTGTTTCATAGGTATTGTAAGAGTATTGCAAGTATAATACTTTCATTTCCCCATCCATTCTTTGTGCTGCTACTGTTACACATTTTATTTTTAAATTAATTAGAAACAACATAATATATTGTTACTATGCTTGCTTAAGCAGCCAACTGTCTTTTAAGGAGATTTAAATTTTTAAAAAATCCTTTGATATTTCTTTCATATTCAGCAGTAATTTTTCCCCAGCTACACTCGGATCTTTACTTGATCAGGAATAAAACTTTGTTAATAGAGTATCTCTATCAATGACCAAATGGTTCACAAACCTGGTTGGTTTCAAAGGACAGGTGGGGGAAAAAATAACTCAAAATAAACCTAGTACTACTAATAAAATGTTTAATAAAAAACAATACATTCAATAATTTTTTTAAATACCCTGATCGGTCAGTAGTCCTATCTTAATATAAAAAACTGGAACATTATGTGATCTCCATAGCAGTGGTTCTCAAAGTGGGAAAGAGGGCATACAGCCCCCTAGAGACATTTCGAAAGTTTATGAGGTGTCTGGAAATTTCTGGTCATAGTCTTACAAATAGAAAGCATATTTTTCAGTGTTTTAAAAAATTCTAATTTTCAGTACTGCACCTGCCCTGTAAATAAAAGGCAGTGTATACTCCTTGTTAAGAGTCGCTACATTTTGGAAAGTCAGCTCACTAGCACAGCGGCACTCCTGGATCATGAGTCATCAGTACCACAAGCCTCCATCAGCCCACATCTGTGGCCCCTGCATTTACACTACTTCGTTAAGTTTTCTAATATAGTCACACCTAAGCATCTATATATTGAAACATTATAAATTACCTTCTTTTTAAATTTTCCTTACTATTACAAGTAGGGAAGGCATTATTTTTAGAGTTATGTATGTGAGTAGGTTATATTATTATGGATTTAACTTCAACATACTATAGGGCATGTTACAAAATATTTATAAGGAGAAGTTAGGTCTGATAGCACAAGCCCATTGTTATAGAGCCTCAAAGTTCTTAACTCATTCATGTCTTTCTAACCCAAACTAAGCTCCCCTAGATACTTGACCAACATCTTTTTTTGACTTCTCCTCTTTGAGGTGGCAGAACTCTACAATATGTAAGATTTTTTTTTGCGAACATTGAACATGAGAATCCTAAAAGAGTTCTATAGTTGGCAAACCATGACCTATAAAAAGCAGAGTAGGAAACAGAGGGAGAAAAAGTTAATTTAAAAAAATCAACAAGTAATTGTTACAGTCACTATGTATTTATAAAACCAACGAAATTCGTTGGCATCAAAAGCCCTGGTAGTAATTATATCCTTCTCCTCAATTACCTTCTTAGATTATTGCAGAAAAACACTACTATGGCACAGTGCTCTGCTGAAAGCTTATTCTCCTTACAAGTTTGGAAGAGCGTTTGCACAAGTCTTGAGGCAAACACTGCACGCCTGCCTAGTCTTCTCCCGTTAGCTCGGTGCCGGAGGGTAGGGCTATTTTTCACGGCCTGATCTCTCTCTGTAAACTATTCATCAGATCTTCCATATGGTTCACAGGGGATAGTAGGAGTATTTTTTGTTTATGGGTATTAAACTGAATGAACCTACCAAGGTTTTTACTAAGTTCTTATTCATGATTTTAAAATTACGTGATGTCAAAGCCTCATTTAGCAAAGCATAGGTGTGGCAGACTGTACATCTAGGCTCCTGCCTCCGAACAGAGACTTTCTTTGCAACCATCAGCTTATAGACCCCAACCCAGCAGTTCGCCACTTACTCTCGTCTTATTCCCTTCCCTTAATATGTCCTGCCTATACCAGTGCAGCACATCCACTTGGCCAGCAGCTATCTATCGAGCGTCTCTTTTGTGCCAGGTTCCATTCTGGATGCTCTCTCTATTCTGGAACTCCCAACCACAACATTTCCCCAGATTTCCCCCCATTCTTGCTAACCTAAGCAGAAATGAGGTATTCCCACCATGTAAACATATCTTAAATATCTGACACCATGTCAGAGTAAATGTTTTTATAGATAAAAGCAAACAATAACCCTTCCAAGACCAATTGTCCAGTTCTCTTAATAGTTTGCAAAAAAGACATGAAGGAGCCAGCTGGTAGGTACAGAGTAAATCTAGACTAAAGAGAACACAACTAATAAGATGGACCAATGTCTAAAGAAAGCAATTCTTGCCCTGGCTCTAATAAGTAAAATATGTCTATGATAAGTAAGGAAGAAGAGATGTTAATGCCCAGCAAATAAATTCTATTCTGCTACTAGGATAAAGGGATACTATAAGATCATTTCTGGAAAAGAGTTAAAATCAAAAAAGATGATAATTATCACATATACCCATCAATAGCAGTTCTAAGTTCAGTATAGGATTTCATTTCAGAGCCAACCAGATGCAGGTTCTTGTTACCAGATTATAGCTATTCTCTCATCTCCTTAACCCCTCCCTCATACCTTTATACCCTTCCCAGGCTAACTACTCATTTTTCAGGGCTGCACATTGATGTCATGGCTCTTCCTCCTAGAAGCAGGCCCCAACAACTCCCAGGTCTGGGTTAGGTGTCCCTCCCCGGTGCCCTCTATCATAGCACACTCATTACTTCGTTAGGATAGAAATCTGTCTTGAGAGGCAACAAAGCCAGCCTGACCTGGAACTATCAGAGACGTTACTATCAGTAGATCATAAAATGTGACATACAGAAATCCGTATTTTTGTAAAATGCAAATTCACAACTATTATCCAAGATGGAAGCACAGCTAAACTATGCAAGATTTATATACTGCTTTGAAGTTTATAGAGCATTCCATATATATTCAAAATAGAGTAAATTATTTTATTTAATATTCATCACAACCTTGAGTAAGATTACACTTTACAGATGAGGAAGTTAGACTCAGCTTTGGGGCTTTTCTCAGAGTTCCACATTAAATGAGAGAGCCGATCTCAACCCATATTTTTTATACCAAGTATTATTTCCATTGCCTCTGGTATATCAAGCATTTAGAACAATCTAATCAAAAGAAAAATAAAACAAAAGAAGTCAGGAAATAGCTTTCCCTTTTTCTTCCTGCATTTCAATTTTACATTTTTATACAAAATAAAGAGTATTTCTAACTTTCAGTAAAAGACATACTTTTCCCACTAAATCAAAGAAATATAATCTCATGTCTACCACCTTTTAATGTTGGGGGGAAATGCCCTACTTATACACTACTGAAATTCAACAATTAGTTTTGAGCTCACCATGTGCTAACCTCTATGAAGGATACAAAAGCATCATATAATGGGATGCCTGATCTAAAGAGTTTACAGTTTCCTTGGAGAGACCAAAATAATACTAACAATGTAAGGCTATATTATAAATTGAGTGCTTATAGGGCTGAGGAAAGTATATGAAAAGGACAAGCTTAACAAGTTTTGAGACAATGGTGAGAACTAAGAGGAACCTAAGAAAATGGCAACGATTTGGACAAATGGATGGGGAAAGCAAAAAGAAAAGCCATTCATAGAAGATCATACTGAAAGTAAAAATGGCATATTTCTGGGGCCATACCAGGCGCCTGGGTTGAAAAGTGTCCCCTTTAAGATAAAGGGGACATAATATTAGAAAACATAGGGAGAACAGACAAACTAAAGGGAGGTAGATTAAGGAACAATCATGTTTTTGATCAGAAAACAAGCATGAAGAAAGCAGTAACTAAGGAAGATAAGCTGAATGTGGAATGGATTAGAATGCAGATAATACTAAAATCAAGAAACAATGGCTAATGCCCTTCCTTTGTGGTCCTAAGACTCCCTGCACTTATCATTATCATAACATTCACTAATCAAACTATGGTGGGCTGTCTCTTTAGCTATCTGTCTCCTCCTTTAGACTTTTGGATCCTCCAGAGCAGTGAGTACATTATTCATCCTTATAAATTCCCACACTAGCATGATGCCTAGCACCTGGTAGGCACTCATCAAATGTTTGTTGAAGGAATTAGTCTACCAGGTATCTGGTTCTGTGACACACTGGTTAGGGTAGCAACCACAGGAATCATTAATACAAAGGACGTTTGAGGAAGCATTTAACAAGGTGAGTTGAAGGTGCAGAAAATGTTATGTGACATATCTTGAGTGAGTACTTCAAGTCTGGGTGCAGAGAACACTAGAAAGTTTGGAGAATAAATCCCTTGGCAAGACAAGGATCTCTCTTAATTTTGGACACACTGAATTATCTCTGAGGTGAGATAAGAATATCCAGATAGAAATACTAAAAAGTAAGCCTTGGTGATATCCCATTCTTTGAGGACTGGAAAAGAGGAGACATGCATGTGTTAGGGAACATTTTTTTAAGCTAAAATCTGGCTATAATCTTAAATTTGCCCACTAATCTGAGGGGGATCCCCCCCCAAAACCAGAGTTATCTGCTGGAGGGAGGACCCCTTGTAGTACTAGCTTCCACTGCCAGATGAGTGCTCCAGGAACTCATCTGTATCAGTGTGCCAGCTGGCGTTGTTGTGAGAGGCTGCATTCGGCTTCAGTAAATTTTTTTTTTTGAAGATTCTCTCAACAAATTTTCATATTTCATGATGGGGATTTACGAGCACACTTGCCCACAGTGCACTGAGTGTTCAGCAGTTTTTGACCAAAACATGGCATAACCCCTGTATCCCACCCTCCCTATTCACCCAGTCTCACCCTGAGTGACTGTTTTTGTTTCACTTGATGAAAAAAGTCCTCAAAGGGAAACATTTTGCTGATGTGGAAGAGGAGGTGAAACAAAAAACAGCAGAAGCACTAAAAGGCATCAAAATCGACAAGTTGAAAAACTGCTTTGAGCAATGGAAACATCTCAATAGGTATACTGCATCAAGTGGAGAGTACTTTGAAGGTGACTGAAGTTTAAACATGTAAGAATAAATTCACAATTTTTAGTAAATAAATTCCATTTTGGGGGCGGTTTCCCCTTGTATAGGAACTCAAGAGGCACCTAATTTTACATGGAAGCTAACCTTTCATTGCTCTGAGAGAGATTAAGCATGGTGAAAAGAAAGGATTCAGATATCGAAACAATATATACAGTGCCTACAATAGCATATGTCTAAATTAAGAGTATAATGATGGTGATCAAAACCAAGAAAGTAAACATTGCACAGTGCCATTAAAACAGTAGCAAAAGTAAGAAAATAATTAAGATGTAGATCTGCAGGAGAAACATAGTTTCAGTCAATCAGGTATAAGGATATTTATTCCTAAACAATCAAAATAGAGTAAATTTTACATGAATATATACTATTATCTAAAAACAAAATTATTGAAGATGGGAACCTGTAGCTAAAAGATCCATTTCGTCACCTTCACTTTGAATCAGCATTATTTTTGGCTTACTTGAAGAAGCTCTTATTTGGAATATTGTACATTCACTCTTGGTCTAATAGGTGTCAAGTAGCCAAAAAATACACTGGATACTGAAAACTACCATCTAAGTATAAATACAGTCTGACCTACTAATGAAAACTCACTGTTCATTAGGACATCCATCAAACAAGGAAAAAATACCTATTTGTGACTAGCTAGAATAAGGCAATGTGGTAAATAAACAACTTACTAAATTATTAGGACCTGACAAATTACAAACACAGTCACTGCTCTGTCTCTTTAATTATAATTATTATAATGTTATTTTTGGAGAATATATATAATATCCAAACATCCAAGTACAGTAAGTTTTCTATTATCAAGCATGGTTAGGAAATGAGATATAGTCATATTCCAATAAAAGTTACTATTTCTATATGTGAATTGCCAATTTTAAAAGAACTTGATAATGATGATCAATAGGTCATCAAAAATAAGTAAACAGATGATCAAAAATAACTAAAGTCATGCTTAACATAAGGCTTTAATCCAAGAGACACTTGAGAAATTTATAGTGAACTTCAACTCAACTCGGCCATTTATTGTGCACCTACTATATGTATAAATTAAACAGAACTGAGAATTGGCAGTAATTTAGTTCATTCTTATAAACAAATTACCCTATGGTACAGATTTTTGGAATGTATGTAGTGTCAGATACAGTTGCAATTTGTATAAATACCTGCTCAGAAATTAGGAGTTATTGTATTTCACTGTTTATTTTATCAATATAAGATTATAAAGCACCTGATATTCTCCAACGAGTGACATTTAATAATTGCATAAAAAATGCCAAAATAATAATAATTTGAATCCATGTAATCATTCCAAAGAACATCAAAAATGTGTTAGAGCACTGTGGAATAATATGGCTATATATATATTATATATACATAGTGTGTTATACATAATTACATATTATATATAGTTAAGTGATTTAGAAATATGAAAAGATATATGCACATTTACAAATATACAGATATTCTATATATCAAAGTTAATTCCACATATACAAACAGCTTATCTAACTATACGTAAAAACTATGTCAATCTGATCTAGTAATTTCTGAAGAATCTTGCCAGCCTTTAAATCATAATTCTCTGACTGAATTGTCTCAGAATACACGGTTTTAAACAAGACTTAGAATCACTCCATTTCATTTGGTATTAAAGTCATCTTTGTTTATGTTTACCTACAACACTTTTTAAAAGTAACTGATTAAAAAGTATTAAGGGAATAAATATATATAAATACATATGTATTTATTTTTTATGAGGATATTTGTTTTGAATTATTCTAAAACTTACCCTTTAATTTAAAATTTCTTAAAAACCAAAGGCTTAATTTTATGGGAGCTCATATCTTCGCCTCATGTAAGAAAATGGAACCTCCCTGTATCATACTGAAACCAGAGGTACATAATTTCCGGGAAAGGTTACTAAAATAACCTGATTTGATCAGTACAATAAAATATACTTCAGAAGACACTTTTGAGAAATGGCCAGGTGGTGAAAACTACAGAATAATTCTACAGTGTCCACAACTGGCTGCCTGAGTTTACCACAGAGATCTGGTCTAATCTTCTGTTTCTGGTTCTATTACCTACTCACTGAGTAGGTAAAATGGTCCTTTTGTGATGTTGTCTACAAAAAAGTTCCCTATATTTTCAGTTAAGGCTATATGCCTGTAACTCAGCTGAGCAGATTAGTTATAGACCATAATGAAAACCCACTATTCACCTTTAACTTCTTCCATTTTTGTTTTTCCTGCTAGTATGTTTTATATGTTCACAATTTTATTGGGAAAAATCAGTTCAATATAGCTATAAAAATAATAAAAACTCTTGTTGTCTTGCTAAAGCTAATTGTCAATTCTTTTATATCTTTCCAATGGGATATTCTGGATTCAAAGCCTATTACTTCAGTCTCTGTCTTTTCCTTCCCTAAATTTAGTAGGCCACCCGTGGTTGTTTACACTCTGTGGCCACCTCCCTTCTACCTACCTATTTCGGTCTAGTAATGGTCTCTGGTTGACTCAACAGTGTCTGTGTAGTGTGCATAAAAAGGAAAAAAACTGGTCAATTCTCTCTTCCTAAACCTCATTTTGATTCCCCCTTTCCTCTATCAACATTGTATTATTCCAATATTAGACAAGATTACTTAAAAATAAAAATATAAGTCACTTATTCTCTTGACTCTACCGGGTCCAGCAGAAGTAACACCTGCTTGAGTGTGTTTGGTAGGATAATTAATATGGGTGTAATAATTTATAGCTTTAATTTGAACATTTCACCTAAAATGTCATATGGATTGCTTGAGTGTGATATTGTTATGTTACAGAATTACTTGCTTATGATTTTGTAATAAAAGATTTTGTAATAAAAAAGGAGGCATTATTTGTGCTGGAACCTGTATATAAATTAATTTTCAGACAGTTCCAAAATTCAGGAAAGAATTATTAAGTCAGAAACAATAAATATTTCTGAGAAAAAGAAAGGTTTATCAAAACACACTACACATAGCCCTGTAAGGCCAGCTCTATTCTGACATAAAGTAGAATGATTCTGGGTGATCTGTCTCTTTAAAACTATAAACCGATTTTAGTACTGTAAGCAGCAATGCCGTTTGCCAGAATGTGTTATCACTCGCATTGTCTTCTCTGAATCAAGAAGTCTAGCCCTTCTCCCTCTTCTCCTTCAGTTTGAATTGTTTTATGTCTGATATTTTTTATTTGCATTTTCTTTCCTCTTCTTTGAGGAGAATCATCTAATTTTTGAAATTGTTTTAAATTGGGGCCAATACTGACCAACTGCTTAAGTGCTAATTCGTAGTATCCACAACATACCAGGTACTGAATTTTGTATGTCTGGCTTAATTATTCCAACAATTTGGCAAGCTGGGCAGTATTACTCTCTCTTTACAGATGATGAGGTTAAGGCTGGAGGAAATTAAGTAACTTGCCTAAGCACACAGACAGTAAAGACTCCACCACAAAATGTCAGAACCAGGAATTCAACAGTATATGTTGTCCAACTCCATATTCTTTCCACTCCACCACCCCTTCACAAAAAGCCTTTCTTATCTGTCTTAGCTGACAGCTAAATGTCTGAAACTTGATACGTTTTTAAGAAGCACTACGGCTAGAAAACTACACTTTAAATGGTTGTTAGAATTCACTCTTTCCAATTTATATGCGTTACTTGATATTTTATCAATTTTCAAGAAGCTACAGTGTTCTTTGGTAAATAAAGAGTTTCTGAAATAAAGAATTAACACTAGAATTAGTTACTCATATCAGATACAACTCAAAGGTACAGGTTTTCTACACAAAATCATTGATTGATAAATTTAGTTATTCTCCTAAATGCTACTATGGTTATAGTAGCAGTGATAAAAATAATAACATCATCTTCTACATCAATCACTGAGCACTTAATGAGTCTGGCATTTTCAACTATTTATTGAGGAACCTTAAATGATTCTTAATCTAGTGATTAGATTAAATCACTTAGTTATTTCTAGGATTATCAATATAAACTGTCTGATTGTGTGTGGAGTGTCTGCCTGTCTAAGGAGAAGTATTAAATTAAACCTATCCCTTCAACTACTTTGTGTATGTAAGTACAACCCAAATGGATTTAACAGATTCATTTAATACCACATTTCCTGGTAATAATCAAACTAGTCTCATGAAATCATTATAAAGCCACCTAGTTAAGGAGACAAAAGCAAAGTTAACAGAATAAGAAAGCATGAAGTACCATCTCCTGTTTCAGTAATCTGAGAAGCTGTGAAGATAAGATAGGTGTCAAGTATCCCAGCTGGGTGTCCATTCAGCTGCTAACTTTTCCTTCCAGCTCAATTTGAACAAACAGCTTTATTCACTTTTATTCAATATTTTGCCTCCACTTTACAAATCACATCCCCAAGGTATCCCTTTTACAATGCCTTGGTGGTTGGGGGTGAGAGAAGGGAAATTGGGGTTTGCATTAAGAACTGCAGTCAGTAGAAATTTCCATACCATGGTTGAGCAAGAGTAACCTGAAGGTACTACTGGCTAATACTAGCAGGATAAGAGAAGAAGAAAGGGACTCATTAGTGCCTTTGCTGCTATCCCAAATGTATCTCATCCTGACCCTTTTTTGGCTCCTTCCTCTGGACAGAGTTCAGGCCTGCAGGTGCTATGTGGTTCCTGACCCTATGAGGAGTCTAAGGCTAGACCTGATCCATCAGAAGTAAGGTGTGAAGAGCATGATAATCTGCTCTTTGGAGAATTCATCTTTCAATCAGCTGCAACCTTATACTTGTCCCACTTAACTTTTTAAAGCATAAACACCTCAAGTATGTTGCTTAAAAATGTTTCCTCTCATTAAACACAGGGGAATTTGGGAGAAAAGAAAGGCATTTATGTTATCAAAAGTTTATTTAAATTTTGTAATAACTGCTTTCTAGCTTCTGATATTTAAAACATTACCACAATATTCAAACCTTAGAGATAGTCAATGAGTTAACCAAAATCAAAACAAGCAAACAAAAAATCCTCTGAGCTACTCTCCTAACCCTTCCCAATTATAAAAGATCATCAATTTTATTCTCTTGCTTTTGCTGAATTTTAAAGTCACAAAAGCATTCACCACAGAAAACATTCTTTAAAAAGTAAAACAAGTATTCTACAAAAAAAAAAAAATGAAGCTCACCATGTCAGTTAACAACTATACAAAAGACAATTTTTAACAGTACAATATTAAATCATTACTGTTAAGGGGTCTTTCCAAAACGGCAGAAGAAAAGTTATAACCCTGCATTTTCAGAATTATAGTATTTGGTAGATTCAAACATGAAAACAAACATGACTTTTGATAGACTCTTAAATACATACTACTTACATGACACCTTGTAGAACTTTCTGGGGATCAGGGTCAAATAGCCTGTCAACATAGTGGCGACTGCTAGCTGTTACTTCCTAGAAAGTGGGGGGAAAAATTATGACATCTGAAGCCATGCAAATCACAAATTCACAGCATCACCCACATCAAATAGCTATATAATCTAACTTAAGGTAGATGCATTAGAATTTCTATAAAATACTTATATTAAATCATTCCGAGAAAAGCTTGTGACAAGATAAATAATAAGACAAGGAAGCAAGAAGACACCTGGTTCTCAGCGAAAACATAACTGGACAGTAGGACCTTTGTGGTGAGACCTGTAACCTTTGCCAACAGAACAGGGTTAAGTGTTAAGAAGCAGTTAAGTTTCTTAACTAACTGTTGGATGTCACCTACATATGAATAAGAGATAGGAATGTTGCTTCAGTTTAGTACTCACTCAAGGGAAAGAAAATCTGGCTTTCAGCAAGGAAGAAGGATAAGAAGTTCATGAATGGTCTATGAGGGACAGTCTAGGTGCCAGAGGAAAACTCTCAGACTGATGCACCGTAGCTGCGCTGCCAGGACACAGACATATGTAAAAATAAAAACAAAAACAAAGGAGTTGTTGCACTTTCTGTGAGGGGAAGACAATTAAGAATTAGAGTGATTTTTCAGGTCCGAGACAGTTAGCTAGTCTGAAATGGCTAAAGCTGGATAGAAGGGGGAGAGTTAGAGCATAAAGGGCAAGGGGAGACACTTACCTCCTTTTATTTGTATCATGGGGCTTGCTCTATTATTTATTTCTTTTAATACTTATTTTTGGGAGGTAACAGTGATTTTTTACATTTAATTTTCAATATTTAACATTATTTTTTTTAAAAGAACATTATTAGTAGTCCAAGAACCAGAGAAAAAGCATTTTTGTCCCTTGCCTTTTCTTTCTGATGCCTGCTGGAATATGCTCATGTACCCATTAGCAATAAATTATTATAGTGAGGAGAAAATACTTTTCCAGTTTACCCAGAATGCCATCAATAAAAAGTTAATTGCCAAGACACAGGGCCAGCTTAAGCTTCTGAGTCACCAAAAGCAACTGTGAAGAAAAACTACATAAATTCTAATTTCCTGACAATATAGTTAATCCAAAATCAAAGCATATTTTCATATTATGAGCTTGCAACCAAAATATACTCATAGGTTACCCAAACGCCCACTTTAAAATGTACTCCACTTATAAAGAACAAAGCCAGAGGCATCACAGTACCCGACTTCAAATTATTCTACAGAGCTACAATAATCAAAACAGCATGGTAATGGCTGGAGAACAGTTACACAGATCAATGGAACAGAATTGAGTGTCCAGAAATAAATCACAGGTATATGGGCAAAAAGTTTTGGACAAAGGAGCCAAAAACACACAATGCAGAAAAGAAAGCCTCTTCAATAAATGGTGCTGGGAGAACTGGAAAGCCACACGCAAAAGAATGCAACTAGATCACAGTTTGTCATCTTGTACAAAAATTAATTCAAAATGGATCAAAGACCTAAATATAAGAACAGAAACAATGAAGTACACAGAAGAAAACAGAAGTACTAAACTTAAACACCTGGGTCATAGAAAACATATTATGAATTTGACCCCAAAGGCAAGAGAATTAAAGGCAAAAATAAATGAATGGGACTCTACCAAACTCAAAAGCTTCTGCACAGAAAAGGAAACCAACAACAAAACAAAAAGGCAACCAACTGAATGGGAGATGATATCTGCAAACAGCTCCAACAAGGGATTAATATTCAGAATACATAAGAACTCATACAACTCAACACCAAACAAACACCATTTAAAAATGGGCAAAGGACCTGCCACACAACTCTCCCAAGAAGTCAAACAGCCATCAGATACATGAAAAGATGTTCAACTTCACTAGCTATTAGGGAAATGCAAATCAAAAATACAATGAGATACCACCTCATGCCCGTTAGAATGGTTATTATCAATAAGACAGGTAGTAAGTGTTGGGGAGGTTATGGAGAAAAAGGAACTCTCATTCACTGCTGGTGGGAATGTAAACCACTACAACCACTGTGGAAAACAGTACGGCGGTTCCTCAAAAAACTTTAAATAGAGTTACCTTATGACCCAGCAATCCCTCTTCTAGGTATCTACCTAAAAAAATTGGAAAACATTTATTTGCAAAGATTTATGCACCACTATGTTCACTGCAGCATTATTCATGGTGGCCGAGAGACATAGAGACAACCAAAGTGTCCTTTAATAGAGGACTGGATAAAGAAGATATGGTACATGTATACTAAGGACATGAGAAAAGACAAAATACTGCCATTTGTGACAACATGGATGGACCTTAAGAATATTATGCTAAGCAAAACACGTCAGTCACAGAAAGCTAACAACCATATGATCTCACTCAAATGTGGGTTATAAACTCATAGACACACAAAGACAACGGTATGGTGGTGACTAGAGGGAAGGGTCGAGGGCGGGGAGTAGTCAAAGGCGAAGGGGGCCAAATATATGGTGACAGAAGATGATTTGTTTGACTTTGAGTGGTGGGCACACGGTGCAATCTACAGATCATGTACCACAGAAATGTACACTTCAATTCTGACCAGTGTAGCTCAGTTGGTTGGGTGTTGCCCTGCAAAGTAAAAAGGTCGCTGGTTTGATTCCCAGTCAGGGCACATGCCTGGGTTGTGGGCCCAGTCCCCCGTCGGGGAGTGTGTGAGAGGCAACCAACAGGTGTTTCTCTCCCTCTTTTTCTCTTTCCCTTCCTCCTCTCTCTAAGAATACATAAAATCTTTAAAAAAAAAAAGAAAAGAAATATATGCTTGAAACCTATATGAACCTATTAACCAAGGTCACCCCAATAAATTAAAAAAAAAAAAAGACATGGCAGCAAAAGCAAGACTGATGAAAATTCTAACAGGGTACCATGAAAACACCTGCTGACAGGATCTGATTTCCTCAAAATAACAGAATCACAGAGTCAGGACAAATCCCTTGGTTAACAAATGAGGGATGATCTTTATCTAGAAATCAGATCGTCAAATGTGAAGTAGGGATGCAAGCAACTGTACAAATACATCAAGAGCAACCTCCAGGATTAAAATGAAAATAGTATTCCTGCAATAAAAACAGGTAAGTTTTGTCACTCCATTTGAGCACATGTGTTTTCCGGGCTTTTTAACACGGTAAGTTCTCCTCAGCTCCTTAGCCCCTTAGCCTCCCTCCTACTTGGGTTTAATCTTTGATTTTACTGCTCCTCTCAATATATTTTCCCACAGCTCCTACATCTCTTGCCTCTCATTGTGTTTTTAAAAAGGTAGTTGAGTTTAAAACCTGTATCTTAAACAACACAAATTTTGCCCATTAATAGCTATTTTCTTTAGTGTTCTGTGCCTAGTTCATTCCATTTAAAAAGCACTGAGTACCTACTATATGTAAAGGCACTGAAGAAGTCATTAAATATTAAAAAAAAATTAGTAAGGCTTGGTCGCTGCCCTCAATAATGCATATTCTATTGTAATTGTGTTTACATATTTATATTCCCTACTTGAATACAAAACAGATGTATACAAACATAAAGGCAGCACTGAGGAGGGAGTCAATAAACCAGGAGATTCAGTGAGGCCTTCTTAGAGGAGTCGGTTTTGGAAAATGAGTAAGACTGCACAAGAATGGGCAAGGAAAGAAAAAACCAGTGTCATAATCACAGCCATAGGACATGTGAAGCCAACACCCATATAACATCAGCAAGTATATCAGGTGCTGGCACTGAAAAAGGAGGGAAGGTAGAGAGAGGGGTGACCACAGAATGTAAAACACAGAAGGCCAACCAAGAGGTGACCCATCAGTGCAGAGTTCAGATGGACTTTTGGTTGAAGTTCTGTGCTAGGTGCCAAAGAAAGTAAAAGAGAATGCTATGGCAGAGCTTTGCATTTAAGGAGCTTACAATCTATAAGGAGGTCAGTCATGTACACAAAAAACAATCCTCTGAGCCGCCTAGGTATTAGCAAGTTGGGCAATATAGTCACTTTTTCACATTTACCTTACTTTGTTCTTCTGCCTAACATATTCATTTATTTGTCTGTATGGGACAATCCCTATTGTTTTACTGCTTTCTTGTGTAAATCAGGTCATCTCTCCCCTCTCAGCCCTCTTTTTCTCTTCTTTCAAAAGACAGCCTGGACTTGTAAGAATTTGAGAGAGAAGGCAACTGGTACACATATTAAATAGGTTGCTCAGGAAAAGCCGCCCCCACCCTCAAAGGACCCTTCTTTTGCCTCTGTAACTTGTTTCCTTAGCCCATTTCTTCTCTGGCTCACTTTTAACTGCCCCAGTAACTCTCTAAATAGACTTTCTCTTATAATTTGGGGAAAAATAAAAGAAGGTAACATCTGAACAAAAACCTGAAGAAGGTAGAGGACTAAGTCTTGCAGCTATCTGGGAGCAAAGCTTTTTAAGCAAAGAGAACAGCAAATGCAGAGGCTCTGAAATGGGAAGTGTCTGCTGTGCTCAAACAACAGAGGCCAGCACAGTTGGAGCAGAATGAGCAAAAGAGAAAGCAGGAGACTTTTGGTCAAACAGGGGCCAGCTGGTAAAGAGCTGTGTTGTCCAATATAATTACCACTATCCTATATGGCTATTGAGCATTTGAAATGTGGCTAGGAACTGAACTTAAATTTTTTTAACTTTAATTAATTAAAATTAAACTCTAAAAACCAACACTGGCTCTTTCCAGATGGCACCAAGCCATGGGCATCTCTTGGGACAACTGGCACAAGCGCCAGGCGCAAGAGAAAGCCCTACCACAAGAAGCAAAAATATGAGCTGTGACACCCTGCTGCCAAAACTAAGATTGGCCCACACAGCACACATACAGTCCTCGTGCCAGAAGGTAACAAGTACCGTGCCTTCAGACTAGACGTGGACAACTTCTCCGGGGGTATGGAGTGTTGTACAGGCAAATTAAGGATTATTGAGGTTGTCTACAATGTATCCAACAACAAACTGGTCCACACCAACACTCTAGTAAAAAACTGCAGCGTACTCAATGACAGACAGAGCACTGCTGACAGTGGTGAGTCCCACTAAGCACTGCCCCTGGGCTGCAAGACAGGGGCCAAGCTGACTCCTGAGGAGGAAGAGGTTTTAAACAAAAAAATGATCAAAGGAAATTCAGATGAAATGATAAAAGGAAGAAGAATGCCGAAATCAGCAGTCTTCTAGAGGAGCTCCAGCAGGGCAAGCTCCTGGCATGCATCACTGCAAGACCAGGCCAATGTAGACGAGCAGACAACTACGTGCCAGAGGGCAAGGAGTCAGAGTTCTCCTTGAGGAAAACCAAAGCTCAGAAAGGCAAATAAATTCTCCTCCTTCCTATCTTAGCTCATGTAAAAAAGGTGTCTGCTGCCCTACAAACAAATAAACAAACAAAAGCAAACAACACACACACACACACTGGATTCATATATTAGAAAACTTTTAAGAGTGTTTAGAACTACTTAGTTATGTAAATCTACTTTTCAACAGCAAACTTTTATGAAACCTAAATACCAAACAAGTATTTCCAATCAAAATTCAATATCCAAATTGTATAAGATACACCCCAGATTTTGAAGACTTGCTATAAAAAAGCAAAATAATTTCATCAGTAATTCCTTATATCAATTATCTGTGGAAATACTATCTTGATACATAGGTTTAAATAAGATATATTAAAATTAATTTTTTTCTTTTTACTTTTACAGCACAGCTACTAGAAAATTTAAAATTACATGTGTGGCTTGCATTGTTTTTCCACTGCACAGCACTGGTATAGAGTCCTGTTGGTAACTGCAAGAATTTTGATTTTTATGGCATGAGTTGGAAAGCAATTAGAGTTTTGGGAAGATAGAGACATGATCTGACTTGTTTTAAAAGGATCTCTTGGCTGCAATTTTAGGAACAGACAAATGTGTGGAGGGAGTCAGAGAACAAAAAGCAGGGAGGTTAAGTAGGAGGCTATTTCAATAATCAGAAATGCTATTATTTCAATGACATGATAGTAGCCTGGACCACGGCAAGAGTTTTGGAGGTAGTAAGATTCACTCAGATGCCAGATAAATATTGAAGCTGAAATGACTGTCAAATTGGATATTCTGTCAGACTAGAGGTGGGATGTAAAAGATGAGAGAAATGAAGGATAAAACCTAAGGTTCTTGCCTGAGAACCTGTAAAGATTGAGTTGCCAGTTAAATGAGATGAGGAAAATTGTGGGTGGTGCAGGTTTGAGTGAGAAGATCAAAAGTTCAGTTTGGGACATGTTAAATTAAGAATTTTATTAGACATGCAAATGACAATGTCAAGTTGGCAGTTGGATATATAAGTCTAGAGTTTAGGAGAGAGTTGTGGGCTGGAGATATAAAATCAGGGACTTGTCAGCATATTAATGGGATGAGTTCAATAAGGGAGAAACCATGGATAAAGCAACCCTTGAAGACTGAATTCTGGAGAATTCTGAAGAAGTAGCCAGTGTTGTGGAAGGAAATCCAAGAAGCCAAATGAGAGAATGTTTCAAGGAGGGAGTAATCACATACGCCAAATACTACTGATATGTAGCTTAAGATGATAACTAAAACCTGACCAGTTGGATTTAGGAACATTAAGGACATGAGTGATCTTGATAATAGCAGTATGGGTACAGTGGTGGGGCCAAAGCCTGCTTCGAGAAGGTTTAAGAGAGAATGGGAAAAGAGGAATTAGAAAAAGGATATACAGACAGTTCTTTCAGGGGGATTCATTAAAAAGGGGAGTGAGGAAATAGAAGAGCGGCTAGAAGGAAAAGTGGAGTCAGGAGAGTTTTGTTTTGTTTTGTTTTTAAAGATGGAATAATTACAGCATGCTTATTCTATTAGTGGAAAAAAATTTTTAATAGAGAAGAAAAACTGATGGTGCAATGGGGCAGGGGAGAACTTCTGGAACAATGTTCACGTATAATTCAGAGGGAATGGAATTAACTAACCAAATACAGCATGGAAAGTACAATAACCAAAGGAAATTAATTAGCTCATTATGGTAGTTGAGAGCTTGTGGACATTCTCTCTGATCACTTCTATTTTTTTAGAGTAAAAATGGTGAGGGTGGAGATGGGGTAGGATAGGGAGGTTACTGGTTTGAAGAAAGAGAAGGAGTAAGACACTGAATGAGCCAGGAATATGTACCAGGACTGCCAGGCAGCACTAGCCCTCTTAGGGGTCATGATTATAAATTTAAAGTGAGACTAAGTAAGCATGGCTATGTTTTCCTCCAGGTACACTACAGTGTACAGAAGTAGACATGAATGAGAGAGTTAAATTTAAACAGGGTTGGAAATTCACACTGAGGTTCCGTCTTCCTTCCTGCCCATGCAGGAAGGGTGGGAGGGTTTCTGATATTCTGATCTTTCAAGATGTGCCTTTATTCTCCCCTCAGAAAACCAATGCCCTTTTACATTATTATGTGTATATAACTTCCAGTAGCTGGAAGGAACTGTATACATGGTGATTCCTCCATTTTCCCAACCAACAGAGTGAATGTGTCAAGTAACCAGCTAAAAGCTCAGGGTACACTATGTGCCCACACACACACACACAAAAAGCAAAGCTAGCCAGGGTCAGACTATGACCTCTGCCTTTTGGCAGAAGGCTTCAAACAAATGCCCTAGCAAGCCCTCAAAACATGAACTCATTTTACACATTCAAAGCTGTAATAGAGCGACCACAAATGTATGGGGTGAGGGGCAAAAGTAGGTTTACAGTTGGGAGTATACAAAACTGTTTATTCTTATATTAGTATTTATCTATTAAGTATTGTATTACTTGTATTATCTGTCATATTATTTTGTATCCTTACTTACAATTTATCTTTTAGGTATTGATGGCTGGTAATTTAAGCAACAACCAACAGAAGTAGATACTTAAATCTACTTTTGCCCACCCTTGCATATTAAAAACCTATTATATATTTTATGCTTAATAGCAGCCACCCAAATTATATTATGTGAAAACGTACGTGGATCCCTTCAGCATAACGTTTGTAGACAGCACATTTATGAGTTAGAGTTTCTTCTAGGAAGAGCTGAATCTACTGTGTGCACAAACAGGTACAGATCATTAAAAAAGAAGTTGGAAGTAAATTTCTTCTTGCAAGAAAAAAACAGAAACAGGTAATGAGTTGCATTCCATCATGTGGAAGCAATTTCCCTTTTATTAGAGTGACCATCTGTGACGGGCAGCCTCTGAGTTGGTCCCCAATGATCCCCACCTCCTGGGTATTCAAGCCCTGTGTATTATTATCTCACTTTGAGTGAAGACTGGATGTAGTGACTTGATTCTAGCAAATGTGGAGAATGCAGCAGATGCGATGGATGTCATTCAGTTCTCTCTGACAAAGCCAGCTGCCATGCTGTGAGCTGTCCTCTATGAAGAGGCTCCCATGACATGGAACTGAGAGAGGTCCCTCTCTGGCCAAGAGCTGGCAAGGTACTGAGGTTCTCCTCAGTTCAACAGCCCACATGAAACTAAACCCTGCCAGTAACTTGGAATTGGATTCTACCTCAATTGAGCCTTCAAGTGAGATGCGGCTCCTGATGACACCCTGACTGCAGCCTCACAAGACTTTGGGACAGAGGCACCAGCTAAGCCACACCTGAATTCCTGACCTATAAAAACTGTGAGATAATAAATGTTCTGTTAAGGCAGCTAAGTTTAGGGGTAATTTCTTACACAATAATACAATAGATAACGGACCTTCAAGTTTATCATAGTGCAGGAACACTAAAATAACTGTCACAGAATACACATAGACCAAGAGCTTTGGGCTACATGATAACCATACCTGTCATTCTTCTTTAGCAATACGAAAGAAAAGGGGAAAAACTTAGTCAGTCAGAAAACTGCTCAGACATCCTGAAAAGGCAAACTAGAACAGTCTCTATTTGCCCTTCTGAGTAAACTACCCATGACTGGGGTGAATTAAAACCTTGCATTTTGCAAAACAAATTTTTCAGGAAGGGTTTTAAATACAAAATTACTAAGTCCCAGACTTCTCACAAATGGGACTTAACTCAAAAACCGAAGAAATACTTGTGTCCAACTAAAATTTGGGGGTGAAACAATGAGTGTATTAGACAATGAAAAAATGAAAAATGACAATTTAAGGTAAATAAGAAAATATCAAACTACTTTTTATTTCACTAAAGTCTTACTCTATGTATATTTGATTATCATATAATGTTCTTTATTTCGAACTTACTCAGGCATTATGTGGTAGAAAGAACAAATGATTTGGCATTTAAGACTTAGGTTTGAGTCCTACTTTTACCACTTAACAAGCTTTATGACTTAGGGGCAAATTAAAATTCTGAGACTGTTTCTTCAGTTATAAAATGGCAATGCTACCACAATGCTCACAGTGTGGATCAAATGAGATAACATACGGGAAACCCTTTATATGTTGTAAAAATACCATACAAATACTGATTTCATGGAAATTCTATTTTTGTACAAAAAAGATAAATGGCTTTAATGAGTGTGCTCGTGCTCCTCTTGGTTACTCATATTTATGATTAAATCTTATAATTCAGACAAAAATATCTTTTCTCATCTACTAGCAACTTTCTCTAACAGAAAGCTATGTATTTAACAATACACATTTGAGTGCTAAACTTAAAAACTTAAACTTTTCATTACTTGGGATTTCTAAAAATCACTAAAAATGTATAAAGTAATAATCTGTGTAGTTTTTATCACTAACTTTAGGTGTTATACCATGGACATAGAGAAAATATAAGATCACAGTGAAGAATAGCAATGTATAGTTTAAGGAGTAATCATTTTATATACAGTGTTCTCTCTCCCATACAACCAATACCCCCAAAAGACAACACCCCAAAAAGAGACAAATATTTTTATAATACCTGACACTTGTTTAGTATGTTACTGTTTGCAAAGCATTACCCTATCCATTTTCTCATTTAATTCATACCTGTCTGTAGTGTAGAAATTAAAATATTACAATCCTCAAGGGGAAAGCTGTGACCCCTAAGAAATGAAACTTTAAACTAATGATTGCCAATCAAATTTTAATATCAATTATTCCACAAACTACTAGGAACTTCAAGAAAAAATTGTTCATAATGTTCATTCAGCACATAAAATCTTGGTTGGGGGAGAAATGAAAGACGTACTACCAAAAAATAGGAAGTTTAAGACCTATTTCAGACAAATTCAACATGCGAATGAATATCTTTAATTTACCAGGTGTTATGCTAGGTCCTGGTAATAGAGAGATAAGATGGAGTCTCTTACCCTCAAGGCGTTCACAGCCCAGAAAAAGAAGCAGATATGTAAAGCAAGTTACAAACATAACTTGTAACACATGATTAGGGTAACCATAAAAGTCGATACAAGATAGAAACTCAAAGATACAACCAACAGAAGTACTGAAATTAGGGGTGGAATGGGAGGTGATGTCTAAGCAGTAAGGATGAGTAATTTGAAAGACTAGTATTAATTTGCCAAGGGAAAAAGGAAAAAAAAAACCGACAAGGACTCTAGGTAGAGAGCACAACACATGCAAAAGAGAATTCTGAAGCAATGCAGTGTGTCTGAGAAATGCAATTTAGTATTATAATGATATAGTATGCACTTAGAAATACAAAGCAAAGTTGAAGCTGTACTCTAATTTAGTCAGTCAACAAATATTTAAACAGCTATGAGGCAGTGTTCTAGGTAATTAACAAAAACCCTGTCCCTTAAGGAAAAAAGAAAAGCCCACACTTGCAGAGCTTACCTTTTAGCATGAGCAGAAAGACAAAAAGCAATAAACATAATAAAAAAGTAATATAGCCCTGGCTGGTGTGGCTTAGTGGACTGAGTGCTGGCCTGCAAACCAAAGGGTCGCTGGTTTGATTCTCAGTCTAGGGCACATGCCTGGGTTGCAGGCCAGGTCCCCAGTAGGGGGTGCTTGAGAGGCAACCACACATTGATGTTTCCCCTCTCTCTCTCTCCCTCCCTTTGCCTCTCTCTAAAAATAAATAAATAAAATCTTTTTAAAAAGTTAATATAGATTAGAGCACTATACATGCTAATGGGAAAAATGTTTAATAGAAACACTTTATTTCCATGTCTTTATACTACAGGGTCCAGCAGAGCAGAAGTAACGCCTGCTTGAGTCTGGTTTGTAGGGTACATGAATATCTTGCATGAGATGGACAGCAATTTAAACATTTTACCTAAAATGTCATGTGGTGTGCTTGAGTGTGATATTGTTATGTTACAGAAGTACATGCTTACAATTTTGTAAAAAAAAGGGGGCGTTATTTGTGTAGGACCCTGTACATACACTGTCACAAACTGGGGAAAGGGAGAAGTGCAGGAGAGAAAGAGGGAGGTACACTAAGATACACACGCCACTCAGAGAGCTGCATGCTCCCAGCATCTTAGCAGTCCTAAACACAGGCAGCACTACTCTCTAACATACATTTTGTAAGTCCGCAGCTGTGGTTTAGCTGTTAAAATGACAACTGGTACTACTGATATCTAGTGGGCAAGGACTAAGGATACTAGGTGTTCTACAATATATGGGACAACAGGCCCATATCTCCAAAAAACTTTCCACTATGCAGTCAAGTAGGAAAGAAAACCATTTTTAATTATCTGAGCTTTCAAGTTAACTGCATTTTTTTACACATAAATACAAAATATGTTCCATATTATTTTATTATACAATTTTCCAAGAATGTAACTCCCATATGAATAAAGAAAAAGTTGTACGTTGTCTTATTAGGAACTTTACCAAACATTGTTCATTTCAGAAAGTCACATAAAAAAAACCCCACTTACTGCATATAAGTAACCATCACATCATACCTATATCAGTCTGTAGTGCAGCAGCACAATCATAGCCAAATTACATATATTTGCAAATACATCACTACTTTATTATTCTTTCTAGAATAGTAGTACCTGTGTATTTACTAATTTAAACGATACATATTAGTTTCCTGCTCTTTCTTCCTTAATACACTGGAACATTATGGCAATTCTTTAAAAGTTACATGTGAGGATAGTTAACTTATCTATGAATTTCACTTTAGGATAGACAAGCTGTGCCACAAAATATGTTTCAAGAAAAGGGCGTTAAGTTTGGTACATTTGGGAACCACTAACTAAAACAGCTCATGTTCCAGTCCGCTGGGAGCCCCAGAAACCTGTCTCCATCTCCTAAATGATTTGAAACCAAAATCTGATTTTCCGATGTCTCCAAAACTCTCAGTCCAAAAAAATATATAATGCTTCCTTTGGTTACTTTGACAATTTTCTGAAATGCCAAATTCATAATTATTCATTTTCAAGCCCAGCAACACTCCATGTGTTTGTATTTGCCCCTGAAGAGATTAGGGCTTCCATAATCTGCATGGGCAGAAAGATAAAAAGCAATAAACATAATCAGAAGTTAGTAATCAGTACTTTGATTTCAGCATTTTACTAACCTGTGCCTTAATTTCAAATCATATGTCCTCCTCTTTGGTTTTGGTGAGATGGTTAAACTCACAACATCCTAAATACTGCTGTATAAATACTGTTACTTTGAAGAGTTCTGGTGCTACGTAGTATTTCTCTGCTAGAGGGTTTATTCCACAATTAAACCAAAATAATTGCGACATAATTCTTTCCTAATTTTGAAAGAAGATATCTGCCTCCCTCTGGAACAATACAATAAGGATAATACCGTCAACAAAGACTGACCTTTTTCTTAAAGACAGCCACCATGGCCTTCTAATGTACTCCGAAATTCCTACTTGCCTCCAAAAGGAAGAAAAAATAGAACAAAATGCCCAAGTACTATTTAAAACCCAAGATTTTGGTTTGTTTTCTTTTCACAACAAACAGTTCTTGTATTCTGGTAAACTTCTGGCCCCATTAGAACTCAATCAGATTCTCAATTATTTTAAACCCATCAATAGTATTGCAACTATTTTTATCCTGAACATTTTTAAATCATGAATTAATGCTTTGGTGTTTCTAGAGGCTCACAGCACCTCCCTCCACCCCCATTAATCGATGCCCTGCTTTTCTGTAGTCTCTAGCAACCTGGGAGTTTATAAAATGGCGCTTTGCAGTCGGCTGGGTCCCATCAGTGTAGAAGTAATTTACTATGATAATCCAGATGCCTAGAGTATAATTTGCTTTAATTTCACAAACACAACCATGAAAATACTTATCTTCTCAGATAAGAGGCAACCCTGACCTCTCAATAAATAACTGACTGAAAATTGGGCTTTACATGTTAAGAGAATATATTTTAAAATAAATAATAAATCAGTGCTCATAATGTCTGAAAATAAAATTCTAAAATGTAAGGCTGTGCACCCAATTTTTTTTAATTTAGGTGTTTGGAAATCTGACTCTGACACTTTATATAATGGCATGTGACAGTGGGCAATTCAACCTCTTTGGTTCTGTTTTCCCCAATTAAAAAACAAAGGACAAGAATGAACTAGAGATTACCTGCAGGTTTCTTCCAGGCAAAGATTCCATAGTTTTACACCCACACGAAAAGGGATTTTAATAATAGAAAATCCAGGCATAACTAGATTAAAAGGGATATGAAGAGTAGCCTTTACTTTACCTGTGAGTTTTTAAAGTAATGAAATATTAATATAGTCCTTGTGTAATATCAACAATTGTTATAAACATACTTTGGGTGGTCACAAGAACTGGGAGCAATTTAGCATTCGTGCTCTTTTCTAATCAGGTACAGCACTGTTTATCCTTTTGAGGTACG
The DNA here is from genome assembly GCF_022682495.2 of Desmodus rotundus. NCBI lineage: Eukaryota > Metazoa > Chordata > Mammalia > Chiroptera > Phyllostomidae > Desmodus > Desmodus rotundus. Next base: position 102,002,179 of record NC_071394.1, read on the forward strand.
TACAAACCACAAATAGTCATATGCATCTAGATAACATCTAAGGCTCCCCCTCACTACTAAATTCTATTTGTTCACTCTTCAGTGTAGACAGAATGTCTGAAGACTGAGGGCCAAGAAGACATCCCCCCAGATAGAGTAAATAAACTAAGTAAGGATGTATGGTACAAAACAGCATAATCTGGAGGTCTAGGACAGCAAGAACCACCTCTGGGGCATAAGAGTGACAACGGTTGTGAGGAGTTTTACAAAGATTGAGATTTTCTCTGGGTTGGCTGGGGTTCATTTAAATGCCTCCAAAAATGATAAGCTACTTCAGGGAACCCACTAGGATGCATTCAAATGCCTGTGTCTCAATCCTGAATGAGTGAGACTTCTCAGACGAATGTGGTGTTATCCTGGACCCTAAGAATAATTTAAATTATTATTCAAGACTGCAATCATGTAACGACTTAGAGATTCTGGGTAGCATCTCTCATGGTATACCTCTGAAGTAGTACTGTCCAGACAGGCTAACTGTCTGTCTACTGATTTTATAAAGGCCTTATTTGCTTCAGACTCTTGCAGGCATAAACATCCTTGCCTCGGAGCTATCCATGGTGCTTGACTCAGAGTCAGCCCACCACTTCCAGCAATTGGTGCATTAGCTTTCCTATTATAATGCCATTCTGGAGCTGTCTGATCTATCACCCACATTGTGGCCTATGACAATCATGCCAATATTATGCGCCACTTGTGATCTCTATCTAGTCCACTCTGCCTGTGCCCAGACCCACATGCCTTACTTTTGCCCTCACTTGGGTCTGCAGCTAACTGAGCTCTGCCTCCCAGGTCTGCTACACCATCTGCTACACAAAGCCCTTTCTGTAGATATACTACACCGTTTAGAAGATCACCAACTTACTCTGGGCAACAGATTATGGTTCTTCAGAGCCAAGAATCCCACATGGTATCTTACATGGATTTAAAAGTGATTTCAAGTGACTTTAACATTTTGCTATATATGACTTTGTGATTGACTTTAGGATGAGTAAAGAATAGGAACTGTTAACTCAAAATTGATGTGTGGGTTTCAGGGAATCCCTGAATCTCTTGAAAGTATGTGATTCCTTAGGCAGATGTATGTTTTTCTGGGAACAGGACGTTGAGACTGTTATCCTTAAATGGTTAATTAAGAACCACCGATAAATATGCAGATAATTTCCAAATAATGATCACCCCAGTTTCAAGCACTAGACCTTTGTATCTGTAGTATAATAAATATATTGGGTCTTTGTCCCAGTTCCTGGCACAGATCTCATAAAATTATTGGAATTTCCTGACTAATATGTCTTTGGTTATTCAGAAGGAGCCCCCTTCTGAGCATATGAGCTAATGCTAATGAATGATTATGCTGAGGCCCCAAGATAGTGTCAGGATGGAACTCATTACCAGAAAGACCTAGTGATTACAGGGCTGGAACTTTCAATCCCACCCACCAACCTCTGGGAAGGGGAAGAGTGAGGGGCTGCAAATCAAAGTTCTATATAAATTCCTGAATAAAATTTGATGAGCTTCCAGGTTGGTGAACGCTTCCACATACCAGGAGGGTGGCCGACCCCAGTTTCACAGGGACGGAAGTTCCTGCACTTGGGACCCTTCCAGATCTTGCCCTATGTATTTGACTGTTCATTTGTATCCTTTATAACAAACGAACAGACAAAAGTAAATGTCTTCCTGAGCTTTGTGAACTGTGGTAACAAATGATCGACTCTGAGGAGGGACTTTGGGAACCTCTGATTTTAGCTGGTCAGTCGGTGGTACAGAAGAACAACCTGCACTTGCAACTGGTGTCTGAAACGGGAGCAGTGTCGTAGGACTCGACCTTTAACCTGGGGATCTGACACGACCTCCAGGTAGATCGTATCAGAATTGAGTTAAATTGTAGAACACCCAGGTGGTGTCCACAGAGAATTGGAGAATTGTTTGGTGGTATTGAAAACACTCCAGAATATGCGACTGTTTATTGGACAACTCTAAATGGATGTCCAGAAAACACTTCCAACTTGGAATGTCTAAAATAAAATTCATTTTCCCTCCTTACTACCCTAACACATTCCTCTCCTAACCCTCACATCTCAGCAGATGATACCACCTAGTCGTAAAGGGAAACACCCTGTGAATCACGCTTGATCTTGATCATGACGCTTTCCTTTTCCTCATTCCCCGTATCCAGTCAGTCACCACTTAGAACTTTTTGAAAGCTGAGTAAATTCTTAAAACACTCCTAAAACAAAAGAATCATGTGTTCTATAATCCTTTTCCAGGTGGTAAAGATCTCCAAATATTAATAGATCCTAGAGGCTAGAAATTCTTCCAGTAGACCACAACCTTTCATTTTAATAGAAAGCATGCCAATCTCATCATTCCCTCTGGTCCTGTATTATGAACATGCTAGAGAGTATTCTAGTATATTCATACTAGAGGATAAATACTAGTGTATTCTAGTATATCCATACCAGTATATTTTAGTATAGTCATAGTAGAAGATAACAGTATTATGAATATACTACAGGATAAAGCCAACTCTTGATTCTTCTGATGGAGGAATCCTCATTTATGGAATGAGGTCAAAAGAGTTTTCCGTTATCAAAGAGACACGTGGAGGCTGTTTCTGAAAAACAGCTCTCAAGTTGAGATACCTTTCATTCCTATAAATGGTTCCAATGATCACGGTAACACCGTTCGATGAAGGCAGCTATTCTCCAATTTCCAGAAAGTAACAGAAAATTTCCTTTGTCAGTAATTCCTTATCTTTACCCAGAAGTCAGCATGACAGATAGCACTGCAAAATAACTGCCAACTCAGACATCAAAAAGATAAAAGTCAAAATTGCTGAAATTCCTGGGCCATGACACTATTTAAAAATTTTTAAAGAGAACGAGGATACAGGAAGGCTAGATCTCCAAGTGAAATTGAAGAGACCCAACATGAAGATACGTCCAATTCTTGGTAAAGCCTAAAGGACCTCCTGAGCACTCATTTTCTGAACTCAGGCAGCAATCTTTCCTTAAAGAGACAGCAAGATGTCTGGAAACATTGTACACTGAGCATCTCCCATTCTTCACACATTGCCAATAAAGATTAGGAAGTCCATACCATCTCTAGACATACCCTGTGCTTATTGGTATTTTGTAAACTAATGGTAAACTTTAAAATGTGCTGACCATGTATCACTTTGCATTTATTACTAAAAATCAAGAGGCCAAATTTGTGCGTATGGGCTGGCTGGGCTTAAAACTTCACAGAAAACTTTCTTCCTAACTATTGTCAGTTGTCCATGGAAGAGAGCAAATCAATATGCAACATGAGGCCAACAGAATGCTTATAGACATTAGGGACAGAACAAAATCAAAGAATATCCAGACTTGGAATACATGATACAATTCTAATAGCTGCTTGTTAAAAAGGCATAATGATATACTGGGGAAAGATTATAAAGAAGACAATTAAAATTAATAAGTGTCTCAGCTGTCTCTATCGGCTACACCCTATTCAAAAGCATTTTATGACCTTTTCTCTCTCAAATAATTACAAAGTGATCAAAGTAATATGCAATCATCCTTTTAACAAGGTCTTTCACAAAGCATACATTTTCATTTTAAGTCCAATTATCAATCTTTTAAATTAAAAACAGGTCATGCTTTTGGTGTTTTGTCTAAGAATTCTTCACCAAACCTAAGGTTCTGCAGATTTTCTCCTGATTTTTTTAAGTTGTATTTATTTTTACAATTAAATCTATGATCCATTTTGAATTAGTTTTTGTACGAGGTGTGAAGTTCAGATCAAAATTAATTTTTTTACCTATGGATAAGAGGATAAAAAGATAAGCTGGGAGAAAATATTTGCAAAGGACTTGACAAAGGACTCTCACCTAGAATATATAGAGAGCTTTCAAAACTCAGCAGGCAAAAACACAGTCCAATTAAAAACTGGAGAAAAGGACATGAAGAAATATTTCACTGAAATGTTTCATTCATATTTCAATAAACTATGGATGGCAAATAAATAATGAAAATATTTTTTATACTACCAATCATTATGAAAATGCAGATTAATATGATAAAAAATCACTACACATCTATTAAAACTGCTAATATAAAAAATAATGACAATATCAAATACTGGTGAGGGTGCAGAGAAACTGCATCTCTTATACATTAATGGTGGGAATATAAATGGTATAGCTACTCTAAAAAAATTTGTTGGGTTCTTTAAGAACTAAACCATACAATGTAGCAATTGTACTCCTGGCCATTTATCTCAGAGACACCAAAAGTTATGTCCACACAAAAACCTGTGCATGATCATTCATAGAAGGTTATAATAGCCAAAAACTGTAAACAACCAAAATGTTACTGTGTGCTGGTCTCATCCTATCATTAAACGATGTTGTGGTTGAACAGGCCTTTGTGGTACTTCTCATGTTTGAAAGTACATGCAAACATGTGATACTTCTCATGTTTGCAAGTCACAACAGCAATAACCAGCAGAAAGCTAAACAAGGGTTTGTTCCTTGCAGGACCATGGGGTGAGGGAATGGGAAGCACATGTGCACATGGGGCTGGGGTCCTGCTTCTATTGAGATAGAGGCTGGGAGCCTAGGGTTTCACTGGCTCACTCTTTATTGGTGAATTTAAAACACAAAAACCAGGATTTGAAGTTTAGGAAGAGTAAAACCAAATGACCCAAAGGGCCTGTTATTGAAATCAACCAAAATCTCTAAAACAAAGGCACCTCTGAGGAGGGAGATGGCCTGGCTCTTTATCTAGTCTGGTGGCTGGCAGTGTTTATTGGAGACAGCCATCCTTGAAGTGAATGCTTCTTTGACCTGGATGCCTCAGCAACCAAAGCTTAAGTCAGGCACTTACATTACAAAAAGAAAAAAAACTGCCAAAGTTTATACTACAAAGGTCTAAGAGTTGAATGGCCAAAGAAATCATAGGACATTCATGCTATGAAATACTACTTAGCAATAAAAAGGAACAAACTACTGATACACACAGTGAATCTCAAGAGTATTATGTTGAATGACAAAGCCAAACTCAAAAGGTCATATACTGTTTAAGTCTATTTATGTAACATTATAAAAAGTGACAAAGTGATAGACATAAAGAAGAGCTTAGTGGTTGCCAGGGATTAGACAGTAGGGGAGAGGGAGTAGGAAGGTGTAACCACAAAGAGGTTGCGTGATCTTTGTGATGATGGACTAGTTCTGCACCTTGATTGTGGTGGGGGTTACACAAATATACACATGTGATAAAATGATACAGATCTATACACATACTTATATCAATATGAATTTCCTGGCTTCAATTTATACTACAGTTATACAAAATGTAAGCAATGGGGGAAACTGAGCAAAGTGTACACAGGAATCTCTCTATCATCTTTGCCACTTTCCTGTAAATCTATAATTATTTCAAAATAAAAAGGTTTTTAAACCTTTTATGCAATTAATATTAAGTCATCCAAAAGTTTGGGAAACATGAGAGAACTTATAAATTTGTTGTAAAGGGTGACGTAAGGCTAAGTGAACCCAAAGAGCAATATGGATGACCACGGTGCAGCCTAGAAAGAGCTGGAGAGTTTGTTCAATTCCCCAAAACAGACAGTTCAAACATTTATTGAGTACCTAGTACACAAAACCTGGTGCCATAAATAGTCATGGGATTAAGAGAGAAAAATTAATCTACTAAGAAGATAAGATAGAATAACTATTAAAGGCATAAAGTCTTCTGCAGAAGCAGTTCCCATTTTCCTGGAATACTCTTCCATTTTTCTAGTTTGTTCTTACTCATCCTTGAACTCTCAGCTCATTGTTACTTCTGGGAAATCTCCCTAACTCTCCTCACTGCCTTCCACATTAGATCAGAGTCCCCTACCACATGCTGTAACAGCATCCTGTATCTTTCATTCATACACTGACCTCCATTCACAAACAAAGAACTGTGTGACAACTTGTTGTCTACTCCCACCACCCCGCCCCATTAGGCTAAAATCTCCAAAAGGGCAGAGACAGGCCTGTGTAGTTTGCCATTGTAATCCTAAACCGACACAATGCCTGGTAAATGACAAAAGCTCAAAGTATATCACATGAATAAATCTATACAAAGCTGTAATTCGTATGTACAAATGATCAAGCAGACAATAAGTTACTGGGGTTTAGAAGAACCCTAGATCACTTCATCTTGAGAAAGCCAGTTTATATGGGATAGAAGGTTTTTGTAGAAGGATAAGCAATCTTCTATCCAAAGCTGAAAATGAAATGTCAGCCCTTCTGCAACAAAAACCCACTAAAAATTGAAGCAGGGACGTGGCATGCCAATGTGTTCTGCAGAAAAATTAATGTGGAGAATGAACTTGAACTGAGAGGGTAAGACATTTCAGGCAGTAAAAATACTTGAGAGGACACTGTACAAATGCAGGCACAAAATGCTGAGGCCTTGAATGAGAGGATGACCGTGGGAACAGAGAGATGTGAGAAACACTAAGAATAAAGAGCCAACAGAACTTAAGAACTAATCAGACATAGGGGCATATAAGGGACTCGAGTCTATGATAGGTCAAGAGGCTTACAGTGAGTAATCAGGTAAAGAGAATACCATTAATAAAAATGGAAGTCATGACCACGTCCTCTTAGGAGATGGAATGTGCTTTGTTGAAGTCATGGATAGCATCCACACAATTGAAGATGTGAGACCAAATGGAGAAAAGTCAAGGCTAGTAATGTACATGTGCTAGCTGATCACAGCCAAGATTACAAGAATGAGTAAGATCTTTCAGAGGAGAAGGTAAAAAGAGCCTTGAATAAAATCCTTTAAAATGATATGATTTGCCCCTTACTTAAGTTATACTTATCAAGCTATAGAGTCATTCGGACTGTGAGCCCCGTGAGGCCATACCCTTGCATTCTCTAAAGTATACATTACAGGGTGTTGTACATAACTGGTGCACAGTAAGTAACCTATTAGCGGAATCAGTTATTTCAAAGATACTTGCTGATTAATATTTCCTGTTCCACCTTACTTTGTATTTCAAAAATTTGAAAGGAATGGGCTTCACTTTAAATTAGTATAATCAGTGCCTTTAGACCGTTTAAGTCATTTATCCAAAGGTATGACTTCCCAAAGCTGTAGGACTAAAGAACAAAGAAACTAGACTTGGGGACTTGTGAAAATCTAAAAAAAAAAAAAAAAGTCCCCAGTGAGACTAGGACTAAAGCAAATCTCCACTAAAAGTAGGGAATACTCTTCAAGAAGTTTCTGAATAAAAGTAATCAAGAAATATTTACAGAGGAAGTGAAACAAATCAAAATTTTCAATTGTAGGTACAAGTTGATAATGTATAAAAAGTAAATAAGCTTCAGGTGAAATGAAAGATAAACAAGATAATAAAAGGGAATTGAGAACAGTGGAGATGCATAGTTTCTTAAAAACATATGAGAGAAAAGTCATTGGCCTGCTCTCCCACAAAACATTCCTGGATATTGCAATCAAAGGTGGAGTAATGGGTTAATCTCATTTAATGTTTAGGTGAACAGTATTTCCCAGTTGCAATTTAAAAATAAGACAAAGGACCACTAAAATGGATTAGGGGAGAAATTTGTTAACAGCCTCCCCCTCAAAAGTAAATGATCAAGGCTGCAGTATGCCAGAATGCTCTAACCCCGAATCATAAGCAAATGTCTGTCCTAGGTGCTTCCTGATAGCTGAGTGTATTTGTGGGAGAAGCCAGGGAAGAGAAAAGAAAACAGTTGGGAGTCGCAGACTCTAGGAACCTGACAAGTCATCTATAATCCAATTACCCTCTCAATATCAGAGTGCCTTCCACAACCAGTCTAAAAGATGGTCAAGCAGGGTACACCTACTTGTTTCCAGCAATAGCAAAGAGACTATGGATAAACTGACCACTCAGAATTAGACGCATCTAATTTGAGGCAAAACCCTTCGAAGTTATCGCAAAGTAACTTTCACCTCTGGTCCTGGATCTCTCAAGAGCAACATAATGAAAGTCGTGTTTTGTTTTATTTTTGTTTAAGCTTAACAACAACTAGGTATTACTTCCTGGCATGTCAATATGTTCTCTTCTTTCAATAATAGGAAAATTGGATTTTTCCCCCCAAGGTCTCCCCGTAAAGGAAAAAGGAATGCCAAGCACAAGTTCCTTTAGATTCAGGGCTACAACCTCCCCAGCAGAGAAAAGGGTCTTAACTAATAACTACACACGCTAGATGTTGTAACTGATATGTAATCCCCATTGCCAAGAAGCAAGGCTGCTCCAAACAGTGTCCGGGTGCTGGGACGCGACAGAAGCCACACAGACCTGGCCTGGCAGCTCTGAGGCTGTGGAGAACAAGAAGCCCGCATCCCTTCTTGCCAAAGCCGCAAGGGGCAGGGTGGGCGCTTCTTCCCAGGCCACCGGCAAGCCCCGCGCCTCACAGGACAGAGCCCTCGGCCCTGGAGAATTGACATTGCTAAGAGGAAAGCTCAGTGAAGCGCCTGGCAAATCCCAAACCGCGCGGCCAAACCAGCTCAGCTGCCCGTTCGCCCAACCACCCTGGATGCGGTACTAAGAACCGGCACCGGTGGGAGCTCCGACAGTAGACGTCTCTGGCTCGGCCCGCGTTCCGTCTATCACACTCGCCCACCCTCTTTCATTCCCCAGCCCAAAGCTGAGCCGCAGGTGACCCTAGGGGGTGATGCCCCAGAGGCACACCGCGTTTGGGGTAAATGCTGCAGGCTGGGCCCGAGCTCCCAGGCTGGCGGCTGCAGCAGGTCACTCACCGAGAGGACGCTCATGCGGATTGGGGTCTCCAACAGGCACGCCATCTTGAGCCTTCCCACCCGGCTGCAGCGGACGCCGGCGCGGGGGCCGGCACTTTCGACAACAAACTATTCGGCCAACGACAGCACCTCTACAGAAAGTCAGGCAGGTAGACGAGAACAGATCACGCTTTAGACACCGCCGAAGTACCGCCAGAGCCCGCAGAAGGGAGAACAAAGGGAGACCGCGCCTGTGGCCTCCTTACGAATCGTCGGCTAATAAACAGCAACTACTCTCAGCCTGGGTTAGAGGTGGGGAGCGGACAGCAGTTTCCGCATGCGCAAAGAATATCTGCCGGCCCCACCTGCCGCTCACTGTGGGCGGAGCCTCGGGGGCGGAGTCTCGCTCTGTCTCTACTAGCTTCAAGACTGAATCGTAGCAATTTTGAGTTCGCGTATTCCTATTCTGAAAAACTGGTATGTGAAGCCACATATATAATTTGAAGTTCATTTGCACATTTTTCTCACTCCTTCTTTGCACCAAACTTGTGGCGTAATTATCTCCATTTTACCTATGGAGAAACCGCGATCTCAGTACAGTCTTCTGAGTATTTCACAATCCAACGCTGAAGTGTGACCTGCTTTAGCATTGTCTGCCCTACCCACTTATTCTGATCTTTTGTTAAGAATAGATACTCTAGAGTCAGAACACTTGCGTTTAATCTTTGCTACTTCATGTCTCAGCTGCAGTACCTCTGGCAAGCTACGTAACGTCCTTTAAGTCAGTTTTCTCTTCTGTTAAACAGGGGCTATGAGGATGAAGAACACAAAGGTCTTAGAATGTGCCTGGAACGTAGAAAGGGTTATATAAGTGTTAGCATTTCTCCAGCCTCTGGGTCAAGTAGGGGAAAATGGCGGCAAATATCTGAATATCAGCTAAAACGCTGATAACTGAAGCCAAATAAAACTATATATGTATATATATATATATATATATTTCTAATTACAGTATTTCTGATTGATTAACTCCACGCTGCCACTATATGTGTACTTGTGTGTACGTACCTACAAAACTGCCCTGGACTTGGCCCGACCAGTTTCACCTTTGTGATGCTCGCAACCAGTAAGGTTTTTACAGGATGGTTGTAATGAGCCTGTTATGTCACTTCTTCTTCCACTTCCATAGCCACTCTCTAACTCAGACTGTCTTCTCCCCTGGACTACAGCAATAGCTTTCCAACCAATCCGGTAGCCTCTAGCCTCTCCTTTGCTTTGCTCCTCACTGCTTCCCTATCTTCTCAGGTACTTGGTTTCTAAATTTATTGTAGCGTTACTCAAGCCTTGCTTATGGGTCTGTGTGTCCCTAACAAACTATTGAGTTTCTGGAATGCAGGAATTTCATTTTAGATTTGCCTTCTGCTACAACACTATGCCCCAAACTTTAGTAATCTGCGTACCATCCCCACAATCTTTGTCAATCTGTGCCCAGGTATTATTATTCACTCAATATTTTTCTAAAGCCAATTTCAATTCATGAAATAATTTTGGCTTCATCCTAAACCATAATACCCTGTCAAATCAAGTTTATTGTGCTCTTTATTCTTATTCTGGTACACATTAACATAATAACTACAAAGAAGTCTAAATGTCCATCCATGCATCACTTAAAATCATGTCACATACTACATACCACAACAGTGCAGAGCATAACCATTACACAGAGGTATCAATTCAATGTTCGGTTGATACTTGCATGATATAAAATTGTTATAGGTGTGTTTGATCCACACTTCATCTATTACTTCAAGCCATACATCCTGCAGGAAGCCTCTCCCCCAAGTTTAGGTTAGGTGACTCCTCCCTCATGTCTTCCTCCCTCACTCTGTTCTTGCCAATAACACAGTGTCTCTAACAATACATTGTATTTTTTGATAATTTTTTACTTGTTTGTTTCCCCGCTATACACTTCATGGCAGGGACTAAGAATTTTATCTTCTAGGCCTTCTATCTCGCTGCCTATCATGGAATAGTCACTTACTCAATGTTTGTTGAGAGAATTTTTGCCTTAATTTAGGCACCCCAAAAGGCAGATCCTGGGACAATGAGTTGGGTACTGATAGTTTATTTGAGAAGAGTTTCCAGGGAACAGAATTGATGGATCACGGAGAGCGAGAAAAGAAAGGATAGAAAGACAATGTAAACATCCATTATTGAAGGCACTGCTTATTTCTTGAGGACCTTTGAGAAACATGCAGAATGTCCATCCACATCTTGAGGCTGGAACATTTATTTACCACTTGCATCCTGTACAACCTTGTTGACGTTTTCTCTGGGGCTGTTAACTCTCCATCCTCCTGAATCGTCCTTGTGCATAGAATAGAGAGGACGTCCTTACCTGATGTGAAGAAGCACGATCTGTGGGCAGACGTGTTTCATAATGGAGAAACAAAGATACCTTAAGCAGTGTAAATCTGATCTTTTCACCATGTTCAGTTCAGGAATGGAACCTGGAAGTCACATAACCTGTAAAGAGAGAGATTGTCTGTGTGTGTGTGTGTGTGTCTGTTTTCTGATGAAATTAGAAAGTCTAATGAAATGTTTAATGAGTTTAAGATTCAGAGGCTAGAGACACCACACAACTCTTTTATCCTTCTGAGTTTTGCTTACATTTAGTTTGATCACTTGAGACGTGCTCTCCTTGGTTTTTCTAAGTGTGCTGCCATCTGGTGGTGGTAGGTGTCATAATCACCTCGTTCCATCTTAAGACGCAGATAGCAAGAATAGATGTTTTTCCCGATGTTTGTAACCTTTTATAAACTGATTGAAGCCTCATTGCTCAGAAATCCCCGTGGCTCATTCACTTACTTATGAAGGTTTCTTCTCAATATGTCACCATGCCAGTATGGTCTTCCAGAACCATCCTATATTTATTCATTAAGTATCCTATTACCCTCACCACGGCATTTCCTACGTCCTTTCTCTGCTCTGTTTTCAATCATCCATCTTTTAAACACAATTCTTCCTTTCTGTGTCCTTTATTTTTCTTCAGCTCTGGTTTGGCTGGATTTTACTGTCAGGTCAATTTTTTTTTTTTTTTTTTTTTTGTCAAAAAAGACCTGTGGATATTTTCCTCCTGGAGTTTTTTGTTTTTTTGGTTTTTTGTTTTTTTAATGGTTGGAAACACCAGCTTGTTGCTTCTTCCTTGAACAACATCTTGCCTAATACAACGTACAAGAAAACAAAACACATTCTAGGTATTTTAAGCAAAAAGATTAGAAAATGGCTGGAAAGACTAAAGATGCAAACAGGGAGGGAGAATTTTACTTGGGGTCAGGAACTGCAGGAAGTTCACCACCACTGAAGGAGCCTGGGATGCTAAGATGCCACCATCATTGCCAAAACCAGAAGAGAAAGAAACCTTTCTTCTACCTTCTAATCTCTGACAAGAAGGAAAAACTGAGATATTCTAAACTTTAAAAAAAAAAAAGCTGCTGGAGAATGGGAGAAAGACAGAAATATTAGGCTGTTAATAGCTATGGACAAGCTCTGACAATTCCTGTAATCCCAGGAGTCTCCCCTTCTTATTTACATATGAACTTTTTGATCTATTGCTCAAAACTACTCCACAGGAGTGGACATTTTTTTGAGGACACTGATGCACCTATTCCAGAACTAGTCCCACTTCACCTTTTCCCATCCCCTTTGTCTAAAGATTCATAGCTAATCTAAATCCTTTCAGAAAGGCTAACATCTTTCTGCCCCTTACTTGATGTATTAAAAACACTAGAAAATACTGGGACGAAGGACGTATCTTTCCTGCCTAGCCATGCGGTGGGTAGTTTAGGCCTTATACACCAAGCCCAGTCTTTTTGTCTTTGCTAGCAATGGCCTAGTAAAACATTTCGTTTAGAAAAACTTTTAGCCTTGGAAGTTAATTTTTGTTTGTTCAATGGTTCACAAATGTGTTTCTCATTTGCAAAACCTAATTCAGACCTCAGCTAGCAAAAGGTGTCTAGGAAATGAAATGTAGTTCCTTTTAATTTCTAGACCTGGAAATACATAGGTGGGCCAAGAGCTATCTCGTAGTTCTTGATATATAAATATGTATCATAAGCATATGATATATAGGTATAATTTCAGTATGTTTTCCTTAAAAAGGAATTCCCTTATATAACTGACTAAAATTATCAAAATCGGAAAATTAATACTGAAACAATACTAATTTATAGAGCTTATTCAGATTTTGCCAGTGGACCTAATAATGTCTTTTATAGCACCACATTGCATTCACTTATCATAAATCTTCAGTCTCCTTTAATTTTTAGTATTTCTCAATCTCTCCTTTCATGATTTTTTTGGTAAAAAAAGAAGCAAGTTATTTTTTAAAGACCTTTCTCAATTTTAATTTGCTTGCTGCTTTTCAAGATTAGGTTCAGGTTATATATTTCTGCTAGAAATACAATAGATGTAATATATGTCATATCAGAATGTATATGATGTGGTTTGTCCATTCCTAGTGAGATTACCTTTGAACACTGTTAAAGTGGTGTGGCCTGATATCTCTAGTGTAAAATCCCTCTTTGTCTTTGTTACAATAAGTATCTTTTGGAAAGATATTTTGTGACCATGTAAGTAGTTTCAAATAATAGATACATTGAGACTGTGTTAGTATCCTACTACTCTTCAAAGTTTTACCCGGTAGTGCTAGCATTCATTAAAGATTCATGCTTGAAACAATTATGATGAAGATAATGATTATTGTGATGTTCAAACAATGATTTCTAACTCTGACTTTCTTTCTATATTTATCAATCAGCTGAAGGGGCCCAAAGTTTTGCCATCCCAAGCAGCCTTTTGGGATATTGGTTTTATCTGGTTATTAAGGAACAAAAACTTGGGAAGAAATTTTGGCCCCATCTCTTACTTGCCTGAGATTCAGGTGGAAAAGCCTGCTTCAGAAAGGAAATTTTAGGGTGTTCCCCTCAGCCTAATTTGAGTATGATAGATGGGAAGGATCCAGGCAGGAGCCTGTAGCTAGATCACCCTTTGTTCCATCGGAACAAGAACTTACCTGCCATGTATGTGTCTGCAGAGACTGCTCATTTCCTTTAAAATACCAGGCCCCCGCTCTCCTTTTCTCCTTTGACCAAAATGACACATATACCGAATTCTACCTCACTGTCTTTGAAATTTTCATTCTTATGTGGATTTTCCATATGTGCACCTATTCAGATCTTATTTTCTTTTGTTGATCTGTATCTATTAATTTGATTATTAGCCCAGCTAGTAGAACTTACAATGTGGGAACAACAGTATTCTTTTTTTTATCCCATACACAGCATTCTTATATAATAAGAGCTCTCTCTTTTCCCCATTATTTATTTTTTTACATCATTATGGGATAATAGATTCCTACTCTATTCAATAGGCTACAGTCTGTTACTATGAATATGCATTTTGATGTTGAAATTGTTTCAGGTTCGGTGAGTAGAAAACCTTCCATCATTATGCTTTGACATCCCAGATTCTTTGAACACGTCCTTGCTTTCTGGCACAAGATGCTGCAGGTTCATTTTGTACTTTCCCTGCCCTGGAGTCAACCACTTCAATAATCACACTTGATTTCTTTTAGAGGGGAATAGTATTTACAAACGAACGTCTGGTTGTGCCTAAGAAGTTTTAAATAACAGTTCTGCTCAGCCTCACCTCAGTTTATGCTTTTCTCAACATGTTTCCATAGTTGACACGTGATCCCTTTTTCATCTTGCTTATTATTGGGTGCCTGTATTTACATATTGTGTTTGCTCTGATAGACTCGAGGAATTTCTTTCCCATCAGATCTAAGATCTGTTTGTTTTCACCATGGAACCATACACACAGTTTGAGAGCACCTTCCTGTTCTGTGAATAGCCCTTCACATCCATCAAAAAGAACTATCTTCACTGTTTGTTCTCTCCATTTTTCTCCAACGACCAACCCACTTCTTCTCATTGAGAATAGGAAGGGGGTGAGGCTTTCTATTTAGTTTGATTCTCTCTGGATTTGAGAAAGTCAGTGAGAATTTTCAAGTTTGTTGATTCCCTCATAGGGTGTAGGTCAGGAAGAGTAGGGGCTGAGCCATGATGCACTTCTTCGTTTCTATTTATAGCCTTCTATTTCCTTCTTTGATTACAAAATTTTGAATGTTATGGCATTGTTATTGGCTTTTATCCATCACAAAATAATAATTCAAATTAACTTGTATATTACAATTTTGCTGTAAAATACACATGGAAACTACCAGGAGATACCATTGCACACCTAACAAAATGGGTAAAATGGAACAGATAATAGCAAGTGCTGTTGAGCATGTAAAATAATTGCAATGCCCTTATATTAGATAGGAAAGTGTAAACAAGTACAGCCACTTTGGAAACTGACCCTGCCTATTCAAGCTAACCATATGCCTACTCTATTACCCAGATTCCCTTCCTGGGCGTAACCCAAGGGAAGTAAGTGCCATATCCACCAAAAAAATTTTATAGAAGTGTGCATGGTGTCTTTATTCATAATAGTCCCAAGTTAGAAATAATTCAAATGTCCTTAAACAGGAAAATATGTAAATAAATTGCGGTATTTTCACACAATGGAATACTACACAGCAATCAGAAACAGCATACTATGCCTGTATCTATCTACAGTACAGATTCCTGTTTGAATGTCACAGGCATTACGTTAAGTGAAAAAAGGCAGACACTACAGAATCCATACTGTACACAGTCATGGCCACATAATGATATTTTGGTCAGTGAGGAACCACATATATGACAGTGGTCCCATAAGATTATAATGGAGCTGAAAAATTCCTATCACCTAGTGACACCATTGCTGTTATAATTTCATCGCAAAACACATTACTCATGTGTCGTGGTGATGCTGGTTTTATAAACAAATCCGCTGCACTGCCATATATAACAGTATATGTGCTATAAAAGTATAGCACATACAATCATGCACAGTGCATAGTACTTGATAATGACAATAAGTGACTACATTACTGGTTTGTATATTTACCAAACTGTGTTTTTCCCATTGTTTTAGAGTGTATTCCTTCTACTTATAAAAAAAAGTTTGCTCTAAAATCATATGCATGGCTTATGTTTAAAAAAACAAACAAACGATATGCAGTGTTACACTGGGAGAAGCCTCATACGTTTTTACTGTATCTCTTGATGGCCGTCACTTTATCTTGTGTTTGATTTAATATCATGGTGTTTTGTATAGTAACAGGCTGTACAGGCTTGTCGCCTATGAGCAACAGCCTATATCATATAGCCCAGTGTGCGCATAGTAGGCTATACCAGTGATATTCAACTGGTGAGCTATGGCACACTAGCGCGCTGCAAGAATTTTAAAACATGCAACACCTGACTATTGTGTCAGGGGCACTGACCTCTTTTCCCTTAGATTGTCAAATAAAAAAAATGACAACAGCCAACACAACAAGAGCTGTCCTGTGTGAATGAATCAAAATTATACCTATTTTTTTGTCAGATTGGCAAAAAAAATTTTTTTTTGGTGTGCCACAGATTTTTAGTAGTTAGTTTTTGTGTGGCAGGAGATGAAAAACGTTGCAAATCACTGGGCTATGCCATGTAGGTTTGTGAAACATCCGTGAAGTTCACGCAGAGGAAATAATTTAACAACACATTTCTCCGAATGTATCCCTGTTAAGAAGTGCGTGATTGTATTGACATTTATATGAAGTTTAGAAACAAGCAAAACTGATCTGTGGAGATAGAGGGTAGACTAGTGCTTTCCTTTGGGGGAAAGGGGCTTCGGAGGAAGCACAGGGAATCTGTCGGAATGATGGCAATATTTTATATTTTGAGATGGGTGGTGGTTATGTGCGATTATATATGCAGAAATACATCAAAATGTGTGCTTAAGATTGGATTTGTTCGTGTTTCTTTAAGTCAGCCCCCAATTAAAATTTTTTACATGGAGAAAATAATGATCCCGAAAAGGACAATTCTTGTAGATTAAAAATTAAGTGGAAAAAGTTAAATTTAGCAATATCATAAAAAGCATAGATTCTTATATATTTTAAAAATATACAAAATGAAAATGAGATGTAAAAAATAATTGAAAACATTAGATTACCATCTCTTTTTTTACCCTTTTGATCCATTTAAATATCATGAAAGTTATATCCTCTTTATAAATTTGAAAGAAATTGCTTACAAATCAGCCTAGGTACAGCATCTTTTAATGGATTTATGTCTTGACAACTTTTCCAGTGTTTTCTTATTGCCATTGTTCTGCATGTATCTACCTCATTCTGAATTCATTTTGGTGTCTTTGTTTCTAGAATACTGTTTATTTTTTTATTTGGCTTTTAAAGATGCTTGACTTTGGGACCATGACTGAGAAGGTGGACATTGAGATTCTGATCGTCGTTGGTGGCCGCTCACTGAGCGCCGCGTTTTCGCTCCCGTGCCGTCTGCTCCGTGTCCCGCCAGCGGCCCAGCCTCTGGAGGGAACTGCGACCGCCAGTGGCGTTGGCCGCAGAGGCCGGCGCTCGGCGCCGAGGGAGGCGGTCGGGAGCCGCCGCGGGCTCCGCGCCGCCCGCCGCCAGCTCCCCGCGACCCAGCGAGCGCGCGGCGGAAACTGCCCCCCGGAGACGCGGGCGCCCCGGCGCCTCCCGGTCACAGGCCTGTCCGTGAAGTGCGACGTCCGCGCGGGGAAGAAAGTTGTGCAGAGATTGATTAACTACCCTCTGCACTATCTCGACGAGATTACTTTTATTGATTAGATTTGTCAGAGGTGTTTTGTTTGTTCTGTCTGGGCCACTCATTCGACAATTGACAGTTTGGTCCTTTTTCCTCCGAGAGGTTTGCGAGACTCTCATCTCCTTAAGCAAACAAGTATTTGCTAGGAAAATGTAGAGTCCCTGGTAGCTGAACAAAATAGGACAAACAATAAACCCTGATAAATTTGGAAAATCTTTGGGGGGATAATTTAAAAATCCTCAGTGAGTTTTTACGTTTTATTTTAAAATTACTTTAATTTTTTGTTTGTTTGTTTAATTTCTAATTTATTTTCAGGCATTTATCTTTGCCCTGAGCGCTTCATCCTAGGGAATTAGCCAATCGCACCTGCTCACTTATTTAGCTTGGTTTAATTTTATCAAACTGAACTCTTACTTCTGGGGACTTCTATTTTTATTTTGACTCTTGACGTAATTTTTGTTATCTGTCAGATTGAAACTGAAGGACCCGCGAAGACGCGCACGGCCGAATCCCGTGGAAAGCTCCTCGGAACCGCGGGGTTTAGCGTGCCTGCCCGTCGCTCTCTCGCGAGATTTGAAGCCGGAAGTCAATTCCAGTGCAGGCGTCTCTACAAGGTGGTGGCTCCGCCGACGTTGGCGGGAGCCGAACGAGCAGTCTGGTCTGTGCTCTCCGAACTGGGCTTGCGGTGCTCCAGCGCGTTGCGGGCCGCCCTCCCCGTCTCCGGCCGGCGGGATGCGGGTGGCTGTGGCCGGCTGCTGCCACGGCGAGCTGGACAAGATCTACGAGACTCTGGCGCTGGCGGAGAAGCGCGGCCCCGGGCCGATAGACCTTCTGCTGTGCTGCGGCGACTTCCAGGCGGTGCGCAACGAGGCAGACCTGCGCTGCATGGCTGTGCCCCCCAAGTACCGCCACATGCAGACCTTCTACAGGTGAGGTGCGCGGCACGGCCCTCGGGCCCCGCGCCGCGAGGTGCGACTGGCCGGCCGTGGGGAAGAACCCGGACTGTCCTCGACTCCCCGCTGCCACCGACTAGCTGTCTCCCTTGGTTCCCGTCTTTGTTCCAGCTGTGCGTCTCTCGGAACCCGCGTTTCGTAAATGTCACTTTTCTTCTCTCCATTCACCTGTCTTATCTTTCGGAAGGGGTCGCAAACTGAGGGCAAAACGCGAAGGAAGTAGCTGACAGGTTAATCAACTACTTGATAGGTCTCTGGGACTAGTTCATTTCATGATCCTGGAGTTTTAATTGGACCCCTGCTATGTGCTAGAACCGGTCCTAGAAGCTAAGGTTTATAGCAGTGAACTAACTAAGTTCTTGACCTCATTGTCTTGAAACCCAAAGTGACAGCCCTTCATTCTTAAGGACAAAGGTAGGCAATTTTTAAAATGTTTATTTTATTTTTCAATCACAGTTTACAGTAAATATTTTTTTATTAGTTTCAGGTGTGCAGCATAGTGATTAGACAATTATATACTTTACAAAGTCATCCTCCCATATGGGAAATTCATTTAAAAAGAGCTTTTTAACTTTTCATGACGAGCTCGGATTTTTCCTTAAGACCTTATTTTGCTTTTCTCTTATGTCTAATTGTATAGGCACACCTAATTGCTTTTCTCTGTGCTTCATTTCTGCTATGCCAACAGGCAACTTTACTGTTATGTTCTAGGTATTACTCTGGAGAGAAAAAGGCCCCAGTTCTCACAATCTTCATTGGGGGAAACCATGAAGCTTCGAATCATTTGCAAGAGTTACCCTATGGTGGCTGGGTGGCACCAAACATTTATTACTTAGGTATGTGTTTGTGGGTAAGTCCTTGGTTTGATAGGATGGAAGGGCCTGTTAATATTTGTATACCAGTTGGGAAGCGTCTTGAGATGTATGGTGTATTGGGGATTCACTTAATATGGAAATTAAAATGGTTAAGTAGGTAATCAAGAAAATACATCCATGCTTCATCTGGTGTTTTAAGCAATAGTTAATATAACTGCAAAGTCCTTCCACACTGTTTTCACTTCCTTTATTCCCCCCCCCCACTTTTTATTAAATTAAAAAACTTGAAGTTTTTATAATGGAAATTGTTAAACATACACAAAAATAGATAATAGTAGAGGCTTCCCCCACTATCTGAAAGTAGGGTGTTGCTATGAAACTTTCGTTAATTTACATGCAGAATTTTTTAGTGTTCCCAGACCCAGAAGATAACCTACCAAATCCTACCAATATGCTTAATCACATCCAGTTTTATGCTGAGTGTAACTTTCTTACAAGTTCTTAGACTTTTGTGCTACCGTAGAACACATCTCACTGATGGATGCACAAAATAAGTCCAGATAAAGCACAGATGCTTAGACCCAGTTCAAAGCTATGGTGGCTTGATGCTGACTGTAGTTACCGGGGAAGGAGCTTGGTGGGGCCACTCTCCCTGCTCTGGATGCATGCTGCAAAACAAATCCTGAATGCTCTTTTGGCTTTTCACCTTTTTTTTTTGTGCAAGCAAAAATCCTCTTCACATTTGTTTCAGTTAGTGAAAACAGGTACTAATGTAGGTCTTTCATAAATGTGAAGTGGTGTAATGCAAATTTTTGAAAAGCTGGGGATACCTGTATAATGCATCTTTATACCTATTAACTAGCTTCAGCCACTATTATCATTCGGCGTCCTTATTTCAACCTATTTTCCCCTAAACTATTTTGTGGGAGAAGGTAACTGGGGTATTTTAAAGCAAATCCCAGCCAAGAGGTTATTTCACATGTAAATACTGAGTACATATTTTTTAAGTGGTAAGGATGTTTAAAAATACCATTACTGTGGTACCATTATTATACCTAACTAAAGAGAGTAATTCCTTATTATCTGTTGCCTTGTTCATGTTTGAATTTCCTTAGTTATCACAGAGATGTCTGTTTTACAGCTTACTTGTTCAAATAGGATCCAAACGAATTCCACACATTTCATTGTGTTGTCATGATTCTGAAGTCTCTTAGGCTATACCTGTCCCTTTCTGTCTGTCCTTCCCACCCCCATGCCATTTATTTGGTGAAGAAAAATGGAAATTTTCTTGCAGAATTTCCTCCATTCTGGTTGTAGCTACTGGAATTCACCGAATTGTTTAACATGTTCCTTTTATCCTCTGTATTGCTTATAATCTGCATTTCGATTTACAGACCTGAATAGATACGGGTTCAATTTTAGTCCCTTTAGGACCAGGAGTATCCAACCTGCGGCCCATGGGCCACATGCAGCCCAGGATGGCTGAGAATGGGGCCCCACACAAAGTTGTATATGTACTTAAAACATTATGTGATTTTTTTGTGGTTATGTGTTACAATGTATTTAATGTGCAGCCCAAGACAACTCTTCTTCCAATGTGGCCCAGAGATGCCAAAACGTTGGAAACCCCTGCGACAGTCCTTTTATCTCTTTACTGAAATGTTTATAGGTGTTTTTGAAAACTACAGAAATTTAATTTCTGTACTTCACTACTGATTGATGAACTTTTTAACAACTGTAACATTATGAAAAAGTGAAATTGTCTGGAGATGATTATTTAGAAATGAAATACAGAAACTGCAGGTTCTTTATACCTTACACTTGTTGACTTTGAGATATATAACATATAAATCCATCGTAGGACACTTTTTGTCTATTCCCACACCTCACCCTCATATTCCATTAGGTAACAAATTACAATGCATTCTATCTTATTTGTTTATTCTTTCTGCTTAGTCTCTTGACTGATCTGCTTCTAGGCCTCTTCTCCCTAGTCTACCTTACATATTGTTGGCATGTTACTATGTAAAAGAGTAACCTCACATGATACTTTATTTTCAAATAATTTTAGGACTGCATGGAATTCTAGGCCTCTAAACGGTTCATTCAGTTAGTAAAGAGATTGCCTTTGCCTATAGTAATCTTATTTAACTGTGCAATTTCTCAGGTTTGGCAGGTGTTGTAAAATACCGAGGTGTAAGGATTGGTGGAATCTCTGGTATCTTCAAATCTCATGACTATCGAAAAGGTATTGTTGTTCTTAATTGTTTTTAAACTTTAAAACTTGCATGCCCCAGGGTATTTAAGCATAATATATAGTTTGACTTTTACATTCAAATTTTTCTATGCACTGACTGATTTATTCTTAAATTTATATTATAAAATATTTTTTGCATATGGAAATATAGAGGACACTAGAATGTATTATCTGTGTATCCACCATCAAGCTTTTATCAAGTCTTAGTATTCTTGCCATTTTTAGTTTTGATTTTTTAGAAATATCCCTGACTGGTGTGGCTCAGTTGGCTGAGCGTTGTCCTGCAAAGCAAAGGGTTGCCGGTTCGATCTCTGGTCAGGGCACATGCCTGGGTTGCTGGTCACGTCCCCAGCTGGGGCATGTGCGAGAGGCAACCAATTGATGTTTCTCTCGTACATTGATGTTTCTCTCCCTCTCTCTCCCTCCCTTCTCCTCTCTCTAAAAATTAGTAAATAAATAAATAAATAAAACAGTATAGATAAAATCGAAACATTATTATCAGTGCTCAATCCCATTCATCTCCTTTCACCCCTCCCTTTCTTCATGAGACAGTCACTATTCTGAATTTGGTGTTTATCAATCACTTGATCATTTTATATCATTACCATATATGTAACAGCTTTAAACAGTATATTATATAGCATGTTTTCAACTTCATATAAATGTATCATTTTAAATGTATCTTTCTGCAACTTCTTTAATATATCCTTGAAATCTATGTTGATACATGTAATTCTAATATATTCATTTTAATTTGTGAATAGTATTCTGTTGTGTAAGTATAGTTGATCCTTTAATAATGCATGGTCAAAAATCCATGTATAAATTTGACTCCCCCAAAACTTAACTTGTCCCTTGGTATTTGTGAGGGATTATTTCCAGGACACCCCATCACAACCACCAATGTGGATACTGAAATCCATGGATGCTCAAGTCCCCTATGTAAAATGGTGTAGATCAATATATACATTTGGCCCTCCACATCTGCAGACTCCCAACTGCAGACCAAAAAACAGTACAGGTATTATTGGAAAAAAAAAAATCATCTGTAGGTGGACCTATGGGCCTGTACAGTTCAAACCCATGTTGTTTAAGGGTCTTCTGAACACCAACTGTACTTACTCATCCTACAATATCTGAATGAATTATACCTTGACTTTAAAACCAACGGAATAGCTTGGATTCACATTTGATTTAAAAATGTCTTGAATTAAGTTGGTCACTTAAAACTTATATCCTCAATGTAACTGTTAAATCACAAGTCTGTTCCCAGTGCCCTGCTCCCCATGATTCTAAGCTGTCTCCTACATGGCTGGTGAGCGTGCAAATTGGAAACAATCTTTGGAGGGACAATTGGTAATCTCTGGAAATTATAAAAGTCCTCCAACCTAGGAGTTCTACTTCCAGGGATGTATCTATAGGTAGATTACACATGTGCAAAATGATGTATGTAAATTTATTTATTTCAGTTTTGTGTATAGTAGCAAGAGGTAGGAACCAGTTAAATACATCTTGATATAACTATACAGTATCATGCTATAAAACCATTAAAAATATAAAGGGAAAAAAAGCAGATCTATGTGTAACTGATAGGAAAAGAACTCCAAAATAAGTGAAAAAACAAGGCACAGAACATGTATGAAGTCTACTGCCATTTGTATGAGAAAGGGGAGGACGAAGACACAGGTAAATTATGCGCATGGATGGTATTCCTGGAGTGAAACACTGAAGCCTGGTTCACACTAGCTGCCTCCGGGTGGTGCCGCTGATGGCTTGGTGGATAGGGATTGAAGGGCCCCTCGCATTGTTCTGGCAGTTTTATTTTGGTAAAATTTGTATATCATTGTAAGTGTAAAATTCAGTGGTTTTAGTAAATTTATTGAGTTATGCATCTAGATTTTACCACCATCTAGATTTAGACCATTTCTTTGATTCCTAAAAGTTTTGTGGCTATTTGCAGTTAATCCCCACTCCCGCCCCGCCCTAGGCAACCACTTGTCGCTCTCCAGGAAGAACAATTTTTACTCTATACCTTTCTGAAGGTATTTTTTAAAGGTTGTAAATGAACAGTGTACTCCAAAATGAAATATAATTTAATTTTAAAAATTACAAGCCCCCAATTATCTAGAATTATAGTTTGTGATGACTTACTAGTCAAAAATATCAGCGTTATTAAGAGCACTGTTTTTTACAAATTTTTAAGAACCAAAAGCATTGGTAACAGACATTAGTTTTAGGGAAGTGTATGTACCTGTTTATACTTGCAGTATTTGAAGGTGTTGAATCTGCTTATTTCTCTTCTTCAATTTAAGGTCATTTTGAGTGCCCTCCTTATAATTCAGCTACCATAAGGAGTATATATCATGTGAGAAATATTGAAGTCTATAAATTAAAACAGGTATGTAAAAAGTACATTTTGGCAGAATTGAAAAAAAGTTAAAGTCAAAGGGTATTTTGATCAGTTTGGTTTATTACTTTCATGAAGAGCTTAATTCAGTACTTCTGAAATTTGGATTTTGAGTTGTTTTTAGGAAGTTCACATATGAACATTAAAATTTTTTTACGGTCATAAATTTATTTTAGTGAGTAAATAAAGCACTTAATCCATGATTCCAGATATTATTACTTAGGGTAACAGTAAAGAATATATATTGACATAAAGTGACACTTTAAAGAAAATATTAAACCATTTTATTTTTAATAATGGTATTAAGTAGAAAGTAATAGTAAAGGTGGCAGAAATATGGGAAAATTGTGAAGATGGTGTCGAAACACTGGCTTAACTGGAGAGTTGGCGAAGCTAGGTTTTTGGCTGAGAACCCTTTCGGCACCTGACACTGGGCTAAGCAGTTCGCACACATGATGTTTCATATCATTGCCGCTCAAATTCTGTCACATTAAGGGTGAGAGGCCAAGGCTCAGATAGATAAGCAACCTGCACAAGATTTCCCCAAGTAGTTAAGTGGTAGAGCGAGTCTGAGTGAACTTGGGCACTTGCCCCCGTACCACACAGCCTCTGTGGGAGCTTAACGACGCTCACAGGCATTTCTTTAATGCCCGACTCATAACACTTCCTTACTTTGAATGCTTTTTCCCTTTCACCAGTCCAAAACCCTCAGTCCTTGAAGACCCAGCTTAGATACCACTTTCCAACGGGTGTTCTAGTTTAAAGTCATCACGCTTCACTGAATTTTCATTGCACTTATTGTCCATATTAGTTATTCAGTGGTTAGTCATATCTTTTTTTATATTTTGTATTGAACAATTACTTATTTAAATTTAGTTTTCCAAGAATTTGTTTCAGATTACTTGGTGGTGCTGGGATGAGTCAAATATGGAGTATACTTTGTGTCCACCGCGAAGACACCACCTACCTTAAATACGTCTGATATGATTTATGTAGTAAAGAGAGGTCTTTTGGGTGTATACTATGTGAGTCCATTAGAAAAAAAAGTAGACTCTATCTTTAGGTTTACCGTATCATTTATGTTAGATGTCTTGTGAAATCTAGTGGCTCTGGATCTTAAAACAGTAGGTTCTTTAACAAAAAGGGTTATTACATATTTTAGAATCCCAATGCTAAAGACCATAGCTGATTGGCAGTTTAACTGAAGTGTGCCTTTGTTGACCTGCCTTCCTGGAAAATAAGGATGATTTGTAAGGCAGAGAGAAAGCTGTTTCTTTTTGCCTCCATGAATGAGTAGGTTAGTATTTCTGTGACTTCCTTACATAAAGATCCTTAGAATGAATCACACAAAAATCCAGAGATCTAAGTGGGTAAATGGTTGTGTGGTGGTGGAGAGAAGGAAGTGGGATTGCTTGTAGTTCATCTGTTTTTAAGAGTTGTGTGTGGGTTTTTGTTTTTTCTTTCTTCTGTTAAAGCTGAAGCAGCCTATGGACATATTCTTATCTCATGATTGGCCAAGAAGTATATACCATTATGGAAATAAGAAGCAACTTCTTAAGACTAAATCTTTTTTCCGACAAGAAGTGGAAAATAACACCTTAGGAAGTCCTGCCGCCTCGGAGCTTTTAGAGCACTTAAAACCTACTTACTGGTTTTCCGCCCACCTTCACGTGAAGTTTGCAGCCTTGATGCAGCATCAGGTGAAAACACACTATTTATTCTTTCGTTTAACCCTTACTGAACATCCACGGGCTACGCACTGTCGACACAGTTGTAAATTTACAGAAGGAAATGCAAGATAACTTTCCTTTTGTGAGTAACTCAGTCTCCGGTGGTGGGAAGAGACAAGCAAGCAATGATAATTAGTGTAATAAATCTGTGACAAAAATCCTAGGGTGCGGCGGGAGCACCTGAGCTGGGAAATGGTGACATGGGAATGTGGACAGAGAGCTGAAGTGAGAGAAGCTTGTCCGAAGGAATTGGTGGTGCCAGGAAGAAGTAGACGCTGAGGGCAATCTAGGAAGAGGGACCAATGTGTGCGAAGGCAGAAGTCTGAGCGCACGGTGCTTTGGGAACTGCAGCTGGGTCCCGTGCCTGGGGCACAGACGCTGGAACAAGATCCCAGGTACCTTCTGGGCCACGCTCTGGAGTGTGGGTTTTCACTGGAAGGAATAGGGAAAGTTGGAGAGGGATGAAATCAGATTTTCTTTTTTGAAAAATTAGTTTGGCAGCAGTTTTGCAGATGGATTGGAGGAATATAAAATAGGAGGTAGAGGAGACTAAGCAAAAGATGAGATTCTAATCTAAGGCAAAGGGAACATTGGGAGTGAAGCAGGATCTAGAGAGATTTTGGAAGTAAAATCATCAGGATTTGGTCATGGAGGGAGGAGAGAATCTAGGATGACTCTCAAGTTTTCCTTGGGTAACTGCATGGATGGTAGTGTTTGATGGAAGATAGAGAATAAATGCATGCCTATAATGAGGCTTTTATGGAAATATGTTGTTCTTTCTCTCATCTCTGATTCCCACTGAACTCTGACATTCCCATAAAGTATTTCAAAGGGAAAACATTCAGAAAAATGGGTTAACAAAGTTAGAGATTTCTTCTCAGAGGCTCTCTAGAATTTCTGAGTTTACTAATGGGCATTGCCTTACTCCAAGAGTGGGTTGGGATTTCCAGTGCTTCCCAAACTTACTTAACCAAACACTTTTCAGTGGTAGAGGCACACTTTATGTTCCCCAAACACAGTTTGGAAGGTTCTGTCTGGAAACACTCCCGTAGGCGCTTTCTGTTGTGGACTTAGTCTCCCCAGTTTCACTGGGAAAAGGAGGCGAGGTTACTGCTTTCATTTTCCAAAGTCCAAGTTATCTCTTTGTATCAGTCACCTTTTCCACATCTGTGTTATTCTTCTCTCTTAGGCTCCAGACATGCTTGGATTTTTATTGAAATGTCTGATTTGCTGTTTCCCCCCACTCCATCTCCTGTCATCATCCAGAGACTTGGCTTTCTGTATTAACAACATATTTGATCCATTTTCCTTGGCTTTGCAACCTCCTCTGACTTTGCCATGTCCTCTTTTAGCTCTGCCACCAACACAAAGATGACCTTTCTTTAGAACTGCCCTGCAGCCAAGATCTGCCGTAATCCCTGTGCCTTCCACCTCTCTCAGTCTCTCTTCACAACTGAATTTTGATATCTGGTCCTCAGCAAGTCGTCCCACAGCTTGTTTCCTTGTAGTGTTTCCTCCCTGTGTCTTACTATTTTCAGTGAGTCCTTTTTTTACTGCTTCCAATATGACCTTTGTGTTTGTGACCGCTTACGTATTTCTTTCTGACAATTGACTTTTCAAAAAAATAGCTTTATTGGTGTACTATTTACATAAAATTTATTAGTTTAAGTGGATCTCTCAGTATTTTTTTGTACAAACATGGCATAATGTTTAGAATCTTTCCCTTACCCCAAAAGATCCTTTTTGCTGTCAGTTCTGTTTGCTGTCAAGTTCTTGTTCTCACCCTCAGCCCAGACAACCGCTAATCTGCCTTATGTCTCTGTGGGTTTGCCCTTTCTGAACCTTTCATATAAATATAATCATAAAATATATCGTCTTTTGCCCCTGGTTCCCTGTATTTGCTTGTTTTTGAGGTTCATTTATGTTGTAGCCCATATCAGCATTTCATTCATTTTTACTATTGAATAGTATTTCATTCTATGGATATTTTAGATCTGCCTTTGATGTTGTGTTTAAAAAAATCTTTGCCTAACTCCAGGTAATGCCAGTTTCTTCTATGATTTCTTCAAAGTTGTGTGCTTTAAGCTCTGCCAATTTACTTTTAAGCTGCTCTGTTATCTTTAATCCTTTTGTTATATGCTTCAATTTATGTGTTAAATGCTTTGATTTA
Organism: Desmodus rotundus; assembly: GCF_022682495.2. NCBI lineage: Eukaryota > Metazoa > Chordata > Mammalia > Chiroptera > Phyllostomidae > Desmodus > Desmodus rotundus. Next base: position 102,030,083 of record NC_071394.1, read on the forward strand.
ACATTATTATCATCGTTTTCTGCTTTGACTTTTGTAAGGAAATTGAAGCCCAGAGAGTTTAAGTGCCATTGCCGCACAAGTGAGTATAGAACTAACTTGCTTTGGAAAAGTAACAGTTGTTCCAGTGACACACAACTTTGTGTAACAGGGATTATTTCCATCCTATTCAACGTATGAATTATCTGTGATGTTTTAACATTCTTACCTAAATCATGGTTCATATTGTTTAGGCCCAGGATAAAGGACAGACTGCCAAAGCAACCAAATTTTTAGCCTTGGACAAATGCTTACCACATAGAGACTTTCTTCAGGTAAAAAGAAAACGAAATAACTTTGAAATATAGTTTTACTCTTCCAATAATTAAAAAAAATAATTTTTGTTTTCTGAATTATTAATTAGTGCTTTTTGTAATTTATATTGTCCAAGAATTCTTTGGGATATTTATATTACATTAATATTTTTAGGCTACTGAATTAAATTCCTTTGAACTTTTATTGTTATATTGAAATCCATAGAACATTATTTCTTAAAATTACCAATTTCTTCCTGTAGGTAATAGAAATAGATCATGACCCCAGTGCTCCTACTCACTTGGAGTATGATACTGAATGGCTCACTATTCTCAGGGCTACAAACAGTCTTATTAATGTGACTGGGCGCCTATGGAATATGCCTGAAAATAATGGTCTGCATTCAAGGTAAGTAAGTGTGACCTTGTTTAGGACTTGCTCTCCCCATGCATGTAAGGTTTTTGTGTCCCCACCCCCTTTTTTTTTTTGATTAAGGGGAAAACTATTAAATAAGTATAAGAATAATTCAAGTTTTATAAGAAAATGGATCGTTGAACACTAACCCAATTAAGTGTGTAAGTGATTAAGTGTGCATAAAACTATAATATGGTGGAGATTTGGTTCACATATTAAAATAATTTATACTTGCTTTAGGGTGTAAGGACAGCTTTTTCTACTAACTTTTTATTTCAAAATGGTTCTTTACTAAATGAATTATAATTTTACTAAATAGAATTTAGATATATGGTTTATTTTTTATCCTTGCGCCTGAAGTTCATAGTTAGAGTTCATCATTTATTATCTGAGGCCAATAAAACATAAAATACCATTGTTTTATTCTTTTATAGGTGGGATTATAGTGCAACAGAAGAAGCTATGAATGAAGTATTGGAAAAATTGAATTGTGACCTCCAAGTTCCACTTAACTTTAGTGTGACAGTTGCTTGCTATGACCCAAGCAAGCCACAGACACAGATGCAGCTGGTTCATAGGATCAGTCCGCAGACTACTGAGTTTTGTGCCAAACTTGGCATCACAGACATCAATGTCAGTCTTCAGAAGGCCAAGGAAGAACACCACTTGGGTGGTGAATATGAAGAACAGGATGAAGCGGGGAGTAATGACTCCGGAGAAGATCCTAGTGAATATAACACAGACACATCTGCCCTGTCCTCTGTTAATCCCGATGAAATAATGTTAGATGAAGAAGAGGAAGATGAAGATAGTTTTGTGAGTGTACATAGTGACATGAATACAACATCCCTAGAACCTTCTTCTGATCAAGCTTCTGACTTTTCTGCAAGCTTCTCTGATGTCAGGATCTTGCCAGGTTCCATGTTTGTTTCTTCTGATGATACACTGGGCTCCCCAATGGGCAGAGAGGAGAAACCTGGTGAGGCTGAGGAGTCTGGAGATGGGAAGGACTTAACCAAAGTGCCATTGAAGCGGCTGAGTGACGAGCATGAACCTGAACAGAGAAAGAAAATTAAGAGGAGGAATCAGGCCATCTATGCTGCAGCAGAGGATGATGATGCCGCATAAGGCAGTTCATAGGTCTCAGTGTCTATGCAGATACGTGATTTTTAAGACTATATTTTTAGAGTTGGGTTTTTGACTCAGGACTTAACTTTGTAATAATGAAGTTATACAGAGAATTGACTTTGCCTTTAGGCCTTTATATATTTCAGATACAAACATATTAAAATTTCATCTATTTACTGATTGAGTGCCCTTTTTTGGAAGACAGATATTACTCAGTTTCTTTTTTTCAGCAAAACTTATTGAATACCTACTTTGTGCCAGGCACTCTCCTATAAGACGGCACTATAAAGATGGCTAACACGGCTTTTTTTTGCTTCCAGAAATTCCTACTACTGTGAATATTTTGGTTAATAAAATATGGCATATTTCTATTCTGTTTTACAAAGTTAAGTCATTATTGTATATATAATTATGTATGGTTTCTTTTTATTTATTGTAAATATTTTCCTTGGTTGGCTCTTAATGTCTGTCAAATATAATTGAAATTGAAGATGGGAAATAAGATTTCAGGAAATTAATTACTTTAAATACTAAACATTTGTAAACGTAAAATTTTATGCCGAAGTACTGCAATTAATATAACCCTCTTGACTTTTGCACATTACGTTTCAGCCTTAGCCTTCATTTTAATGTGACTGTAGTAACCGTGCGTACGTCACGATGCGTAGGTTGTTTTTGGCACAGTTCAGCTTTCTGTTAATTATGAGCAGGGATGGAGGTGCACAAATGCTGCCCTTCATGCTGCACAATGGCTGCTAGTGTTAACGTATTTTTAAAGAGCCACGTGGAAAAAGTCCACCTCTGACCTGTCTCTGGGTAAACTGCCTGAGGAGGCTGTGGCCCTGCACTTTTTGGGTGGGGAGTCAAGGAATCCAAGACTGTTCCAGGCTCTCACGATCCCACAGTAGTGCAAGTCCAGGGGACAGTCTAGAGCGATGGGACAGATGGCTGTCCTCTTGTCAGCTCTTGACTTGAAAATGGTCCAGGACTTCGGGATTTTTATCTATATTGCCTTCCATTTTGTTAACTTTCTTATTTGAGTTAAGTACTTAATTCACCTACTTTAATTCTCTTTATTTATATAAAGTATTTAAAAGCTACGGATTTCACCATCACTGATTTAATTGAATCCCATCATGCCTGACATTTAGTATTTTTCCTCAGAAACTCTTAATTTAGATACAAGAAGAAAGTACATAATTAGATATAAAACAAGTAATAGCTAATAGATAGTGATTCTCAAAAGAAATGGACAATTTCTGTAGCTTATGCATTAAAATGAAAGCACAAATACTAAAAAATAAATGAGAGAAATAGCCACTGAAGCAGGATATTTACATAAACATAAGATTACTCTGTGTAACTTGATACAGTATATATAAATTTGATGAATGATTAATTTCCTATGAAAATCAAATTTTCTGAAATTTACCCTATTAGCAATAGAAGGTAAAAACATTTCCATAGAAGGAATAGAGAAAGTTATCTAAAGATTACCCCTACAGCCCTGGCTGGTGTGGCTCAGTGGATTGAGCAGTGGCCTGCAGACCAAAAGGTTGCCAGTTCTATTCCCAGTCAGGGCACATGCCTGGGTTGCAGGCCAGGTCCCCAGTAGGGCATGTGCAAGATTCAGCAATATATCTCTCACTCACTGATGTTTCTCTCCCTTTCTTTTTCCCTTTCCCCTCTGTCTAAAAAAGTAAATAAATAAAACATTAAATAAAAGAAAGATTACTGTTATAAAAGTACTTAGCCCAAATGGTTTCAGGAAGAAACCACCAAATCTTTTAAAGTCCAGATAATCCCTAATATTATGTAAACTTTTCCAAAATACAGAAAATGAAGGAAAGTTTTGTTTTATATGAAACAAGTACTGTATAATATTGAGACCTAAATTAGATAAAAATGACACACAAAACAAGCCAATTTCACAAACAATATTAATGCAAAAGTCCTAAATAAAATATAAATAAAAATAAAAATAAAATATTAGCAAACAATCTATACTATATTTCCAGATCATATAGCATGACTGATATTTTGACAGAATTCAAGGGCCAATTCTGATTTTTTTTTCGAATAGTAAAATCTAGTATTCTGTTTAACAGGGAAACACTGTCAAAGTCAAGGAGCAAGATGAGGACCCCTGCTACTTCCATGACATTTTAACATTGTATTGATGGAAAGCGCCATCAGACAAAACAAGGAGGGGAATCAGAATTACAAAGGAGGCACATTCATGTATTAAAATATTTTAACTTCCATGGCTGAAAGTCTTTTAAAAGAAAGGGTTTATGAAGCAATTGCTAGCCAAAGAGACCAATCTTGGGGAATGGAGTTGTGAGGAGTAACAAAAATAATACTTTTCCTCTCACTTTCTAAGTGTTGGGAACCACCCTGCCTGGTTTCAGAAGCTGTAACCCCCCATGGCTAAGGCCGAATAAAAAGACCTTGGGACCATAAGCCACTAAGGAGACAAAACTTATCCTCCCAGCAGGGGTGCAGCCTGTGCCCCCTTTACTTCACCCTGCTTGGTCCCTGGAGGATGGCTGGATAGTCAATGATGGGTAAGATTCCTCAAGGAAGGAACAACCTAAAATAGGTACAGTCATGAAGGGACCATCAGGGAAGGACTTAGGGGACTACAGAAAAGGGGTGATGGACCTTCACCCCTTTGTCATAGCCTGAGTCCTTATTCTATCTGTAAAAAATCTCCTAATCTCTTGGCTGCCCTCATCCCCCACCTGACTCAAGCCTGAAACTGTGCCGGAGGCAGGTGCGGCCCTGTGCTGGAACTGGGGTTTCAGGGGCAATCAGGCCTAAGAAAGAATGCATAAAATCCTGTGAAACCTGCTTTGCTAAGAATACCCTCAATTTAAATGACAAGGGTCCAAGCATAAAATGAGTTTGTTTCCCAAAGTTTTATGGCCCTTTGGCGTCACTCTTATCTATCTGACCCTGACTCAGAATAAGCCCTTATAGTTCTTTGAATGTGATCTGTTCCTTGATCATTACTGCCTGACAATGATTGATGAGCTTTACCTATACACTCTGTATTACTATGCAAACTAAACCCAATAAAAGCCCATTGAGGAAGAGGCCTGAGGCCCTTCTCTTCAAGATTGGCCACCTTTCCTCCCCAAGCAGAACATGTCTTGGTAGATTTATTCTCATCTGTGGTGGCCAGGAGGGCTCTGTGGGATGGAGCCCCCCTACATCTAAGTTCTAGCAGGGCTAGTTATCAAGTTAACAGATTAAGAGGAGAAAATCAAATTTTAATACATGTGCATGGGAAAGTCACATAACCATGAAAATTCCAAAGCTGGACAAAATTGGGCGTGAATGTCTTTTGGGACAAAGGAGAAAGGGAGAGGGGCAGTGATGGGATTTCCAAGAGAGCTGGCAATTTACAGGTGGGTGAGGAAGAGCAGAACACACATGGCAGGTAATTTTTGCTAGGCAGTCCAGAAAAGAATGAGACATGGGGAGAAGGGTGGCCAACAGGCTCCGTCTTAGAGTCTACTGTCTAATGCTAAAGTGATTATAATAATCTCTAATCTCTTAGGCAGGAAAGGGGGAAGGGTCAAAGGTTCTTTCTGAGTTTTTTGTTTCTTAAAAACCAGCTTGAAATCAATATCCCAAAAGGCAAAACTCTTGGTCCCCCTCACACTCTAAACCACCAGTGGCATGACTAGGTAGGAAAGACATGTCCATTGTCCTGGAGTTTTGCAAGCATTTTTATATATCAGGTAGAAAGGAGGAAGATGTCAGCCTTTCTGAAAGGATTGACATTAGCTATAGACAACGGAACAGGAGAAGGTGAAGTGGGGCTAGTTCTGGGATAGCTGTATCAGGGTCCTCAAAGAAGTGTCCACTCCTGTGGATTAACTGTGGGCAGCAGCTTGGAAAGTTCATGTGTAAATAAGAAGCAAAGGCTCCTGGGGTTACAGGAATCATCAGAGCTGGTCCACAGCTATTACTAAGAGGTTAACTGTTCTGTTTCCTTCTCTCATTCTCAGGCAGCTGGGTTTTTTGTTTGTTTTGTTTTGTTTTGTTTAATTTAGAACATCTCAGAATCTTTTTTTCTTATCTTGATAGCTAAGAAGATGACTTGATAGCTAAGGTAGAAAACAGAAGGAAATCAAAACTGAAACTAATACATTAAATTAAGTATATATTCCCTGGCTGGTGTGGTTCAGCAGATTGAGTGCCTGCCTGAAAACCAAAGAGTCACTGGTTCGATTCCTGGTCAGGGCACATGCCTGGGTTGAGGGCCAGGTCCCCAGTAGGGGACGCAACCAGCAACCACACACTGATGTGTCTCTCCCTCTCTTTCTCCCTCCCTTCCCCTATGTCTAAAAATAAGTAAATAAAATATTTAAAAAAATAAAGTAAGGTGAATAATAAGATGTAAAATTAACATAACAACTCGACAGTTTCCACATACACAATTACTAGTGAGTGATGTGATATAAACAGCAACAAGACAACATGAAATGTGCAAAACTTATACTGAGGAAAACCTTCAAATACACCTGAAAAATACAAAAGGAGACTTTGACAAATGAAAAAAAAACATCTCTTATTCTTGGATAGATAGACTGAACATTTTAGATACCAATTCTTCCCAAGTTAGTACATAATTTTAGAATGATTCCCAATCAAAATATAAATGCATGTTTTTTGATTTTAAAGTTCATGTGGAGAAGTAAGTTTAAACAGGAAGAGGAAAACAGACAGCTAACTTATATATGAAGCGATGCTCAAACTCCCACTTAGGTATAAGAGAAGTGCAATTAAAGCAGTGGTGAGAACCTTGCAGGGATGCTGGTGTACTGCTGAAAGCTAATCCGTCACCAGCCCAGAACTGAGTGATGGGCACATGAAAGCAATGGCTGTGGGTGCAAGAGAGGGGACACTCACTGGTCCAGCAGCATAGACCCCCCTTCCCAAGACTGACCTAGCTTCTCTGCCTCTGAATGTCCAACTTGTCAGCGACACTGAGTCCTTCAAATGGTGCCAGTCCTTGAGGACCCTGGCTGGCTACTTGGTGCCCAGGTAGTTGACTACATTAGACCTCTTCCAATGGTTCACCTCCACAGGAATGACTATTCTGGGTATGAATTTGCCTTTCCTGTCTGCGAAGCCTCAGCCATTGTACTACCTGGGGTTATGAATGCTTGACCCAGTGGCGTGGAATTTCATATAGCACAGCATTTGACTTCGGGCAGGAGTCGCTTTACAGTGAGGGTGCAGGAGTGGGCCCATGACCACAGGATCTACTGGTTGTTTCACGCATCCCACCATCCAGAGGCAGCTGTCTGGAATGGCCTTTCTGGAATGGCTGAAGTGCTAGCTTGGAGAAAACACTCTGAGAAATGTGGTGCCATCTTTCAAAACACAGAATATTTATATCAATGCAGCGACCTGTGTGTGGTGCTCTGTTCCTAACAGAAACAGTGCACAGACCCAGGAACTAAGGGGTATAAATAGGAGTGGCCCCACTGGTCGCCACTCCTAACGACCTATTGGAGGATTTCATACTTCTGTCCCTGCAAATCTGGGCTCTTCAGTGTTGGAACTTCTGATCCCAAATAGACTAGTTGCTTGCCAGATAATACTGCAAGGGACTCCCTGAATTACAAACTGCCGAAAGGCATGTTGGACTTCTTGTGCCTAGGGACCCCCCGAAATTTATCTTTTCATGTCATAGCAGCCAGGAGAAATATAAAGAGGTCCTCCTTGAGGTCTCCTGGTGCTCCCTTTCCCTCCTATAACTATGAACAGACCTGTGCAGCAACCCTGAACTGAGAGAGGATAGTTCAGTCAAGGGCTCAGGCACTTCAGGGAGGTGAGCTGTATGGACAACCAGCTAAGCTACCGACATCTGCTGAGGTGGCTCTGAGGGTGAAGGGAATTCAGAGTGGATATTGGAGGAGGGAGTGGGTTGTGTTGCAACCCTGAGATCAACTACAGTGACAGGGGCTGTAGTTGATCCCTCTGACCTCCTTTATTAGTTTCCCCTTGGGAAGAAGGGCCTGCAGGAACCAGGAAACACTGATCCCAAAAACTATGTGGGGAAGGAGATCTGTGTAAGCCCAAGGGGTGCACTGTGACACCTGTGAGTATGTGCCTCCCAGACCTGTGACTGGAGGGAGCATCCCTGACCAAAGGCCCCAGCTGCTGTGCTGTGCAATGCCCCACGGAGCTGTGCCCAGGCCACCCCTCCCACAGGCTTCTCCTAGTCGTGACTGTGCAGCAAGAATACTGAGGTAGACCTGCTCCTGGGAGACATGGGACTCCGTTAGTGGATGACTTTGGTTTGAGAATTCCCTGATGGCTTCGCTGAACCTTGCTGAGACAAGAACAGCCTTGGGCAAGGCAGCCTAGGACAGTTCCTCCCAAGCTTCTCTTAGGCTCGCCCTGTGATTTGACAGCTGCCTCAGCCTCACACAGCTCCCTCCCTATTTTCTCTCATACAGGCATTTCCCCTAATAAAATCTCGCACAGTTCATCTCTTCTTGGGGTCTGCTTCCTGAAGGATTTGAACTAGCATAACTTCTACCAGGAGAGAGAAGAGTCAAGCACGACTCCCTGGGTTCCGACTTGGGAACAGGGGGCACATGACTGCCAGGCACTGAGATGAGGGAGACCAGGGTCCTCTGTTTGGAGAGGAAAGGCATAACAAGAGGACAGATTGAGGGGCATGGAGGTCTCAGGCAGGGAGGACAGTTCTACCTGTTACAGGTTTCTGTTACAGATGAAGTTTTCCTTTCCCCACTGGAGGCCTGATCTCAGTTCTCCAAATCTTAAGAGCAGCTCCAGTCTCCTCCATGGCTCAAAAACAGATTCTCATGAAAACATATAGAATGAGATTAAAGAGAAGAAGCTCACTGTGGGGCTTCTGTCATAGCTAGGGCTGCCCTAACAAAATACCGTAGACTGATAGCTTAACCAACACACATTCATTGCTCACAGTTCTGGGACTGGCAAGTCCAAGATCAAGGTGAAGATCAGGTTCCTGGAGGGCACTCTCTTCCAGGTTTGTAGACAGCTGCCTTCCTACTGTGTCCTCACGTGGCCTTTCCTTGGTGAATGCTCCTAGGCAGAGAGAGAGAGGGAGAGAGATCTCTCCGTCTTCCCCTCCTTGTAAGAATCCCACCTTCATGACCTCGTCCAAACCTAATGACCTCTGAAAGGCCACACCTCCAAATACCATTACACTGGGGGTTAGGGCTTTATCATAAGAATTTTGGTGGTGGTGGCAGTAGGGGGCACAAACCTTCAGTTTATAACAGTTTCTTTCAGCCATATTGGGTGGCGCTCATTCTGAGCCACTCAGTGTTTATAAAGTTCCCCTGCCACGTGGATGCTCGGCACAGGTGGCTCTAAGATGCTTCCAATTCCTTACAGAAATAAGAAACTAAACTCTGACTTACAGAACTTGAAAGCAAAGCTCGTTCATGCAGCCCTCACTCTCAGACTGGAGCCCTGTTCTCTGTTGGCTTCTGGCAGACCCCGTTCTTCAGCCTGAAGGTGGTGTCTGGTGCACAACCACTTCACTGAGAGCAACGGTTTTCCCTTATCTCCCTGCCCTTGTCCCCTGTCCCTTCTTTTATCTGCAAGTACATTTTAAATGGGGGGAAATGACAGGTTGATCAGAGTAATTTCCAGAATGAACCCAGAAATACATTCTTCATAGCTGGGCATGGCTTTGTAAACAGGAGCAGGTTGGACTGATAAGACTGAGTGGAGAATAAAAAGCATTATTGCCAGAAATGCAAGGTTAGAACCACTTTCTTAGAAATGCAGAGTGGTTTAAAATAGTGTCATGGGACCAGGGGATTTTGTGCTGGCATGAATTCACTGATTTTCAGTAAAAAAATTCTCTTCAGGATTTAATGTTGTTACTGTCACGTGTCAGTGTCCTTCAGTTATTCTCTCATGGGCTCCCAAGTGTTAGGCCATGGATTCTACCTCCGCACAAACTGCCTCTGTTCACTCACGTAAACCCTGGTCTCCAGTCTTTGTTGCAGCTTCAGAACAGTGGGAAAGGAACTGGCAATGTCGATAAGATATCACTCTGTGTATTGGTTTTGCACTGTTAACAGCTGAATGTTCTAACAACGTTAACAGTCCCACTTGCTTAACAAATATGTTAAAAACCGGAACTGTGGTTCTAAGGGATCCAAAGTAAACAGGACAAGTATTGGTGGCTTGAATATTTCCTCCTTGCAATAAATTGGAGTACAAAGAAGCTAAGAATTAAGAGGTGCACTTTTCACATGTAATTCAGTTTAACAAACATTTATTGTTAAAAATTCCTTTAACTTTTCCTTCTTGATACAGTGAGTCCTTTATAGTGGGGGGAGTGTAGGCCCAAACATTGAAGTTGTCCCAGTTGGGATTATCAGAGGTTATCTGCGGGGCAGGAGAGTTGTGGAAATCTCTGCTCTCTTCCATGGTTTTCCTCCCTATACTGCCTTTTCTTTAGACTAGCTCTGAACAGCCAAAGAACAGTGTTGAAAAGTAAAAAGAATACTGGAATAATATTGAATGTAAAAAAATGCCCACTGATTCACAAGTTTTCCCCCCAATCCTGTCCATTTATTTGGGGCTACATCGATCCACATTTCCTAAGGTCTCATCAGTCCATAACAATCACCCAGGCTCCAGAGCCCACTGTGCTAAGTCTGGCCTACATTATAATGGAGGGAGCAGGAACTCTCTCACAGGAGGCAACACCTTTTGGGAAAGTAGACAATACTGGGACACATAGGTGTCCTTCACAAGTGTATTCAGACTCACCCACTGCTCAAAGATGAATAACTCTTCACACATCTCTACTCAGATATCTATTCCTAGCAGTTGCTTGGCTGGCTGCAGAAAGCCTGGTGTGGTGTGGTGAAGACATTTGGAGGAATTTTGAAAAGAATGTCATGGGGGTTCAAAGAGCAGGGACCTCCCTTTGGGCAGATAGTAGTGGGAGCTGCGCATCACTGGCACCCAGGGTAAAGGGACTAATGCAAGCTATAGCCCCAGGTTCTCCAAAGCCCATCCTGGGAGCCTCTAGAGACCTGTGGCAACCAGGTGAGGAGCTGCTGCTGTGTCACCTGCCTGCACAAAGATAGTGTAATACAGGTCAGGTAAGGCGGAGAGTGGAGCACAAGGAAGGGAAGGCAGTTCTGTTCACACCAGAGGGAAGGGTTGAAGAGATGGAGCTGGGGCCCTGGGAACTTCCTGGCAGAGTGGCTCAGATGACAGGAGTCCTCTTCAGAAAGACTCAGGAAGGACATCAGAAAAGTGGTGCTAAAAAGGCCCCAGGTACCAATGACTGGCTGCCGGCCTCTGTGCACATCTCATCAGCTCTCACACAGGGCTGAGGACTTCCTTCTTAAAGGTTCCCAGGGAAATAGAGTTCACTCATCTGAAAACAACAACAACTTAATGTTTGTCATCAGAAAGTCCCAGTGCCCTCTACAGTAACAGTGTTCTATTTTTCTCTTCTTGTCCTTGGTGAAAAGTGAGACCTGCTTCTTTGGTTTGCAGGGCCCTTCCACCCCGCAGTGAGCCAGAGGTCAGGCCCTTTCCACACTGGGCAGAGAAGCTGGGGCTCTGAGCAGTTCTGGGACTCACCCTGGTGCCCTCAGCCTGTGGTGCATGGAGGCATGCCTCTGAGCTCAGTGACCTTCCTACCCCCTAGTTGGTTCTTGGTCAGGCAAGTCCTACTTTCTGTGTTTGGGATGTCACTGCATCACTAATGCTCACTTTCATCCATGTGACAAAGACCACCATCTACTTCTCTGACCTATGCCTTGACTGCTTGTTCAATGGTTTCAGCCATCGTGAAGATAGCTGGGAGGCACTGGGTACGTGACCCACCTGAAATGCAGGCCCTAGGAATGCATCACTCCACAAATGGAGCCCTGTACTTATCCCAGAACAAGGAGCCAGAGCTCTGCTCTACCCATCTGTAACCCCTGACCCCAACCTGGAAGGAAAAAACAACCCATCCATCCAATGTCAGGGAACTTTGGAAAGATGCCAAGGTACCCTGAGCCTAGAATTGATGAGGTCCAGAGAAGAAATTCAGCTCTAAATGGAAAAGGAGTGTGTGCAGACCCAAAGAGCTATTCCTGGAAAGCCTTGGGCACATAGAAAACAAGAAGCCATTGATGAGTTGGCAGCTTTACCTTCTTTGATATAGGACCTGCTGTGTCAGGATCCAAAGACTGCTCAGGATGGGCCTTCCCTGGTCACACCAGAGCATCCGGGAGGAGCTGTGGATACCTGTTCATGGCCAAGAGAAGGCTCTGAACTGCAGGGAGGCAACTCCCAGAGGGAGGACGGCTTCAAAGAGGATCACTATGCACTTGTGTCAGGGGCACTGGGGAGCAGACCACAGGAGAATGACAGTCTTTGGACATGTGGGCATTGCCACATCAGTGGAGGATGATGAACCTCACTGACCTTGTGAGACCCCACAAGGGACCTCAGGGCAAAAGGACCCTTGTTGAAGCCACTGCAACTGAAATTGGAGAATGAATTCTTGTTCCAAATCATCAGGACGCTGGACTACAGGGTTGTCCATTGCTTACGTGTGGGGATGGATTTCCTTCCTTTTTTTTTTTTTTTTTTTACTCAAACCTTGTGTTTGCACAATTTAGACCAAGTTACAGGGTTGCCTGGTGATGAAGTTTTCCCAATCTCTGCCCATGATTTTGACTGAAACAAACTTGCTCAGATGCAGTAGCTTTTGGTTCCAGGATTATATACAGTCTTCTCCAGGTGAAATCGTCATCCTATAACCCTCCTGAGAGATGCACAGATAGGCAGAATTTAGTGTGTGGGTCACCTGAAAAAGTTATGTGAACCCCTTATTGTTTTTAAGTCTCTGTGTTTGGGGGAATTTACTAAAGGGAGGAGCTTCTTGTATGTACTGTTAATCTTCTGCCAATGATTTACTTCCACCAGTTGTTGAACTGGAAGATTAGGTGGTGATTTATCAAAAAAGTACAGCAGAAAAAACTTGTCGTCATTGCTAAGACCTCAGGTATTTGCAGTTGCAATTTTCAGGCTGAAAGGTAAGCTCTGATTCATTGGTTTTGTGTTTTCTAAAAGAGTCATATGTAATGCAAAAACAGACCACCGAAAAAGTGAGACCTCCATTCTTCTGAAGTCAGAGTGAGAGCTAATGCTTCCAGAGAGGGGGGAACAAAGGGGACAGAGAGACCCAAGTTGGAGGCAGGGCTCTGCTCACTGTGTGGTCTGGGCAAGTTATTTAACTCTAGCCTTCAGTTTGCTTCCTTGGTTAATTTTCTTAATTCTATTAGTTTCTTAGTAAATTATCTTGGATTTTTTAGGTGGGTAATCATATTTTCTACAACTACTGATGTTTTTACCTCTTCTTTTCTAGTATTCATAGTAGACATTCTTTTCTTTGTTTCATTGCCTTGGTTAGACGTAGCAGCAGTATGCGGAATGGAAACAGTGGTAGTAGACAGACCTGTGTCATACTCCTGGTCTTAATGGGGGTGTTTTGAATGCTTCATATTAAGTATGATGATTGCTGTATGTTCTAGTGGACATGGTCAGCTTAAGCAAGTTTCCTTGTGCTTTTTAAAAATCATGTATGGATGTCAAATCTCCTGTTCTTGGCATCTATTCCCCAAAATGATCATACAGTGTTTCTTCTTCTTCTTCTTCTTTTTTTAAGATTTTATTTATTTATTTTCAAAGAGAAGGGAAGGGAAGGAGAAAGGGAGAGAAACATCAATGTGTGGTTGCCTCTCACGTGGCCTCCTCTGGGAACCTGGCCCACAACCCAGGCATGTGCCCTGACTGGGAATGGAACTGGCTACCCTTTGGTTCACATCCCGCACTCAATCCACTGAGCTACACCAGCCAGGGCTCTTCTTTAAGCTATAAGATAATGCATGCGATCAATAGTTTTCCTATTAATGAATTAATTATCTTCCTGTTTTGAATCACCTTTAAATTTTCCAGTTAGTCTCTAGTTAATGCATTTTTCTTTTTAATATTGTGGGACTTGATCGGATTATATTTTATTTGGTATTTTAAAAAAATGTAAGCTTTGAAGTCATATTCTTGTATTGTTTTCTGTGTGCTATCTTTATCTGGTTTTGTGAATGCAATTTCTAATTAATTGTGTTGACTTAAAGGAGCAGGCCGAGAGGGAGAGGTGGACATGCTAAAGGAGCTCCAGCTCTTCCTGTTGGCCATCCTGCTGCTTTCCTGCGGCTTCCTCTATCAGCTCACCCTGAAGTCCAGCTGCCTCTTCTCCTGCCTGGCCTCCAACAAGTCCCAGCATGGGCTAGGAGCCCTCCTGGGCAAGGGGCGCAGCATTGTGTTCCTAGAGACCTCTGAGAGAATGGAGCCTCCCCCGCTGGTCTCCTGTGCTGTGGAGTCGGCTGCCAAAGTTTATCCTGAGCAGCCGGTGGTGTTCTTTATGAAGGGTCTCAGTCATTCCATGCAGATGCTGCCAAACTCCACCTCCCTAGCCTTTTCCCTCCTCTCAGCAATAGACAATGTTTTCCTCTTCCCTTTGGATATGAAAAGGCTGTTTGAAGACACACCATTGTTTTCATGGTACACTCAAGTAAGTGTTCACATAATCTTAGAGCGCCCATGTTGGGAGGAACCACAGAAAATGAGTCCAACCTACACATTTGATAGATGGGTAAACTGAGGGTAAGGACTCAGTTTCAGAGGTGAGACTAGAACCCAGATCCTTTAACTCTTGCCTGGCCTTCTTTCCATGGTGTTGAGCCCTGATTCAAGTAATCAAGAGAGACTTAAGTTAGACTCACCTTTAGCCTGCTGTCTTTTGCGTCCAGCTTTCTGCCTTAGTATGTGGGTTACATTTGAGACTATTCTTAACTGAATGAGTTTCTGTATCTTTTCTACTGTCAGTTTTAAACTTATCCATGTTAAACTTCTTTGCATCTGAAGGGGAAACCAGGCAATATTTCACTTGAAAATCATGCAAACAGAAAACTCATAAAGGATCAGGTGGAGTGCAGCTATATGAGATTGGGTATATTAAGATATAATCGAGAAACTGCTGAAACTCTCGGGAATTTTGTAATCTTCATCTTAGTAACATAGCATAATAAAAAAATAATATCTCAATTAAATATTTCTCTTATGAGGACCCACAGTCAGGTAATGTTTAAGGAAATTACAGGATAACCACTCAATGATTCCATTATGCGGTTTCAACTGTGTTGTCTTATGAAGACTGCGACGTGGGATTAAAATACTCATGCATTGTGCAGCAATCACAATTATTTCACCTATGCAACACCCCTCCCCCAATCTATTTGAAAGAAAAGGGCCTGAAGAGCACACAGTGATAGCAGGTGTTTTAGTATGAATTGGGAGTGAGTTCAGTGATGAGAATGTTAATTTTATAAATAAAATTTTTTTTAAGTAATTAAAAATTGACATCAAAATACATGATAACATTTGCTTGCCATATGAAGTCCTAAGTTCTAATCCTAGGCTAAATCAAACACCAGAAAGCCTTTTCTCTGGAAAGATTCAGAAAGTCAGGACTTCAGGTTTCGCAGGCCAAGAGGCACAATTGAGGCCATTTATGAAGGCACTTGTATTAGTTTCTTCTGGTGCATAACAAAATGCCACAAACTTGGTGACCCGGGAGAATAAAAATGTGTTCCCTTACAGTCATGGAGACCGAAGTCCCAAGTGAGTTTCACAGGGTGCATAGCAAGAAGCCGGCAGGGCCCATTCCCTGAGCTGTTGGGGGGTCCCTAGGAGTTTCCTTGGGCGGGGGTGGGGGGTAGGGTGGTGGTGGTGGGCGTCACTGCAGTCTCTGCCTCCCTCTCTACACCCCGTGTCCCATGTGTGTGAACTCTCCCTCCCCTCACTATGTAAAGACACATGTACAGTAATCGCATTTAGGACCCATCAGGATAATCTCCCCATCCCTCCATCCTCAGTTTATCACATCTGCAAAGGCCTTTTTTCCATGAGGTAACAGTTGTGGGTTCCAGGACTCAGGACCTGATGTCCATTTGCATGGGTTGTCCACCGTTACTCAGCCCACTTCAGTATTCAGGTCCAAAAAAGGGAGACTCCCTCAGCCCTGCCTCATTCCCCTGCACCCTTGCCCCTATGTGCTGTCAGCTGGAGACATTTTCTAGACTAAGGGGAAGGACTGAGTGTACAAGTGTGTGTGGGGGGAAGGTGGGCAGGTAGGGAATTAATCAGTGTCACTCTTGCCCCATGTGACTTTAGATCCCAGTCTTCCCACCTGTTCTTCTGAAGCATGTGGAAGTTTCAAAGCAGGACCCATAAGGAGGAGGTGGAACGACGCATCAGACTGAGATTTCATTGCAGTTGCCAGCACCAGATCCTGACAAATAGGTGGTGACTAGTGTGGTCCTGGGCAGCGGCAGGACAGGCCGAAGTTAGGGACTGGTAGTGGAACAGAACCCAATTCAGGGCACAGGCCTGTTGGGTCCCTGTGGTCTCAGTGCTCTCCTGCAAGAGGGCACTCCATCGCTGTACAAGATCATACAGTCTGCTGGCTCAGAGCCCCGCTGCCCTACTTCTGGGCTCAACTAACATAACCTAAACTGTGCTCCTTGGGAAAAGAGACCTCTACTCAAATTATTTTGGGAGATGCTACACACTATTCATTTCTCACAAACTAATTGTACACATGAGGAGATTAAAGGCTCTGTGCAGTTGTGAACCAAAGAGACTTTGATTCATGCCAGCATTTTACAAACTTATTTGAGCATGGAACCCACTTTCAGGATGACGAAAATATTTTCTTGGAGCTAACATTTTATGCAACACAGTTTGGGTTTCTCTAAGCTCAGCTTTGCTATGTTGGGCATTAGAGACAAGATGGGCCTTGGGACACAGCTCATAGGTGTCTGTCCCATCCAAACCTGCTGGGCACAACAACAGGCTGAGCTCACTACCCTTGGGGCAGCTGGGTGTGGCATGTCCTGACCCAGTGAGGCCACCTCAGAACAGCTGGGGACCAGTTGTTAGGGATGGCCCAAAGTGTCATCAGCTGCTGGTGACCACCAGGTGTGTTGCACTGATTTGGCAACTGTAGCCCCTGAGGATGCCCAGGGTTGAGTACTGTGGGGGAGGGATGGGGTGAGTAGCCAGAACCATAATGCCCTTTCTGGTGCTCACCCTGGGGCCAACTCTTGGGTTTTAGCTCACCTCAGTCCAATGCCCACATTGAGGCGGGCTTCTATGTCTCTTCTCTGCCCATTTTTTAATTGGATTGTCTGTCTTCCTGGAGTGGAGTCATGTGAGTTTATATATTTTGGAGATCAAACCCTTGTCCAAGGTATCATTTGCAAATATATTTTCCCATACAGGTGGATCCCTTTTCATTTTGCTGTAGTTTTCTTTACCTGCACAGAAACTTTTTATTGTGATGAAGTCCCATGTTTATTCTTTCCTTTATGTCCCTTGCTCTAAGGGACAGATCAGTGAAAATATTGCTGCATGGACTATCTGAGATTTTCCTGCCTATGTTGTCCTCTAGGATTTTTATGGTGTTATGACTTATATTTAAATCTTTTATCCATCTTGAGTTTATTTTTGTGTATGGTGTAGGTTGGTGGTTGAGTTTCATTTTTTTGCATGTAGCTGTTCAGATCTCCCAACACCATTTGTTGAAGAGGCTTTTTTTACTCCATTTGATGCTGCTGCCCCCTTTGTCGAATATTAATTGACCAGAGATGTGGGGTTATTTCTGGTCTCTCTATTCTGTTCCATTGTTCTATGTGTCTGTTCTTATGCCAGTACCAGATTGTTTTGATTACTGTGGCTTGTAATATAGTTTGATATCAGGTATTGTGATCCCTCCTACTTTGTTCTTCTTTCTCAAATTGTTGTGACTGTTTGGGGTCATTTATGGTTCCATATAAAATTTTGAAATGATTGATCAATATCTGTGAAATATGTCATTGGCATTTTAATAGGGATTGTATTGAATCTATAGATTGCTTTGGGCAGTATGGACATTTTGATAATGTTAATACTTCCAATCCATAAATACGGGATATGCTTCCTTTTCTGTCTTCCTTAATTTCTTTATTCAGTGTTGTGTAGTTTTCTGAGTACAGGTCTCTTATCTCCTTGGTTAGGTTTATTCCTTGGTACTTTATTTTTCTTGTTGCTATATCAATGCAATTTTTTCTCTGGTTTCTGTTTCTGATATTTTATTGGTGGTATACAAAAATGCCTTCTGAATTGGTCACGAGAGGAGGTTAATGTGGCTTCCATTCACTCCTCCGCCATCTCGCCTCTGAAGGCTATTTGGCTTTTTAAAAAATTAAATGCATTGCGGTGGCATTGGTAAAGAGGTTTCCAGTGTACATTTCTATCATATTAGGTCTGTACATTGCACCGTGTGCCCGCCACCTACAGTCAAACCGTCTTCCATCATCATATATCAGGCCCTCTCTACCCATCACCCCTTCCCTCTGGCAACCACCACGTTGCTTGTCAAACCCAAGAGTTGCTGTTTAATCTTTAATCAACATATTTCAATTTAGAAAATTCTCTTTTGTTTTCTTGCATTCAGATGTTTAGCATTCGTTTGGGAGCACTGCCAATTCTTATGAGTTATTTCTATTCTTTTAAAAAGTATTTTTCGTGTCTCTCACCTGGTAGCACTTGCAGTCATCCAGGCTTTCCCGCCCCACGACCAATCCGCCGAAATCAGACAGCTGCTCTTTGCCACGTGTCCAGGACCTGACCACTTCTCTCACCTCCTCCACTATCATCCTCCTTCACCCTCACCTCTTGCTGGATTATTTCCACAGCCTCTTAACTTGCCTCTTTGCTCCTGCCTTTGCCACCTCCCAACCCACTTCACTGTCTGTTTTCCAGAGAGCAGCGAGTGGGGCCCTTTGAAGACTAATTCAGATCATATCCCTCCTTTCCTCCAAATCTCCCAAATAAGTTTAATCTTTACTGAGCCCACATAATCTGCCCTCCTTCCCTACCCAACGCGTCTCTGATCTCATCTCTTGCCCCTCTTCCCTCACTAGTCCACTTTGGCCACAGGGCCTTCCTCCCGCTCTTGCCTCAGGGCTCTCACACTAGCCCTTCCCTCTATCTAGAACCTCCTCAGAGCTGTCAGCACACTTCACCCACTCACTTCCTTCCAGTTTCTGCTGGAACTCAAGCACGACTTTGCTCCACCCTGCCCCTTCATAGCCCCCTCACCAGCTTTTCCCCTTCACAGTCCTTACGAACACCCAACATATTACAACCCACTAAAACTGACTCATAGAGTTTATTGTGACATCCCTCTTGGGTTTCTACTTTACCTTTCCACTGCTTTCGTTTTTTAAAAAACAATTTCAAGAAATCTTTAAGAGCCACTAATGTCTTCCCATGGATCCAGATTGCTGTCAACTGTTTACTGAAAGTCAACTTTATGGGGTAGAAGGGGTAAGTTTGGTAAATACTCAAAATTGGGCTTTTGGCCAATAAAGTTTTGGGAAGCTGGCTTGCTGGCCCTCCCCAGCTCCCAGGCCCTGGCCTCCTGCTCTGACCCCCACCCCCCTCCCTGATGCTGGGGGCTGATGCGCACCTGCTCCTGCAGATCAACACCAGTGCACAGAGAAACTGGCTGCATGTCAGCTCAGATGCATCCCGCCTGGCCATCATCTGGAAGTACGGGGGCATCTACATGGACACCGACGTCATCTCCGTCAGGCCCATCCCCGAGGAGAACTTTTTGGCTGCACAGGCTTCTCGGTATGCTAGTAACGGCGTGTTTGGATTCCTCCCCCACCACACCTTCCTGTGGGAGTGCATGGAGAACTTTGTTGAACACTACAACTCACTCATTTGGGGCAACCAGGGACCCGATTTGATGACAAGGATGTTGAGACTGTGGTGCAAACTTGAAGACTTCCAGGGGGCAAATGACCTTAGGTGTTCGAACTTGTCCTTTCTCCACCCCCAAAGATTTTACCCCATCTCCTACCCAGAGTGGAGGCGCTACTATGAGGTCTGGGACACAGACCCCAGCTTCAATAACTCCTATGCCCTGCATCTGTGGAACTACATGAACCAGGAAGGGAGGGGCGTGGTTAGAGGCAGCAACACGCTGGTGGAGAATCTCTACCGCAAGTACTGTCCCAGGACCTATAAGGACCTGATTCAAGGCCCAGAGGGCTTGGTGACCAGGGAGTTGGGTCCAGGGAACAAATAGAGCCAATGCTGGTTCGTTGCTGCTACATCAGGAAACTAAGCACTGCCTGGAGAGCCATGCTTTCCCTTGACTGCCACTTTCCCTTGGGGCATAGGGCCTTACCCATAGGTCAGTTATGATTAACTTCCCCTGTCTGACATAGATGAGTCCCAGAGACCTTTGGCCTGATTCTGCATCAGACACTGACCCTGGTGCCACCAAATCGTGTGTATGCTATGGCAGAGGTAGCACCTTAGAGGGTGACAGCTTCCCAGGGCAACATGATCTAGTCCTCTATCACCTCTTGGTCTCCTTGGTACATGGAACAGAGCCTGGCACACAGCAGCGCTCCAGAACTCTCGCATGTAGGGGGTGGCAGGTCGGTGTCAGCTGAGACTGGAGTCTTTCTCTTTGGCCTCACAGACAAGGAGGACTGGGGCCCATGTCAAGTCCACTTTCTCAGAACAGCCCTGTAAAGCAGGTACTGCACTCATACATGGGGAGATTGAAGCTGGTAGAGATGGCAAACACAAACAGGCACCCTCACAGCTACTTTCTGCACACTTCAGGGATATGCTGGGAAGAGAGCTGGGAAGCAAAGGCTCCCCACAGATTTCACACTGGACTGAACTTGCAGGACACTCCCTGATGGCCAGACCTTGGGCTGAGCTTAGAGATGCTTTAGTTAAGTTGGTTCTCAGAATGACCCTGCTCAGTAGAGTTCATTTTTCCCCACTTTCCAGTGAGGTTAAGTGACTTTCCCAGGGTTGCACAGCTTGGGAATGTGTAATGTAAATGAATCTTTGATGCCAGAGATCCAGGCTCTTCCCTCCCCTGCAGTGAGCAGGAGGAATCCCTGGAGAGAAAAGCATACCCTGACCTGGAGAGGATAAGGAACAAGATGCCCCACCAGGGCAGATGTGCACAGGCCTTCCTACTTGTTCCTGGTCCCTGCCCCACTAGTTAAAAAAAAAAAACATGTAAAAAATTGTGATAAAAAGTACATACTGTAATGCTTGCCATTTTAACCATGTTAAAGTGTGTAAAGTGGCATTAAGTACATTCACATTGTTGTGCAGACAAAACCACTATCCACGCCTAGAACTTTTCCATCATTTCAAAGTGAAATTCTGTGCCCATTAAACACTAACTCCCCACTCCCTACCCATCCCCTCTCAGCCCTGGTAACCACTATTGTAGTTTCCTGAATATCTCTATGGATTTGACTATTTTAGGTATGATGTAAGTGAAATCATGTTATATTTGTCCTTTGTTGCCTGGCTCATTTCACATAGCATAATATTTTCAAGGTTCATGTAACATGCATCAGAATTCCATTCCTTTTTAAAGCTAAATAATATTCTTTTGTATGTATGTACCACATTTTTTACTACATTCATATGTCCATGTTGCTTTCACCTTTTGGCTATTGTGAATAATGCTGTTATAAACTTATATGTGCAAATACCAGAGTTTCTGCTTTCAATGCTTTTGAATATGCAGACACAAAGGGACCTGCTGGACCCTATGGAAGTTCTATGATTAATTTTTTGAGGAATCACCATTCTCTTTTCCACAGCAGCTGTACCATTTTTTACTCCCATCTGCAATGCACGGGCTTCCAAAGTCTCCACACCCTTGCCAACACATGTTCCCACAGGATGTTGCTTTGGCTGCCCTAAGATACAGAGCCTGGCAGATTGAGGCTCAGATGGGAGAAAGGCCTTAAAAACATTCCCAGAAATGTGAGTCTCAGTAAAGCCAAGGCTGGCTATGGGACGGGATCAAGGACTGATTTTGGAGAGACAGAGCTCTTTGGTCCTGGGCTTTACAGCTAGATGCACAGGACAAGCCAGCAGGTTAGGGGAGGGGGATAGTTGACATTTGACCAAGCCTGGGGCTCACTCAAAAGACTAGAGTGGAGCTGGATCAGAAACCAGGAAGGTCCCTTTAGTTTAGGGCTGGTGGCCTTGGCTGTCTGCCTAGGAGTCTGCAGGTACCCCTGCTTTTGTGCCATTCACATGGATCCTGGACTTTCCTAAGGGATTAAACTTGGCATTCCCTCCTTTTCCCTCCTCTCAGATCTAAAAATAGCGCATCCCAAAGGAATGAGGGGAGAGGCTCCACTTCTCATAGTGGGTTGGGGCGCCTGCCTGGAGAGAGGGATTCCTTGGACACCTCAGGCCTCAAGTTACTGATGCTGAGAGGTTCTCTTGTCCCTGTCCCATTGGCAGCAATGAGGTGGCATGTGGCTCTGTTTCCTCCCTGGAGAGAAGGTGGTTTCCCAGGCTGGGGAAGCATCCTCACCTGGAGGAGCCAGAGCCACCACCTGGATTTTGGTAATGTCCTAGGGTGGCTGGAGACTACTGGGAGTCATTGAGCACAGCAGAGTGAGCCCAGATGTGGGGCCAGGGTGAGCTGGGGGGCCAGTAGTTGGGGAACTCTGCCCACTCTCTTGGCTCCTGAAGGAGTTAGATGACCCAGGCAGTTTAGGAAAACTACCAGGAATTAGGCCCTGGGAGGGCACAGCTGGGGAGTATCTGTGCAGTTCCAGTGATTGGTGGCTGGAGGCTAAACAGTAGCAGCTCCAGAAGTCCCCCAAGGCTACCAATTGATATTTAACAATCAGCCAGAATTGCATTTAAACAAAAGCTGTTTGATCAATTTTATTGAAGTTTGTGAATGGGTTTCAAAGAACTGCAACGCCTCCAGGAATTGCTTCCCAGAGGGATTGCTGCCTTAGGCGGTGGTGAACCCCCCTCACCTACAATGTGTGAAGCAGGGGCTCCCTCTGTGTCTGCGGACTGCCCTAGGTAGAAACGATCTCTTGAACAAGGCAGTGAGTTTTGAAATGCTAGCGTAAGAACCATTCTTTTGGGTCTCACTAATGGATGACATAGGTCTGGGATTGGGATTTCTTGGGACCCATCAAAACATTGAGAGATGGATGACAAAGCTTCAGATTTTTTAATGACAGTCATTTCTGCCTGTGTTCCTGTTCCCAGATGTGGGAGAAGCAGTCCTCTACTAATTCTGTGTGGAGAAACTATGTGTTCTATCCCCTCCCCCACAGGGAATGTGGTTTCCAGGTAACCGGAAACATTCTCAGTTGACTTTGTCTTCTGGACTCAGCTGTGAAGTTGAGTCTGTGGAGATCCAGGGAGAATTGAAGGTCTCCAGCGCTTACTGTATTGAGATTTGCTATAACCTTTCAGTGCTTGCTGTCAGTGAAGAAATCTCAGGTACTGTAATTTCCATCCTGAGAAATTATTTACATATCACCACCACCATCATCGGGAGGTCGTTTACCATACACCAAAAGCTTCAGAGTCAAACAGAGTCAAACAGAACTTTATTACTCAGAAGCTGTGCGATTTCGGGGAGATCCCACAGCGTTTTGAGCCTCAGTGTTTAT
The DNA here is from genome assembly GCF_022682495.2 of Desmodus rotundus. NCBI lineage: Eukaryota > Metazoa > Chordata > Mammalia > Chiroptera > Phyllostomidae > Desmodus > Desmodus rotundus. Next base: position 102,053,557 of record NC_071394.1, read on the forward strand.
GTTTATCTGTTGAGGCAAATCACAGCTACATACCGGGCTGTAGGATGGCTAGAAAGAGTAGTCTGAAAGGCTGGCACAGTGCCTGGCACATAGATAAGTGCGGGGCAAAGGGTGGCTGCTATCATCATCATAATCCTCAATCCCCACAGTTTTCCTCACCCACTGATGTCAGGGCCTCAGGACAACTGAGAATTGCACTGTAGGGATTTCAGTGGAAGACAAGAGGGAGACGTTTGGGGTTAGTAAAACCTCATGAACTAGGACCACTAATTTAGAATCCTGCATAACTGGGCATCGGGGCTGCCACCATCAGTTTCAGAGATTGCACTCAGAGTGTCAACGTGAGGGATTTAGGGCTGCTCGGGAGGCGACAACACTGTACTCACATCTTGACAGTGAGTGTGGGCTTTGGGGCTTCTCGCTGGTGAGCCTCAGCCCACCCACAAGGCCTCCTGAGCTCTCATTAGTGGTCAGTAGGATTAAGCTATGGACACAGATGGCCAACAAATCAATCACTTTACGAAGTGTGAACAGCCTTTGACTCTGAGGAGCCCAAATTAAGGATTCCAAACTCCATTCTTATCCTTTCTCCTAATTCATGCTGGTCCATAGCCTCACTTCAGCAAGACCCCAAGAATATAGAATTTTGAGGCAGACAGTCTAAGATTTTGACAACTTTGTTTTAGTTTAATAGCCATCTGGGCTGCAGGTAATATTGCAGGGGCTGGAGTCCAACAGATGTGAATAAGACAAGGTGTCAGCCCTTGTGGGCCTCAGAGCTGCAGGAGGTGGAGGTCGGGTGGGGGGAGAAATGAGACAGAAACATCTGCTGGGTCCCCTCTTGGTTCTTCCACAGCACCCTGTCCTAGCTCCTACCCCCACACCACTCTGTACAATAATTTCTGTGTAGTTTCCCCTCTTCCTGGAGAACAAACTCTGGAGTCAGACACCATCACCTACTAGTGGTACGACTGTGGGAAAGTCATTTGCCTTCTTGTTGTCTCTTTCTGTTCCTTCACCAGTATCCTGGGTTGTTGTGGGAATTAAAGGGGATGATACCTGTAAAGCTTTATTATCTCTGCATGGAGGACTTCTAACTATTTCTGTCGACAATGGCTGAGCCTGTCGCCGAGGTCCCCATTAATCCTCAGTACGAATCAAGGTAACGGGCACATTGTCAGGGCTCAGGAGTCATTTGTTGACGGGATGGATGAGGGACCCTGCACAGCCACCTCAGCACAGGACAGGATGTGATGAGGGCGACCCCCGGAGAGCGTGCTCTGTGCTCTGGGCGCCCGGAGGTGGGCCAGGAGTTGCTGACTGTGGGCCTGGGACGGATTTATGATGGCGATCACGTGTGAGCAAGGCCTTGAAGCGTGCACTCACCTTCAGTGTGGGCAGAAGGATGTGGAGAGCGCCAGCTATAGCAACAGGCAGCATGTCCGAGCGGCCAGGAGCTCAGAGTCTGTAACCAGGCTGATTGGGTTTGGGTCCCGTCTTCTACACCTCCGACAAGCTTCTTCCTTCTGTGTGGCTTAGACAATAATCTCCCTCTTCCGGGAGTGTTGGGAAATGACACGATATTCTTTATAAAGCACTAAAAACAGTGCCTGTCAAAGAATAGTCCAGAGTTAAGACAGTCTAGGAAGCAACGCAAACCCCGACGGGGAGAAAATGGCGGCGCGGCTGCTGGAGCGGCCGAGGGGGCAGCGACCGCACTCAAAATGGAGGCGGAGCGCGGCGCGCACAGTGCGCCTGCGCCAACCTGGCTTCAGCCGGAAAGCGGGGAGCAGGTGACTTCCTGCTCCCGATGAGGAGAGAAAGGAGCAAACAAAAAAGAGGAGGCAGTTGCTCTGAGTCACATGCCAACCCAACCAAAAGACACAGAGCCTTCATTACAAACATACCTTTTGATGTGGAACGGCAGGCACTCAAAGCCCTGGTTGGAGAAGCGGTTGGTGCGGTAACGGAGGTGGAGCTCTGAATGGACGCTGAAGAACATCGGGGGGTGGGCGGTTGTTGGTTTCTAGATGGAAGAGAGCATGAAAGAAGCTGCCAAAATGCTGAACGAGCCTCCTGTGAGTGGAAGAACCCTGAAAGCTGAAGAAAATCCTGAGGGTGAAGACGCCAGGAGAGCAGGGCGGAAGGCTGGAAGCCTTGGAAGCTCGGTGTGTGCAGCAAATCTGGGTTATGAAGTCGGCTGATAAGAGTGAAGGAGGTTTTTAGTATGGCTGGTGTGGTGGTGGTGGTGGCAGGTGGTCTAAGGATAAAGGTGGAAAAAGTCATGGAATAGGCATTGTTACTTGTGAACCGTCCACTGAAGCTGTACTAGCTAAATGTATTTTTAATGACCAACTGGTATTTGGATAGACCAATGCACATGAAATGGGTAAGAGGGCCTTACCAAAGGGAGATTTTTGTCCTTCCTGCGCGTCCACAGCAACTTCCCATGGATTTGGTGGTGAGGACAGGGGGGGCGGCATGTCAATGCCAATCGCGTGAATAAAGGCATTGGCATGGGAAACACAGGGTCCACAGGAATGGGAAGGGAAAGCATAGGATTTGGAATAAATAAAACAGGAGGCATGAAGGGACCCTTGGTGGTGGTATGGAAAACATGGGTCACTTTGTATCTGGGATGAACATGGGCAGCATAAAGGAAATCCTAAGTGATGCACTGAAAAGAGGAGAGATCATTACAAAGCAAGGAGGAGATTGGGCACAGCATTGATTGTGTTGGGGGTGCCAGTATGGAGGGCATGGGCACAGGTTGGGGTAGGGCATGGATCGCATGGGCTCTGACATCCAGTGCATGGACCTGGTTATGGACCACATGGTTTCTGGCATTGAGTGCATGGCTCATCCATCAACCTTGTGGGCCACCCAGACCATGAGTACATGGGCTTGAGCACATGGGTCCTGTGTTGGATCACATGGCCACCACCTTGGAGCAGGTGGACACAAACAACCTGGAATGCATGGGCTTGGAACCCATGGGACCCAATGACCTGGAGTGCATGGGCCTGGAACACATGGGTGCCAACCATGGGGAGTTTGTGGAGCAGGAGCATGTGGGTGCCAACAGCTTGTAGTGCAGGGGTCCCACCATAGGCCTGGCTTTGAATGCTGGCATTGACGGCATGTGCCTGGTCATGGTTAGCGGTGGTAGTGCCAGCTTTGACCATGCCACTGAGATGGAACATGGCAACTTTAGTAAAAGCATCACAGTTTCCTTTGTTTTAGCTGGAGGCCATGCTCCTGGGGTAGCCAGGAAGGCCCGCCAAATAGTTGTGAAAAGTCTCCCATTTGATTGGGCATGGAAAATGTTAAAAGACAAATTGAACGAACGTGGCCATGTGTTATATGCCAACATCAAGATGCAGAATGGGAAGTCCAAGGGATTCTGTGTGGTTAAGTTTGAGTCACCAGAGGTGGCTGAACGAGACTGGTGGGTGATGAATGGGATGAAGCCGAGTGGCTGAGAGACTGATGTTCAAATTGATAGAAATGCTTTACTGGTTGCCTTTTAAAAATATCAATACCAGACCTCTGAATTGGTTTTTGTTTTTTTTGTTTTTTTTGGCAACCATTTTAATTTGTTGGTGAATGTATGAAGATATATTTAAAAAGATACTTTAAAAAGTTGTTTGTTGGGATAATTTGAGTTACTGTTTTCATCACTGGGGTTCCATTTGACTGTTTGAATTCAGATTGCAATGTGTGCAATATTTTTGTTAGCTGTGGCATCTTGTTCTACCAGGCCCAGGGAAGTGGCATTAAATGCAGAAAATGTGCCACGTAAAAGGGAAACCAAAGTATAAACTTGATGATAAATGGCAACTGATTGTCTATCCCGATGTCCAAGATCAGGCAGCAGTTCTCCAAGTGTGGTCCATGGACCAGCAGCACCAGATTCAGCTGCAACCTGGTGAGATACAGATCTCCAGACTTACTAATTCAGAAGCACTTGTTGATATTGAATATGACTTTGATAAGAAATACCAGTTCCTGAAAAAAAAGGAAGAGAGCAAGTAATATGATAAGTGGAAGATGCAGCTAGGAAGCTGGTGTGGAAAGAGTTCCAAGAAATCTGTGAATGTCTCCTTAAGGAATTTGGAGTGAGCCCATGAGGAACCCATGAAATCCATTCCCATGTGGATGAAGCTCAGTGGTGGAAGCCTCTTTTAAACAGGGCATGCACTCCCATTTTGCCACAATAGCTAGCACTTCCTGTCCCAACACTCTCTACTGTAGTGGTTCTGAATTAATAAGTCAGGAGATCTGTATTTCTCACCAGGTCCCAGCTGAATCTGGTGCTTAATTGTACCTTGGACATCAAAATGGAGAATCAGTTGTCGTTTATCATGAAATTTGTGCTGTGGTTTTTCTTATACCTGGCGTGTTTCCTGCATTTAAAGCTACCTTCCTGGGCCTGGTAGAATTTGGATTTGCAATTTGTGTTATAATCAGTATTGGAAGGTTTGTTCTAATGGTCCCAAGAGACAGGTTGACCAGCAAGAAAGAGATTTGGGAGTGTCTGAGTACTTCGAGCAGGCCTATGGTAGCTGAAGCTGTGGGTAGTATGAGCTCATCCCCAGAGAGACAGTGCAAGGAGAGATGGGTGTGGGTGAAGCAGAATATGACAGGGACATTGGGACACTGAGTCTTAAAGGAGGAGTGAAAGGGTGGTAACTGTTTAAGAAAGAGGCTGGGAGGAGCAAGGAGGGAGAAGAGCTGAGAGACCTGATGATGGATCATTCTAGGCCTCATTGTTAGAGAGAGAGAACTGTGAGCAAACACCTGAAGAATAAAGCTTGATTAGGTGAATAGTGAGTTCTCAGGTGAGTTTCCCGATCTGAAGGAGGACAGAAAGCACATGTCCTGTTACCCTGGGCCACAGCATGAACATGCTTGGTCACCTGCTGTTGCTCCAAGGTGCAGCTTGTTGTGACAGTTGTCTCTGAGGTTCTGGTGACATGATGGTAGCTTGAACTGAACATGGCATCATCTAGCCCACTTCTGTTTTGTTCTCTTGCCTTTTATTTCCCTTTTTTAAAAATAATATGACATGTAAGGTAGAAATGTGCCAGTCTTCTCGTCATGGCCATGGTACAGGTGCTTGTGGTTGAAGGGTTTTACTTTTTGAATGTGCGTTGGGGAAGAGTGTGTGAGAAAGAAGCATGGGAGCCAAAATGGAAAAGGTGGGTCAGTTGCATCCTGAGGGCCGTCTCCCAGGGGAGGATTGGCCCAAGAAGGCATGCTATAAATGCAGGGGAGTGAGTGAATGAATGAATGAGTTTGAGGCATAAGGAGTGATGATCTGATCAAAGCAAATTTTTAAAACAAATGGTTTCAAAAATCACGTTGGGTGTTTCAGAGTTCACAAGTGTTGGAAGCAGATGCACCTCCAACTTTCTTCCATTCTGGTCATGCTACCTGGGACACACCTCTTACCTCTCCAGAAATCAATTTCTTTGTCTGTAAAATGGGAATAGCAAGAGCTGTTTGTAGGTTTGTATTTAAAGCAGGTACGTGGCACCAAGGCTGGTACTGGCTGCACTGCAGCTGGTGTTAGTACTGAGTTCATTCCCTTTGCCTGTCCTCAGTTCCCGCAGCACCCTGGGGGTCTGGAGGGCAGGGCTCCAACCACCTTTTCTAAAAGAAGACAGAGGCTTAGGCAGGTCAGGACTTTTCCTGGAGGCCCTTCCCCTCTTTGCAAACTCACCACTACCATTTCCTCATGTCCTTTCTCCTTCCTCGGTGACCTTTCCCTTCTCTTTCTATTGCACTTAAAAGTCTGCATCACATGATCTAGAAAGAACTTAAGTACAATCATATGTACTTCTTCTTGCCCCAGATTTTAAGTTCCTCAAGGGAATAAATTATATTTTTTTCCTTAAAAATCATAAAAATAATAGATGATGATGCATAGAACTTTAAATAGTATGGCGAGGTAAAAAGTAGAAAACAAAGGTTCCCTGACTTCCATTCTCATGCTCAGAGATAATGCTTTGTCTATTTTTCTAGAAGTAGTCTATGCTTATGAAATAAGGTATCATACAGCATAAATTCATATATTTTATTAATTTTATTATACATGGATGGCAATATGAATCATTCATATATATATAATCATCATTGGTTTTTGTAAAGCCTGCCTATATATGTATCTGTTTATCTATTTAACTATTTACCCATCTCCTATCTATGAACCACCGTTCTGTTCATTTATTTATCCCCATTTCAGATTTCCATTTACCTCCTCACACAACTGTCATATCTATATCTATTCAAATATATCTGTATATAATCATATATAGATATATAGGTATACATATCTATTTAGTAAGTTATTACATAAAATTGTGTTAATGTATCATTTAATCAGAATTGAATACATGTATATGCACATATACATGCACACACATATATTCCTAATCCCATTGTTCCCTATCAGTTCAGGTAAAGCTGCATTATTCTCATCAGGAGATGCATAGTGTTTCATCGTATAGAGATACCATCTGTGTCCTCTACCGCACTTTGTACTTTGCTTTCTTATACTTCTTCTTATACTTTGCTATTACAAACAACACTGCAATGTCAACTTGTACAGAAGCACCTTTACACACTTGTATGTGTTTATTGTCTGAAAATGTTGAGTTAAAATCCATGTTGCTCTCGCCAAATTATTTTTCAAAGAGAGAGAACAATCTCTATGTCTACCTAGAAGGTGCAGATTAGAATTTGAGTCTTTGACAAAAACTGGAACTCTTTTCAGGAAACCATTAAGTGTGAGAAAAAAATACCATTGTGGGTTGAGTTCAGTCTGAGTGCAGAAACACGGCCACTGTCTTAAGTGCCCCTACATCCCTAGCCCAGCGGTGGTGGACACCATCTCACTTACACCCCCCTAGACAGAGCGTAGTCATATGATCATACCTTACAGGCAGGGAAACTGGGAAATGTAGCTTAATCCTATCCACTATGATCTTGTAATTAGAGAAGTGTGGTGGTGGTTGGGGAACGAGGTAGACCTTAGGTGACTCTGCCACCCATAGCAAGTTGCAGGACTTTATCCTGATGTCAGTGTAGGGTTGTATAGGACCAACTTATACAATTGACAGTTTTTCCCCAAAAGGACCTCTGGCAGTGGCCTTGGGCATGGGGGATTCACTGAGGACCTACTAGGTGCCAGGCACTAGGCTGTGTGCTTCCCCTGCCTCATTCCTAACCACAAACCTATAAAGTGAGCCCTGGAAGTCCCAATAGACCTAGAAGGCTAAAGATGTGAAGGGACTTGCCCAAGGCTGAGGATCTGACTCCACAACTGAGTGGCTGTAAAATCCATACCCTTGCTTTCCATGGCTCTGGCCGAGTAGGTGTGTAGCATGCATATTGCAACTATTGTTCAGCTCCTTCACCTCAACACTTAGGACTTGATGGCCAGGTGTCTGGTACATGCAACCCACACACCTTGCCTAACTTGGACTCTCTTTTCATTTTTCAGGTCCTATCTGAGCTCCTTCACTTACTACAGTGACCTTGGTGGCACTCTCCCAAGGTGGCCACCCCAGGGCTTAACTAACCATGCAGGTCCTTGCTACTGTTGTTGAGGGTTCCCACCACTCCATCTTTGGGGCCTACACAATCCCTCCCTTCAGGTTCCAGCCTCGCAACAGGAACATGGACTGGAGGCGCATGAGTGTCCTGGATGTGGGCCGTGTGACACGGGAGATGGATGTGGCCACCCTGCAGGAGAACCTCATTGACATCACCTTCTGCACCTTGGACCAGGAGGTATGCAGCCACTGTTCGCAGCCTTTGGACCAGGCGCTGCTCAACGTGCTGCGCCTAGCGCAGCTCTCCATCGAGTACCTGCTGCACAGCCAGGACTTCCTGACTACCAGAGTGACCCAGCTGGAGGTACACCTGCAAGCCAGCCTGAGCCAGCAGTCACAGAGTCAGCAGGAGCTGGACTGCCGGGCTGAAGAGCTCAGAGGTTTGCAGGAGGAAAGGCACCGTCTGCGCAAGAAGATCAAAGATTTGCACCATCTTCTCCAACAGTCAGGTGGCCAGAGCTACTATATGGTGAGGAATATCAACAGGGCAAGGAGAGTGGGAGGCCTGGGTGGCCAGCCACTGGGCCACTTGGGCAACACCATCCCCTGAGCCCTGAGGCTTCTATGGGCCATAGTCATTGGTTAGGAGCAGATTTTAGAGACGCTCCTCATGGCCAGAGAGCCTGAATGTCTGGTTAGATTATATCTACTGTGTGTGTGTGTGTAGATCATACAGGTGTGGCAGATGAGTATATGAGGGATGTGTGTGTATAGATGTGTGCAAATGGAGAGGTTGTGTCTAAGCATGTTTGAATGTATGAAGGGGGCATGTGTGTGTGCTTATGGAAGCTGTGAATATGTGTGTCTCATGTGTGTATGTGAATATTTGGAGGGTATGTTTGTGTATGGTATGTGTGTGTAGTGTGTGGTGTGTAATGTGTGCTTGTGAGTATGTGGGAGTGTACATATAAAGATATATTTATGATTGTGTGAATGAGAGGGTGTATGTATGTCTAAAGGTGTGTGTATGTGTGGTAGGTGTGAGTGTATATGTGTGTATGCATGAGGGCTTTGTGTGTGCATGTAGAGAGTGCTGTGTAAGGGTGTATGTAAGAAGTGTGTGTGTGTGTGTGTGTGATGAGTGTGTGGCAAGGGACTGGTAGAGTGAGGCCCATTCTGGAAAAGGATCTCCATTATTTAACCAAATGACCTTTCATGAGCCAGAGTGGCATTTGAGCATTTGCATGTATTTGCATAGAAAGTGAGGTTTGGGGACAGTTGCCCTGTAATAAATTGTCATGTTGTCTGGACCTGGTGCCAGGCACTGAGGATATAGTCACAAATCATGCTGGTTCAGATTTTCAAGAAATTCATAGTTTGATGGTAGGTGGGATAGAAGAAATCATTTCAATGGGGTGGTAGTTGACATAATTGGTGAATTGCTAATTATGACATAAGGGTCATAACCCTTTTAGTAGTAGTGACCAAACAACAATCTAAGCTGGGTTAGGCCAAGAAGGAATTTATTGGTTGATTTAACTGAAAAATCCAGGGTTACGGTGCCCCAAAGGTGGGGCTTTTTCCCATGAACAAGATGGCACCAGAATCTCGTTTCTTTCTGTGAAGCTCTTGGCAATTCTTCCTCAGGGTGGATTCCACTCTCAGAGAGATCCTGACCCTGTGGTAGCAAGTTGGGCTGCAGTAGTGCCAACTTCTCATTTTTCAGGATTTAAGGTTGCTCTGCCAGAGGGCCAAAGTTGTTCCCAGAACCCCAGCTAGTATTTCATGCTCTCAGTGCCTCAGCCAGTCACAGGGCCCTGGAAATGCAGGGCTCTGATTGGCTTTGGTATCGGTCACGTGTTTCATGGAGCTGGGGTGGACTGAAGGCCATTCCTTGAGTGTAAGATAAGGGTAACTCCCCAGAAGAAAGCTGGGTGCTCTTATCAGAGGAAGAGGGTATGGCTAATATACTGCCAGAAATGAACAGATGTCCTTTGTAGGTGGAGAAAGTGTTAAGGTAAATGGCTGAGGAGCTGTGGGAGCACAGAGGTGGGAGAGGAAGAGTGTTCCTGAGGTGGTGTTTAAATAAGCCTTGAATGTTGAGCACAGTTTTGTAAAGGAATGTTATGGGCAGGGGCAACCAAGGTGCCAGTGTGAGAAAGATGCTCAGGATAATGACTCTGGACAGCCTGAGGTGGGTTTGGGCAGGAGACTGGTGAGAGGTGTGGCAGGAGAGGAGAGCAGAGCCAGGTCACAGTGGCCTTAAACTATGTGGAAGGGAGTGCATTTTAGTATGAAGTCAGTGGCGGCTGTCCAACTTCAGGTACCTGTCTTTTGAGTGGGCTGCTGGAGGTGGGAACGGGGAAGCAGGCAAGGGTGTGATGAGGGGAAGGACTTGAAATGAGGAATAAGATGCTGTCTAAACTATTCCCCACTCCACCCACCTCATATTGCTTCTGAAAACAAGAAACTTGTGTTATTTTAGAATTCCTGAGTAGGCAAAGTCTGTCAATCCAGGGTGTGAATGTAGGTTTATATTTGACTGTGGGTGGTGGAAAACCTCAAATTCTAGTTGTATGAACGAGATCTAAGTCTATTTTTCCCTGTTATGAATGCAGTCTAGAGGGAAGCATTCTGGGGCTAGTGTGAAATGCCACAACCGTCACGGACCCAGATCTTTAAGTGTTTCTCTGCCAACCTTATCATGTGACTTCTACCTTGTGGTCCAAGATAGCTGCCTAAATTCCACCTCCGAAGTCCACATTCAATTCAGCAGGGTGGGGCAGGGGGAGGAATATTGTGTCTCTTCCTTGAATGACACTTCCCAGTAGTTGCATATACTGCTTCTGCTTGCATGTCATTGGACAAGATTTTGTCCCATGGCCACACCTCTTGGCAAGGAAGGACGGGACATACAGTGTTTACTCTCATCAGCTTTATGACCAGCTAAAAATCAAGGTTTCTGTTGCTAAGGAAAAAGGTCAACGGGTATTGGGAGACCACTGGCCATTTCTGTCATAGTTGCTCTTTTGTGAAGACTGCAGATAATCTTTCCCTGTCCTCTATTGTCTGACAATGGCAGCCCGCAGTGCAGTGTTGGAAGAAGTTTGAAATTTCACAGTGAAAGGATGATGGGGTAGATTGGCAGTGTCTGAAAAACATGAGGAAAGTGAGGTGGACTCAGAGATGCTGTTGTTAGTGTCCTTGCTCTGGTGGTTGTCAACCCTGGGGTGGGATCTGGACAAGGGTATCTTTTAAAAACTTTATATTATGGAAAATTTCAAACATACCCAACAATAGAGAGAGTAATATATTGGACCTTCATTTGCACTCTACCCAGCCCAATAGTTACCGACTCATGGCCAATGTTGTTGCATTTATTCCCCTACCCACTTCTCCCCAGCCCTGAACTGTTTTTGAAGTATATTCATCATATGATTTTCTCTGTAAATATTTTAGTATATATCTCCAAATGGCAAGCATCCCCACTTTTAAACATAAACACAGTATCATCATCACACCATAAAAAACCAACAAAAATTTCTTAGTATCATCCCAAGGCTAGTCAGTGTTCAGAGTTCCTTAGGATACTAGTAGTGGTTTAAAGCTCAGTATATACATCTGGGGGGTTGACATGACCGCCTTACTCAGTAAATGAATTTTTTTGTATCAGAAGCAACCTGGTGGTCCCAAGGTAATGGGAGTTTTGACAGTGGTGGAATCCCAGGCTGACTGAGGTGACTTACTCCTGCACTTCCCACTGCTTCCTCTCTGTGTAGTGCCATCTGTGTGAGAAGACATTCCTGAGTGCCTCCTATCTGTGGAGCCACCTTCAACGCAGGCATGAGGGCACGGCGAAAGGCGGTGAGTCCAGGTGGCCCTTCTGGGACCGTGGAAGGACCTTGACTGGAATTTAGTGGGTGGTGGCACATACATCACCTAAGCTGCCGTCAGAACCTCATCATACATTGGAGGATGGGGTGATCCCGCCATCCATCCTGGAGATCTTACTTGGGGCTGGGAGGGTCTCTGAGCATGTGTGTAGAGCTAAAGAGCAGGGGGGCACACAGGTAGGTTCCAGTCTTGGTTTTGTCCCTTTCAGTTCTGTGACTATGGTCAGTGCTTCCCCCTCTGAGTCTCAGTGGCTTTCACTATGAGTGGGGCAGTTAGACTAAATGAATTAGAAGGGGCCTTCCCTCCCCTCATGCTACGAATCTTCTGTTCTCTGATGCTTACTATGAATGAGCTTACATGGGCTTAATGAGCAGTCAGACCAGTTCTTTGACTTTATTATTACATAGTCTGATTACGACATAATCACTTTAATTTTACTGTTGTAAATTCCAAATTGAGGCACAAAGCTGTATGTTTTCCCCATGGAGAGGTTTGCATGCTTTATAACCATTTCTTTTAAGGTTTCATAAGAAATAGCTGTTAAAACATACAATACAGACTTGAAAATATAAATATAAAAATCCCACAATAAATCTTATTTTTCCTTCATTTTAATTTCTTTTTCAAAGAATAGATTTAGCATTTTAAAACATGTTCCCTCAATGTACATGGTAAGTGGCAAAGCAGGTCTCAGACCGAGGTGTATAATTGGTGATGTAGGCAAGGGACTACACTCCACTGAATTTTTCCCCTAAACTGGTCATCCTCTGCTTGCATGGACCCCACAGAGTCACAGAAGCAGGAAGAGTCTAAGGAGGAGGTGGTACGAGACCTGCGGGCCCAGCTGACATCAACTCAAGAGGAGCTGACAGCCCTCTTGGAGAAGCAGCGGCAGCTGCAGGTAGGTGTGGAGAGTAGACATCAGGAGACTCAAGTCATTAACTGCCTGGGAACCTGGGATTTATCTGCACATGGATCCCACAAGGCTGAGTTCTGGTGGTTTCTAGGAGCTGGGAGTTCAGAGCTAGGGTGGCATCTTCCCTAAGAGACAAATGATTTTAGATCATCTGGGAAGGAAAATTCAATTACTTTGCCAGACCTCTCTGGCCAAAAGTAGAGCAGGGAGTTGAAGTTTCCTGCATTATTCTGCACCCTTGGAAGGTATTGAACCTGATTGTTAACTTCTTACACTGCACTCTCGGCTTTTTGAGGACAAAGCATGGGTCTTATTGTGAAAGCTCCAGAATCCAGCCCAGAGGAGGTTCTCAGTGAATATTTGTAAAATGAAAACACATAAACTGTCTTACTCATTCCTTCCTTTATTCATTCACCCTTCAGTCTCTCAGCATGTATTCACTGAGCATCCACTGTGCCAGGCTCAGTCCATTCTGAGGACCTGAGAGACAGAAATGACACAATCTCTATCCTCAAGGGATTTGAAATTAAGATCAAACTTGGCCCACTCCAAGTGCATGCAACAGGGACTGTGGTACAAAAGTTCTGTGTGTCACCATGGTGCCTTTCATGACAAGGGGCCCTAGTATTTTCTCAGTAAATATTTGCCATGATTAATAATTCTACTGTTCCTGATGTTCTTTGTAGGAAGCAAAGACCACCTGTCAGAGGGAAAGAGACGCTAAAGCCATGTTTGAGGAGTGGAAAGAAGAGCTATCTGAGGAAATAAACCAACAAAAAAAAGTATTTTGGGATGAGCTGAAAAGTTCTGTCCTCCCTGACTCTCCATTAGAAGAGGTACCCAGTGGAAAAGACTTTTCAAATTTCCTTTGTTGAAAATGTGCTTCTGTGGTCTCAAAATTCATTTGCTTGTTTTGTGCTAGTTGTCTTTCCTCTGCCATGTGGGGGCTCAGGTACCGTGAGGCCAGATGCTGCAGACCAGTGTCTGGGATTGCATCTCTGCTCTATGCCACACTGGCCCTGTGACAGTAGGCGAGTTACTTAACCTTCCCGTGCCTCAGTTTCTTTTCAGTAAGATGGGTTGCTGAGAGGGTTAAACTAGCACAGAGCAGTTAATGTTATCTGGTATAAAGTAAGAACTTCCTAGACATTATTTTATTTATGCAAAGGACTTTTGTCCCTGGACAAGAAATGAGGCAAAATTTAAATGAATGTATTTTCTTCAAACACGTTTTTGCTGAGTGCTGGCTGCATGACAGGAAGACTGAGGGGTCTGTGGAGGTGACACAAATAGCTCACAGTTATCGACTTATCTACAGTTTTCCAGCTCCTGTGCAGAGTACCTTATATACATTAACTTTTAACGTTCCTAACTATCACACCCCATAACACTCTCAAAGTAGGTTCCTCATGAGCTTATTAATTTTGTCTTTCAAGTATTTTTAAAGCTCTTAACATTCCTCCTTTTCAGGTCAAGACACTGTGGCCACATAGCTTGCCCAAGGTCACACAGCTTTTAAGAGACAGAACTGTGCTGGGGTTGGAACCTAGCTCTTTAAACCTAATGGGTATATTATTGAGTTTATTCAGGGCAACTTTATTAAAATTACCCTTGGACTATATCTTAGTGTGTAAACCGGTATGACTAAAACTGTGTCAGGATATAAGTTTTAAGGAGAAATATCTTCAGAATGTATTTAGCTCCTATGGGTCCTCTGAACATCAAGGAAAATCTAGTTTTTGAAAATGAGCTGATAGTGTTTCTCATAATTGTTCCATATTTTGCCTAAAATGGCAACTTTTCTGGAAGGGGATTGTCATGGATTGTGTTTGGAATTTTGGGGGCTCGGTCATATCACTCAGATTTGGAAAGTGGAGGGTCGGAGGAGGTGGGGTTGAAATGACAGCTCTGTGTGTGTGTTCCCCTATAGTGACCAGGACCCTCCTGTCCTGAATGCTTCCCCCAGTGTGGTCAGGGATCATTTGGGGAAAGTTAGGAGCTGCTTCCACAAATGGACCTCATGCTTCCATCCCCAGCTCCTCAACCCTCATTCCCGAGCTCATCTAATACATCCTGACTCCACACTTCCCTTGACAAGGTGCTGGCTGACCAGGCATTTTTTTTTTTTAACTTTTTATTGTTATTCAATTACAGTTGTCTGCCTTTTCTCCCATCCCTCCACCCCACCCCAGCCGAACCCACCTCCCTTCCCCACCTCCACCCTCCCCCTTGATTTTGTCCATGTGTCCTTTATAGTAGTTCCTGTAATCCCCTCTCTTCACTGTCCCCTCCCTACTCCCCCCTTGGTATTGTTAGATTGTTCTTAACTTCAATGTCTCTGGTTATATTTTGTTTGCTTTTTCCTTCTATTTATTATGTTCCAGTTAAAGGTGAGATCATATGGTATTTGTCCCTCACCGTCTAGCTTATTTCACTTAGCATAATGCTCTCCAATTCCATCCATGCTGTTGCAAAGGGTATAAGCTCCTTCTTTCTCTCTGCTGCGTAGAATTCCATTGTGTAAATATACCATAGTTTTTGGATCCACTCATTTGCTGATGGGCACTTAGGTTGCTTCCAGTACTTGGCTATTGTAAATTGTGCTGCTATGAACATTGGGGTGCATAGGTTCTTTTGGATTGGTGTTTCAGGGTTCTTAGGGTATCATCCCAGCAGCAGAATTGCTGGGTCAAAGGGCAGTTCCATTTTTAGTTTTCTGAGGAAATTCCATACTGTTTTCCACAGTGGCCTCACCAGTCTGCATTCCCAGCAACAGTGCACTAGGTAGGGTTCCCTTTTCTCTGCATCCTCTCCAACATTGGTTTGTGGATTTGTTTATGTTGGCCACTCTGACTGGTGTGAGATGGTACCTCATTGTGGTTTTAATTTGCGTCTCTCTGATGGCTAGTGAGGCTGAGCATCTTTTCATATGTCTCTGGGCCCTCTGTATGTCTTCCTTGGAGAAGTGTCTGTTTAAGTCCTTTGCCTATTTTTTAATTGGGTTGTTTGTCTTTCTGGAGTGGAGTTGTGTGAGTTCTTTATATATTTTGGAGATCAGGCCCTTGTCTGAGGTATCATTGGCAAATATGTTTTCCCATACTGTTGGTTCTCTTTTTATTTTAATGCTGTTTTCTTTAGCCATGCAGAAGCTTTTTATTTTGATGAGGTCCCATTTGTTCATTCTTTCCTTTATGTCCCTTGCTTTAGGGGACGTGTCTGTGAGGATGTTGCTACATGGAATGTCTGAGATTTTCCTGCCAATGTTTTCCTCGAGGACTTTTATGGTGTTACAACTTATATTTAAGTCTTTTATCCACCTCGAATTTATTTTTCTGTATGGCGTAAGTTGGTGATGGAGTTTCATTTTTTTGCACGTAGCTGTCCAGATCTCCCAACACCATTTGTTGAAGAGGCTATTTTTGCTCCATTTTGTGCTCCTGCCTCCTTTGTCAAATATTAATTGACCGCAAAGACTTGGGTTTATTTCTGGGCTCTCTGTTCTGTTCCATTGGCTGACCAGGCATTTGATACATAGGCATGAATTTGAATTGGGGTTCTTCAGAAACTACTTCATCAAAGGTCAAAGGGTGACTTTCAGTTAGGAAATTCTGAGTTTTGGTAAATGAGAACATAATTTTTACATCTGCAGTTTTCTTTGAACTTGAATCACTTTCTCCTAAATATTAATTTTATTACAGCATGGGAGCCAAAATGGATACAAAATTCTGTGTAGGTGGATAACAAGATCTTAATATATTTTTTTAAATTCCGAGGGAAAAACATCAGGTACGATCCCATTTGGAGTGATTGTAAAAAATACTGTAAGACGGTCCATTTTCTGCGCATCTGTGGGAGTTCCTCAGGCCTGGCCTGAGCCCTCAAGAGAACACTAGAGAAGGAGAATCAGACTAGTGTGGATGCTCACAGCTGTGCCGATATCTAATGAGCACAGGTTGGCAGTTTGTGGTTGGGGTAAGATGTGCCCATCTGACTCTGCTCCAGATGTAAAAGACAAAACCAAGATTAGATCTTCATCTAAACAAAACCATACCCTGGCCTTTTCAGAAACCAGCGGCCCCGCAGTCCCGCAGTGCGGTGTGCTCCAACCTCGGGGCTCTGCAGGATGTGGAGTGCGAGGAACTGCTCAGGCAGACCCAGGAGTTGCAGGCCCTGAGAATTCTCAAGAAGGCAAAAATTCAGGTGAGCAGATATCCTCTGTGCCTTTCCTCCTAAAGCCAGCCAACAGCCCTATGTCCTCCAACAAAGTTTCTCATCTTTGTTCAATGGTTTTAGGACAGTTGAGAGACATCAAAATTTCTGTATTTTCAGACCGTCTGCCAATACAAGAAAGCACCGAATAGGAGTCTTGGGGTGCTCGAGTGAGACTGATGATATATCTGTGTACAATATCAGATTTACCTGGGATCTTTTTCAAAATGCACACAGCTGTGTCTCTTCTTGAACAACCTTGCCCTCATTCTGACTCCAACCCAGTTGAAAACAACTCTTAGGAAGTGTAACAAACTGCTGGATTTGAAAATATTTGGGATGGACGTAGTGGTGTGGTGGTATTTCACAACTGGCTCTATGGAGCTAGAAGATCTTTGATTTGTAGCATTTGCAGTTTTCTGTGGTGTCAGTATTCCCACCATGGCCGATTTCATGCGACCAGTGTAAAGTCAACAAATATGGAATCGGGCCCTGACTGATGTGGCTCAGGAGACTGGGTCCTGTCCTGTAAAGTGAAGGGTCACTGGTTCAGTCCCTGGTCAGGACACATGCCTGGTCTGTCCATTTAGTCCTGGTCAGGTTGTTTCCCAGAGGTAATGGACCAATGTTTCTCTCTCTCCTTGATGTTTCTCTCCCTCTCTTCTTCTCTTCCCCTCTCTCTAAAAATAAATAAATAAAATCATTTAAAAACAAATGAAAAACAAACATTATGGATTTGGGAAGCCTTGAGTCTAATCTGCTCTTCTGAGCTGGTTGGACATGGTCCTGGCCACAACTGGATGAATCTCTAATAGTCCAACGGTGTATGGTCTGTGTCACTGACAATTATTTCCATGTCAAGGAAGGGCCATTGACAGTCAATAGTCCTGCTGTGCTTCTCTTTCTGCTCTGCAGCTTGTTAAGAAAGAGCTTCATACCTAATAATTAGCAGTAAAGTGTTTCCACCGCTTGATGTTTCACAAGTTTTCCATTGAAGAAAGCCATGCTTTTCTAAGAACTCTGTTTACATTCTTTGCATATTTTTCTACTGATCCTTACCAATCTGTGAGTTTGTATAATGCATGGAAATTAACCCATCCTTTTGTTGTTCTTTTTAAAAAACATATTTTATTGAGTATGCTATTGCAGTTGTCCCAACTTTTCCCCCTTTATCCCCCTGTACCCAACCTGGAACCCCACTTCCCTCCAGCAATTCCTCCCCTCCAACCCCTGCTTAGTTCATGCCCGTGGGCTGTGCATATAAGTTCCTTGGCTTCTCCATTTCCTATATTGTTCTGAACATCCCTTGCCTATTTTGTACCTGAAAATTATGCTTCTTTAAAAAAAAGGTTCTTTTTTATTCAAAGAATATCAATATGCTATAATTCCAATTTTAGTTTTAAGGGTGTTACACATGCTTCGTAGTAGTGTTTTAAAATTAAATCATTTTTTATTCTTATTCTATTACTGTTGTCCCAGTTTTTCTCCCTTTGCCATCCTCTGCCCATGCTCCGCTCCCACAGTCAATTCCCACACTGTTGTCCATGTCTATGGGTCATTCATACATGTCCTTTGTCTAGTCCCTTCCCCTTCTTTACACCATTATCTGCCTCTCCTTTCCCTCTGGTCACTTTCAGTCTGTTCCATGTTCCCATGCCTGTGGTTCTATTTTGTTCGTTAGTTTATTTTGTTTATTAGCGTCATCTCATAGGTGAGATCATATGGTATTTGTCTTTCACCGACTGGCTTCTTAATCCCTGCACCTCTTCCCTCATTCTTCCCTTTCCCCCTCCCTCCTCATAACCCCCCAGATGATCTCCATATCTATGATTCTGTTTATGTTCTGGTTGTTTGCTTAGGTTTTTTTTGTTTTTTTTCAGAATCAGTGGTTGATAGTTGTGAATTTGTTTCCATTTTACAGTCATCGTTTTGATCTTCTTTTCCTTAAATAAGTCCCTTTAAAATTTCAGGTAATAATGGCTTGTTGATGATAAACTCCTTTAGCTTTACCTTGTCTGGGAAGCACTCTATGTGCCCTTCAATTCTTAATGATAGCTTTGCTGGATTCTTGCTTTTCATCACTTTGAATACTTCTTGCCAGTCCCTTCTTGCCGGCAAAGCTTCTTTTGAGAAATCAGTCAATAGTCTTATGGGTAGTCGTAGTAGTTAACTCTGTGCTTCTCTCTTGCTGCTTTTAAGATTCCTTATCTTTAACCTTTGGCATTTTAATTATGATGTGTCTTGGTGTGGTCCTCTTTGGGTCCAACTTGTTTGGAACTCTCTCTGCTTCCTGGACTTGTATGTCTATTTCCTTCACCAAATTAGGGAAGTCTTCTTTCATGATTTTTCTCAAATAAGTTTTCAATTTCTTACTCTTCCTCTTCTCCTTCTGGCATCCCTATGAATTGGAGAAGTCCAAGAGGGTCCTTATACTATGTCTGGTTTTCTGAATTCGTTTTCCTTCCTGCTGTTCTGGTGAATGCTGATTTCTTCTTTATGTTCCAAGTTGTTAATTTGAATCCCAGCTTCCTCCCTTCTACTGATGGTTCTGATAGATTTTTCGTTATTTCACTTAGTGTGATCTTCATTTCTTCCTTTATGTTGTTGCCGTACTCACTGAGCTTTTTGCACATCCTGATCACCAGTGTTTTGTACTCTGCATCTGATAGGTTGGTTATCTGCCTTAAGTTTAGTTCTTTTCCTGGGGTTTTGTTCTGTTCCTTCATTTGGGTTATATTTCTTTTTCTCCTCAGTTTGACAGCCTCCCTATGTTTGTTTCTGTGTATTAGGTGGAGCTGCTTTGACTCCCTCAGTAGTGTGGCCTGTTGTCGAAAAAGCACTGGTAAAGTGTGTAGGGCAGTGCCTTAGTAATAGGCAGGGCAGGGCAGCCTACATCTCTGCTTAGTGGCTCTGTGTGAGGGGAGGGCTCAAAAAGAATCATAAAAAGAATGACAGCATGAAGACAACATGGATAGACTTAGAGGAGATTATGCTAGTGAAAGAAGTAGACAGAGAAAGACTAATAGCATGTGATCTCACTTACATGTGAAATATAAAAAACTAAACAAATGAACAAATGAAACAGAAACAAACTCATAGACACAGAATAAATTGATGGTTGCTAGATTGAAGGTGGTTGGGAAGATCAGTGAAAAATGTGAAGGAATTGAGAAGTACAAATTGTCAGTTATAAAAGCAGTCACAGGAAGGTAAAGTACAGCATAGGAAATACAGTAAAAATTTCATAACAGCTATGTGTGGTGTCAGATGGGTTCTAGACTTATTGGGGTAATGACTTTGTAAAGTATGTAAGTGTGTAATCACTGCATTGTACGTACACTGAAATAATATAGTAGTGTATGTTAACTCTAATTTAAAAATAAAAAGTAACCAGAAAAGAATGAAGAAACAAGAATTCAGAAAAATGAGGAGAGGCTTAGGAACCTCCAGGACATCTTGAAACGTTCCAACATCCGAATTATAGGGGTGCCAGAAGGAGAAGAGGAAGAACAAAAAATTGAAAACTTATTTGAAAAAATAATGAAGGAGAACTTCCTCAGTCTGGCAAAGGAAATAGACTTCTAGGAAGTCCAGGAAGCTCAGAGAGTCCCAAAGAAGCTGGACCCAAGGAGGAACACACCAAGGCACATCATCATTACATTACCCAAGATTAAGCAGAAGGAGAGAATCTTAGAAGCAGCAAGAGAAAAGGACACAGTTACCTACAAAGGACTTCCCATAAGACTGTCAGCTGATTTCTCAAAAGAGACCTTACAGGCAAGAAGGGACTGGCAAGAAGTATTCCAAGTCATAAAAGGCAAGGGCCTACACCCAAGATTACTGTATCCAGCAAAGCTATCATTTAGAATGGAAGGGAAGATAAAGTGCTTCTCAGATAAGGTCAAGTTAAAGGAGTTCATCATCACCAAGCCCTTATTATATGAAATGTTAAAGGGACTTATCTAAGAAAAAGAAGATCAAAAATATGAACAGTAAAAATAACAGCAAACTCACAGTTATAAACAGCCACACCTAAAACCAAAACAAAACTAAGCAAACAACTAGAACAGAAACAGAGCCATAGAAATGGAGATCACATGGAGGGTTATCAATAGGGGATTGGGAGGGGGAGAGAGGGGGGAAAGGTACAGAGAATAAATAGCATAAATGATAGGTGGAAAATAGACAGGGGGAGGGTAAGAATAGTGTAGGAAATGTAGAAGCCAAAGAACTTGTAAGTATGACCCATGGACATGAACTATAGGGGGGGAACGTGGGAGGGCGGGGGTGGGCAGGATGGAGTTGAGTGAAGGGGCGGAAATGGGACAACTGTAATAGCATAATCAATAAATATATCAAAAAAAGTAATTATTGATAGATAAGCACTTACTATTACTATATTGTTGTTATCAGACTTTTTGAAGTTACTTTGTTATTTTCTTTTTCTCTGGCTATCTTCCTTTGTGAGTTGATGCTTTTTTCCCCTAGTGGTATGTTTTGATTCTTTTTTCTCTTTATCATTTTTGTACCTGCTATAGGTGTTTTTTTTGTGATTAGGATGAGGCTTCCATAAAACATTTTATAGTTACAGCTGTCTGGTTTAAGCTGATAACAACTGAACTTCAACTGCATACTAATTCTCTACCCTTCTACCTTCTCTCCTGCCATACCTCCTGGTGTCCACAAGCCAGTCATTACCCTCTGTGGCCAGTTGCTGAGACCTGTGTGTCAAGAGTCACACACCGATTTCAGCCATGCCAATGCCCTCTCTTCTGGGGGCTGTGAGAGAGAAGTGGGCTTCCTGGGCAGCATCCCTCACGGCCAGGGCAGTGGTTGGATGGTTTTTCCTTTGAGGGAAAATTTGCAAGCTTAGGGAAATCTCTCTTGGCCCTGAGTTGTGCTACCTTGGGTGAGAGTTGACGCAGTAATGTGAAACAGTTCTTCTCCTGTCAGTGCATCTCTTCTGTGATCTTTTGCTCCATCAAGGTACTGGAAGCCGTCAGCTGGATTCCCAGGTTCCCATAAAGGTCATCTCTTCTGTGGGTGGTTTGAGAGGTGAACCTCTAATTCTACCATCTTGCTGACAGTCACTTGTATTTTTATGTTTAAACCTTTGAGCCACCTAGACTTTGTTTCAGATTAAGATAGAAATAAGGATCCAAGTTCATAGGTTTTTTTTTTTTTTTTTCCAGGCACTTAGCTACTTGTGTAAACACTATTAGTCAGCAGTCCATCCTCCCCCAGACTAAGATTCCATGTGTTCACCTGTTGGTCTGAATTTCCTATTCTTTTTCATTGTTCTGTCTTCCTAATGATGAGCCAGTACTTTTTAATTCCTGTAGTTTTATAATATATATATATATATTTAAAAATATTTTATTTATTTATTTTTAGAGAGAGGGGTAGGGAGGGAGAGGAGAGAGACATCACAGTGTGGTAGCCTCTTTTGTGCTCCCTACTGGGGACCTGGCTCACATCCCAGGCATGTTCCCTGACTGGCATTTGAACCGACGACCTTCTGGTTCAAAGGTTGGCTCTCAGTCCACTGAGCCACACTGGCCAGGGCAGTTTTATAATATATTTTAATATGTGAAGGAGCTGTAATTTTTTTTCAGGAAAGAGAACTGAAGAGGACATTTCATGAATTGGAAGAAGAATTGGCATCTAATAACAAAGAGGTAGTTTTCATTGGGTGGCTTGCAGGGGAGATAGGTTCCCATGATCTTCTCCCAGCACACCTTCCCCTTCTGAGCTTGAATTGGTTGGCAAGTATTTTGTTGCTGATACTGTTCCTGGCTGCTGACCCTCATCAGCACACCAAAGGGTCAGCTGCACAGACAGCAGCTTCCCTGTCCAGAAACGGAACTCCAGGCCTTGTATTCTGAACCAACACTTCCTTTACTGTGTGGTCCCCTTGGCAGTGACCCTGTGAGGCCCTGCAAGGAGGCTTTTGCCATAAACCTCTGATGAGTTGCCTGGTCATTTTGTGTTCAGGCCCTCCTTTGCAATCCCACCCAGGAGAGAACCAGGTGGCTGTGGACCTCCGTAATATTTCAGGGACAGCGCCAATGGAAGGGCTCAGGTACCAGGACCAGTGAACAGAAAGCACCAGGCTTCAGGGCAGAGAAAAGTATAAAAATGCCCCTGAGGAGGAGGCAAGTTGAAGAGGGAGCCCATTAATAGCAGCCTTAGGTTTTACCTACAAAGAGCTAAGAAGGTCAAAGTGCACGAATCAGAGTGCAGCACATAGTAGCCACCCACTCCAGTAATCCTGTCTGATGAGTGTATTTCATTTGAAACACTTTAAATTGGGAAATGCATTTCAGTTTATTTCTCAAGCAGGAGGAATATATTAAGGTAAATGAGTCTCCCTTCCACCTCATCTTTATCTACTTGCCCCCTAAACCCACCATCCACAGGTGACCACTTTCATTGTTTTCTTGCATACTCTTCTAGTTTCTTCATGCAAATATAAGTATTCTCTCATTTTCTTCCTGCTCTTAACCACAGACAGCATGTTAGCACATTTTCTTCACCTTCTGTTTTCACCTAAAAACATCCATTTAATTTTCTGAATGACCTCCACTTCCCTGACTGCCCTTCCGTGGGTGGCCACACCAGACAGAGAGCCCCTGTGCCCTGATCTTTGCAGCCTGTGTTCAGTTGTCCCTTTTCCTCAGGCACAGCTTGACAAGGTTCCCAAACTGGAATGTAGTCAGTGATGTGATAAAGACACCTGCCCAGGTCAGGAAACCCTCTACCCTGCTCCCAGTGAAACCCTGACCAGAGTTTGCCTACAGGGGCTGGACCTACAGACACTGGGCACTCGGAGGTCCCTGTGATACTGACTGACTAACCACCCTGTGCCCACCAGCTACAGGATGAGAATCAGGAGCTGCGGAAGGAAAACAAGATGCTGAGGAGGGAAAAGAATAAGCTGCAGAAGGAAAAGGAGAAGATAGAGAAGGAGAATGAGATGCTAAAGATAGAAAACGAGAAGCTCCAGACGGAGAGTAAGAAACTACAGAAAGAAAATGAGAGACTACATGACATCCTTTGCCAATTACATGTAACAGCTTCCCAATCCCAGCAGCACATTATGTCCCTCAGCACCCAGATGCAAGAACAAGCCAGGCTCATTACTGCACAGGAGATGGTAGGTCTGTCCCTCCTCCCAGGCAGCCTCTGGTGCCCCTAGGCCTCTTCCCTGCAAGGGTCTCTTTAGATTCTTCTGGACTTCCTGCTCTTTATCTCATTAGTCAGGTTCTTTTTTTTTTTTTTCCCCTCCACCCCACCCCAGCCGAACCCACCTCCCTCCCCCACCTCCACCCTCCCCCTTGATTTTGTCCATGTGTCCTTTATAGAGTAGTTCCTGTAATCCCTTCTCCTCACTGTCCCCTCCCCACTCCCCCCTGACTATTGTTAGATTGTTCTTAACTTCAATGTCTCTGGTTATATTTTGTTTGCTTTTTTCTTCTGTTGATTATGTTCCAGTTAAAGGTGAGATCATATGGTATTTGTCCCTCACCATCTGGCTTATTTCACTTAGCATAGTATTCTCCAGTTCCATCCATGCTGTTGCAAAGGATATAAGCTCCTTCTTTCTCTCTGCCGCGTGGATCCAAAAACTATGGTATATTTACACAATGGAATTAGTCAGGTTCTTTAAGGAGAGAGGAATCTGCAGGCTTGAGGGACACAAAGGGGTGAGGATGCAGCTTGCCTCCCTCCATGCTGAAGATGTGCCCAATGTCCTCAGGGGCTGCGGGTAGATGGGTTCATATGATGCCAGGGACCATATTCAATGCTGGCACCCGCTCGGCACTTGGCTTGTTGTTCCACATAAGCATCACACCTGCTCTTCAAGGTAGACTTACCTTCTCCTCATAGTCATGTGACCCATAGTGAAAGGCTGGAGAAGTAAGGTGCCTCACGGGAGTCCACACAGGGCACTCTGTAGTGACAGGGGGTAGATTCAATCCCAGCACCGCAGGTGGGCTGCAAAGCTTGTGCTCTTCTCACTGGGTTCTCAGACCTAACTTCTTCACCAATAGCCTTCTCCTAAACTAACAGCCTCTGAGGTGGTTGTCACATAAACTAGGGTATGAAAAGGCACCCCTCTTGTTTACTAAGCAGCCTTCTCCTTAGACCTGGCCCCATGACTTTTTGCCTGTTACTGACATTCTCTGCCCAGCTGGCCTCACTTTCCCACCTGAGCCCCAGGTATGTACAGAGGTGTATCTTTCCCCAGCTGAGGCCCTCCTGTGGCCTCAGGTCATTGCTCTGGTGCTGACCACACCCTCCCCACAGCTTCCTGGGGGCTGAGCCCCCACTGTCACTGTCTAGTCCACTCTTTCTGTTCTTGCCTCCCTTCCTTTGATGCTTTTCTGTTCTCCCAGCTGCACTTCTCTCAGCCACTTACACTACCCACTCCTCTGCTGTTTTTTGCATTGTCACCCCCCAAAACAGTAAGCTCTTCAGTGCTATGGCTGCTCAGGTCTCAGTCTGGAGGTTTTTACCTTATGATATCCAGAACTCTTGTTTGTAAATGTTTCAGTTCGGAATGTATTGGCAAAACAGAAGAGAGTTGGCTGCTTTTTTTTAAGTGTAACCAAATGAGGTCACTGTTTCTGGCCTTGTTTTGGCAGCACATTTATGCCATTGGAAATCCAGACTCTTACTCTTTTACCATCTTCTACATGTTTAGTTTTTGTTCTTGTGCTTGCTCTCATAGTTGAAAGATGGCTGCCATAGCCTGAACTATCACAACCATATTCTATGGAAGAAGTTGGTGAAAAGGTCTTTTTCCAAGACTTCTGCTAATATTTTATTGAAAACAGCACTATCTCATGCAGAGCTATAGCTGCAAGGGAGCCTATAAAATGAATAGTTTGTTTTATAGTGTCTACAATAGACAGAGGCAAAGGACGAAATCTTTAGACAGTAGGTGATAGAAAACAACTTAACTTAAGCAGAGGAGGGAATCTGTCTTGAGGGTGGATACGGTGTCCCTCAGGACTCAAGGTAGAAGAGCAGCTGAGTACGGGAATATGCTAGAACCAGGGACATGAAGATGGTCAGGAGTTTTCCTCTGTTGTGTGTCTTGTTCCCTCCTGTGTGTTTGAATCAGATTTTATGTTATTCTGAAGATCAGCTTCCATTCCTGATCTGTTCCATGTGACAAAAACAAACAAGTGAACAAAACCTAAACCCAAACCAGTTGGCTGCCATCATCTCTTGGCATTACACATTACTAGTCCAGAATTCCCTGTCCAGACCTGGACAGTCAGCTTTTGCTGTGGTGTGGGGTCACGCTGTCACTTGTGTCTGCCCCATGCACATGGAAGGGTAGTGAAAGCAGGTCCAGCTGACTGTTGCTGTGAAAGCTAACACTCAGAGGAAGGTGCTGATGTGCAATCCATTCTGGTAAGGTAAGTGATGGTCTCGTTTGCATCATCCTGGTTTAATCATCTTGGCCTCACGTCATCCTGGCCTCATGTCATCCTGGCTCCATGGATGAATGTCAGTAAACCTGGAGCTGTGGTGATTGAAGGTCAGAATCTGTATCTTCTGAAACTAGTTCCTAGGAATTTCACACGCACATGTTGTGTATCTACAATCTACGTATCAGTCTGAGTCAGCACTTACAGAAACCATGTCAAAAGAATGGTGGGGTGGGTTATAATCTCCCACCATTGCAATTGTCACTGTGACAGAAGGAGGAATAAGAAGCACTTTCTGGAAAAGGGGTTTGAGGAGATGGTTTGGTGACTGTTCTCATCACTCCTCCTAGCTCCTAGGGAGCATCATCTCAGATGCCCATGTTGTGGGGTGGCACCTACCTTGCCCTGCATGTTTTCCACCCAGTGTGGCACCAGTACTGACTTTCCCACTCTGCTTCTGTGGGGTTCTGACCTTCCAACCACAGTCCCTCTCTGAAGAGAAGGCATTCCTGCCTCCCCACTAGGGGGAAATTAAGCACGGTGCCATTCTGGTTCCTGCCAGTCAATCTTGGTGCCATCCATCTCACATACGAACGTCATGAGATGTGTTGGGCTTTGGGCTGGTGAACAGTGAGCTCCTTCCAGTTTCCGATAGGTGGTATGGAGATAGAGGCTGTCCCTTTTTCATGGTGCTAGACAAAACCACTGCTCAGAGCAGAGTTCCCTGCTGGTTGTAATGTGCTGTGTTCTCCATCTTTGCAGACCCGGACCTCATCACGCAGGAAGGTGAAGGGTAAGTCTGCATGGGGTTGTTTGTCACAATCTCAGCTGCTCTCTTGGCCTTTTCTCTTTCCTGTCCCTCACCCATAAGTCTCTAGGATGAGGCTGAGGGCATGTGGTGCCAGAGTCTCCAGCTGGGCGAGGGACGATGAGAAGACCTTTGCTTTGGGACAGACAGGGCTCCAGCCCGGCATTTGTGCTGAGGGTGTTCCTTGCAGTGGCTGGGTTTCTTGTCTGGCCTTCTCTTCTCTGCAGAGAGATGGAGACATGGCTAGTGGAAGAATCTGGGGGGGCCAGGGCGCGGGGTGTGTTTGATAGGCAGGGTTCATAAACCGGCGCTTTCTATTTCACTTTGCCTGTGGTTTAGGCCATCGACCTTTACCTTGTTCCTGGTGTATAGCAAGTTCACCCAGATCTATGTGAATATGGCCTGTTTGGAGTATCACTTTCCTCTCTTGGGTACTCTGGTGTGCTGGTGTGTGTGCATGTGAGTGTGTAATGGAGTGTAGGTGCTCCATTGAAGGTCAGGCAGTAACCTACAGGGCACTGCTCTTGCTTGGAGACCTTGCCCTCCCCTTAAGAAACCAGCTGTTTTTACTCCATCCATCCTGTCTCTCCTTTCCTATCCCTGTAGCTACCCTTCTGCCTTTTATTGCAAACCCACAAGTGTCCTCCCATGCCCTGCCTCAAGGCTAGACATTTCCTTTCTTCTTTGCAACCAACTCAGTGGAGCACTATTCTTGTGGCCCCAGACTTCACAGTGTTGGACTTGGATGAGCACCATGTGCTTCCTCAGCACTTCAGATTCATTGCCTATTACCCTGTTCCCATGGTTTAATGTGGGGTGAGCGTAGACATCTTCATTTTCTGGAGGAGACTGAGACTTAGAGAGGTTCAAGGCCTGGTCAGCTAGTGAGGGGAAGGGCTGGACTGTGAACTCTGTACCTTCTGCCTTCACTGTCTGTGGTTGTGACCACTGCTCCTGCCTGCCCCTCTCTGGTAAAGAAATGACCAGTGACCTTACTTCGCCTGACTGGCTCTCACATGCTGTCCCGCAATTTCTCTCAGGCGGGAATGGGGTCCAATGTATTAGAGTCACTAAGTGTTCTGTCTCCTCAGGGGGCGCTAAGGGCCCGAAGGCTATGAACATGGACAAGGACTCTTTCAATGAAGGTGGGACCTCGTTTCCTTCCCTGGTGACCAATGGTGACACAGATTTGCTGCCCTCTTCTTTGTTTCCATGGTCTCTTGTTAAGTGTATCTGGCCACCTGACCCGTGGGTGAAGGGAACTAGAGGCATGAAAGCCAGGACTGTAATGTAAGAAGGGGGTCCCCTTACTCCCAAACTGCAGGGATCCCCACTCCAAACTGTGGATGCAGTAGGGCTGGGGTGGGGTCTGAGAATCTGCATTTCCCACAATTTAGCAGCTGGGGCCTGTGCTGTGGCTCACACTTTGAAAACCACTGCTCTGGAACCATTGGTTCTCAGGCCTGGCTGTTTCTTAGATGATCTGGGGAGTTTTATAAATAAATATGAAGGCAGGGGCCCAACCTCAGAGATTCTGATGGAACTAGCTTGGGATGGGGCCCAGGTGGTTCAGATGTACAGCTGGGGTTGGTTACCACCTTTGAGTGTGATTTTTTGAGCATTTTCTTGTGTGGCCCCAGAACCCAGCACTGGCCTTTCGCACTCATGTGACTTGTCAGTAAATGTCCCCTGAGTGAATCCAAGGGCTGGTCCAGTTCTGACTGCAGTGGCCCCACACTGGACCAAAAGAGCACTCAGGAAGGCTTCCCAGATTCAGCGGGATGGCCCCTTTGTAGCAATTGTCACATTTCATTGTAATTGCTAGTTCTGTTACCCTGTGGGTGGGTATTTCTTAAGCTGTGGTCTATGGCTCACCACCACCAGAATCATCTGGGCAACGTAAAATGCAGATTCCAGAGTCCTTCCCCAGACTTACGGAATCAGCATCTCTGGAGGGGGCTGCAGGTAGGGAATGTATGAGCCTTTGAACCTCTTTGAATTTGGATGTCTACTACATTCAAATTGGAGGGAGAGCATCTGACCTAGACAGTAAACTTGAAGAGAGCAGGAACCCGTGCATCCTGTACACCATGTTATCCCCAGGAAGGGATAAAATTTGATGCAGTGATGGAGTGAGGGGATCTGGAGGGGCTGGCTGTGGCTGCAGGTGGCAGCCGATAGGGCCTGGATTCTGGGATCAGAATGGAGTCAAGGAAAGGACTGCTGCCAGGACTCAAGGGTGAGGCAAAAGCTTGCATCCCAGAGTTGTCCTGGGAGCAGGAATGAGCCCAGATCTTAGAGGTCCAGACTGGAAGGGAATAAGAGTCCGGAATGTTGGTAGGGGGTCTGGGCAGAGGTGCCCAGGAACAGAAACATCCCACCTGTGACCCAGGATGGACACATGGATTGGGTTAGTGGCCCTGAGGTCATGAGCTGAAAACCAGGACCCCTGGGGAAGGGAGGGCCAGGTGGGTGCAGTGGGGCTTTGGGATGGAGGTTTCAGGTACCCAAGGCTGACCTTGGTGATTGTCTTGTGCTACAGAGTCAGAGGATTCCCGAGATGAGCCAAAGAAAGTGCTGGAAGCTCAGGGGCAGAACATCAGCTTGCGGAAGCTAGTCGGGCAAACCCTGGGGAACGACCTACAAGAGAGACAGGAAAGCACGGGGAGAAAGAGAGTAAGTACGGGGGCCACCGTTGTAACACGGGGCATTCTTAAGCTGAGGAAGGTGCTGTGGTTCTTTACAATGTAGGCTTCTTCATCTTATTTGTTTCAACGAAGGCGCCTTTGGTGTCTAGGAATGGAAACCCACGCAGCTTCTCCCCTCATGTCCCGGTGGCAGTGGAGTCTCTTCCTCTGTTTCTTCCAGTGGTTGCCTCAGATGCCACCTTGTGTGCTGACCTCTCTGTGCTGCCTGCTCATTGGTTGCTCATGGGTCTGTAATTCCGACTGAGGGAATTGAATTGGCTCAGTCTGGCCTCTGTATGCATCCCTTGGGTTAAGCGTCCATCACTGGTGCACAGGTGGCCACACACACTGAGCAGGTGGCTGTGGGTGAGCCAGGCACTGAATGCCCTGTCTGGTACAGACTAGGGTTTGAATGCTGTTGCTTCCTCATGGTTGCTTTTAACCAGAGCATGCATATTATCATTATGAAATCGATGAAATCTCATAATACTGTTAAATAATAACACTGTTTTTAACAAAGATGGACATGATGTCATTGAAAATACTATATGTGTAGGCTCAGATTAGGAGAAAGATGGGCACCTAGGTTACTTCAATAATGATGCTCTCACCTTTGACTGTTTCCAACTCCTGCTTAATCTAACTTTGGCCCTATGTTCAGGCCTGATTAAAACATTTCTTTTGTGAAAGTAGAATAGATGACCCAAGAACACACATGCATATACACATAGCTCATGGACACACACAACGATGTGGAGAAGGCCAGAGAAGGTGGGGGCTGAGTGAGGTGGGCAGTGGCGGGGCGGGGAGGGAATGGGGTACATCTGTAATAGTGTCAACAATAAAAAAGTCCTTCTAAAAAATAAAAATAAAACATTTCTTTCTAACCTTGAAAGAATCCTCATCTTGGATTTAGATGCTTCCCAAGAACTTCCCATGGGCTCTGGGTAGATGTCAAATTCCAGGCAACTTTCAAGAGGTCTTAGAAGGGTACCTGGCATTTGTTTTTGGGAGTAGTTTTTTCAAACATGGGTAGCCAAAGAGAACGACTCATCCATCATAAGGACAGTTGCTCAAGTACAAAGAGGAGCAAGCCATGGGCTCCCATCCGAGGACTCAGTCAGCTGGTGGAGAGGCATGCTCTGAGCCTCGTACGCTGTGATGTGGGTGGAATTGTGTGCAGGCCCTTTGTACCATCTTGCTCTGTGCATTTTGCTGAGGCTCCCAGACCCTCAGGCAGCACCCTTTTGGGAGCATGTGAAGCCTCTGCTCGCCTGCTCTGCCACTCAAGTCCTTCTCGACCAGACAGTGCCTGGTACTGATCCCAGGGGCTCCCGGGTCAGCAACAGGTTTAGAGGGTTAGGGGAGCAAGAAGGAGGGGCACCCCTGTCTCCAAAGGGGAACCTCTGTCTCTTCTAGGACTCAAAGGAAGTCCCCAGGAGGACTTTCGGACACTTCATGGAGCAGAGGGGGAAGAAGAAGGAGGGGAAGTTTTCTGAGTGGTGCAGCAAGGCTTCAGGTAAGCTGGTGAGAAGGCTTGCCTGGGGGTTCTGACTTGGGAGGGTCCTGGTTTGTTTGCACATGTGGTGGGTGGTTCGAAAGGGTGACACGGTGGTATGGTCCTCACAGGTGACTGAGTTTGAAAGCCCTCTGTGGGGCAAACAGAGTCTGGGGTGGATGGAGAGTGCAGGGGTGAACACCAGGGTCCCTCAGGGAAGCAGAGGACAGCCAGAGTTCCAGCAGGAGGCCTACCCAAATGTTCCTGCTTGGATTGGCTCTTTGCCGGGCAGCTTAGCTCTGCTTTGCTTTACCTGCTTTGACCACAAGTTGAACTTTGCTCCCACAGAGAGAGCAGCTCGTTGGTTTTCAGGCTCTAGAAGGCGGGCCAGGCAGCGCTGGTAGAAGGCCCACAGCCCCAGGAGCTGCGGCTGCAGGCAGAGGTAAAACTCAATGAACATTGTTCTGAAGCAGGGGGAGGGCAACAGGTTGGGCCAGTCCTGCCTGTGGACAAAGCCTTCTGCGGAGCTCAGACTTTTCCCTGTCTGAGGTCACTGCTGATGCTTTGCCCTGGGGTGTCATGACAAGGGAAGGCAGGTGGTTCTTGTGGAGGGTTAAAGGACATGGGCAAGTAACCTCCAATGTCCGCCCTTAGGGAACTTTGGGAACAAAGGAAGATGTGTTTCTGGGTTCTGGGGCCTCCCCAGTTCTAGAGGATTCCCAGATCCACAGGGCTGCTATAATTGGATCTTAGAGTGGGGTGGAGGGGGCTCAGTGGGTCTGTGTCCACCCAGGCAGGGTGGTACCCCAGCTACTTTCACCACATCCCCTCAGCCATGGACGCATGTGGCCAGAGGGAGGTCACATCTGTTGTCTCCCTGTGTCCAGGCAGGCCCACCCACAGGCCTTCATGCAAAGGAGTTTTCCAGAGTATGGCCTGTGTATCTCTAGGAATAGGAAAGATAATTTTGTTTGGTACATGGATGAATAGTTTTAAATTTTAATCCTTTTATTTGTTCCTGTGCATTAGAAAAACTTGACTAACAGCCATCCATGAACTCATGGAAAGTATTTCTTGGACAAGTATGAAGTGGGTATTTTATGTTTAAAGGTAGTTTCACGTTATGCAAAATGTCAAATAGACAACAGAACACTTGGTATGAGAATATGCTAAATTGTGTCCATAATATGGGAAAGTCTGTCCGGTTTAAACTTCTGGTCTTAAATTGTCTAAGGAAAGGACAGTTCTTAGTCTGGCACAGAAATCAGAAGAAGGGTATTTGTCCTGCCTGCTAACTTGCCTTTCACACTTCCATTTGAGTTCCTAGCCCTCTGCCTCAAACGTTCATTCATTCACTCATTCATTTTGCACGGTATTTGTTGAGTTCGATCTGACCAGGTCCTGCCATCTTCTCTGGGATACAGGACTCAGTGATGTGACGGAGCCAAGCACAGGGTGGTGGGAATGCAGAGGAGAGAGGGGACAGGCAGTTAGGAAAGATGAATGGGAGCCCCCTTTGAGTCCCCATCCCACTGTCCTCAGTTTATTACATATGCAAAGACCCTTTTCCAGAGGTAACATTTGTAGGTTCCAGGACTCAGGGTCTGATATCCCTTTGCATGGCCCTTATTCAGCCTACCTCAGTATTCATGTCTAAAAAAGGGAGACTCGAGCCCTCTCTGCCTCATTCCCCTGGGGCTTTCCTGGGTGGAGGGCACACTTGCCCCTAGGCGCTGTCATTTGGAGGCAGTTTCTAGACTAAGGGGCAGGACTGAGTGTATGACTGTATGTGCGTGGGGAAGGGGGTCAAGCAGGGAATTAATCAGTGTCCCTCTTCCCCCCTGTGACTTTAGATCCCAGTCTTCCTGCCTTTTCTTCTGAAGAGCCCAGAAGTCTCAAAGCGAACCTGTGAGGAGGAGGTAGAGCGGCTCACCAGACTGGGATTTCACTGCAGTTGCCAGCACTGGGTTCCTAACAAATGGCCACTGGTGTGGCCCTTGGCCAGGGCAGGGCAGACATCTGTCAGCAGTGGGGATGGGGAGGGACCTGGGGCAGGACCCATTGTGGACAGCAGGACGAATAAACTCCCATTGGTCCCATCAGTCTACCCTGCTGCCCGCCTGGCTCCAGAAATCTGCCTTGCAAGATGCTGATCACTTCTTGCCACCACGCTGCCTCCTGGATGTGTAGATGAGACTCGGACTTGGGATTATTATTTCCAATGATTGCTCTGTGTTATATTTCCTTTAGATAGTTAAGAGTTTAAATATGATTTTAATATATTTTTATGTTCTTCTTTGAGTGAATAGCATAGTTACTGTGTGTGACTCTTGTCTATTGCTTGGTGCCGGGCTGCTCAGCTGACTCCCAGGAAAGACTGTGTCTGGAACAGATGCTCCTGACACAGGTGCCTGCTGGGTCCCTGCGGTCTCAGTGCCCGACCACTAGAGGGCGCTCCAGGACTGTACAAGAGCAGACAGCGTGCTGGCTCAGGGCCCCACCCAACTAAGGTTGCCCAAACCGTCTGCTTCTTGGCAAAAGAAATCTCTACTGAAATTGTGGTGGGAGATGCTACACGCTACATTCATTTCTCATAAACTATCGTGCACATACAGAGAATAGTGCAGTTCTGGAGGAAAGGGTCTTTAATTTGATTCATGCCAGCATTTTCCAAATTTATTTGAGTATAGACCCTCTTTCAGGATGATGTAAATATTTTCTTGGAACTAATGTTTCATGAAATTCAGTTTGGGTTTCTCTAAGCTGTGCCTCAACTTTGCTATATTTGGTGTTAGGGACAAGGTGGGCCTTGGGACACAGCTCTTAAGTGTCTGCCCCATGCAAACCTGCTGGGCACTACATCACTACCCTTGGGGGAGTGGCAGGGTGTGGCACATGTTGAGCCAGAGTGGCCACCTCAG
Source organism: Desmodus rotundus (assembly GCF_022682495.2). NCBI lineage: Eukaryota > Metazoa > Chordata > Mammalia > Chiroptera > Phyllostomidae > Desmodus > Desmodus rotundus. The sequence continues at coordinate 102,087,492 of NC_071394.1, forward strand.
AACAGCTGGGGGCCAGCTGTTAGGGATGGCCCAATGTGTCATCAGCTGCTGGTAACCACCAGGTGTGCTGCACTGATTTGGCACCTGTAGCCCCTGAGGATGCCCAGAGTTGAGTACTGTGGGGGAGGGACGGGGTGAGTAGCCAGAACCCTAATGCCCTTTCTGGTGCTCACCCTGGGGGCAGCTCTTGGGTTTTAGGCCAATCTCAGTCCAATGCCACATTCAGGCAGGCTTCCTCCTCCTTGGGTTCTGGGTAGCTTTTGGTATCCTATGTCTCTGGTTTTATTCTCTAACAGTTACCAATTTACCAAATTTTATATACATGATTTTTCCCCCCCACAAAAGCCATATTTCTTTTTTGAATGAGTGGATCTCTGAGGCCAGATGGCTTGGGTTTAAATCCAAACTCTGCCTCTCTGACTTTGGACAAATTATTGAAGTTCTTCTTTTTCTTCTTTTAAAGATTTATTTAGAGCAAGTGGAATGGAGGGAGAAAGGGAAGGAGAGAAACACTGAAGTGTAAGAGAAACATGGATCATTTGCCTCTTGCACAATCCCAACTGGGGACGTGGCTTACAATCCAGGCATGTGCCCTGACCAGGAATCAAACCTGCGACCTGTCAGTTTGCCAGATGACAGCCAACCCACTGGACCACTCCAGTCAGGGCAAATTATTTAACTTCTTGATCCTTTTAGTTGAAAAGGATCAAGTGGTCCTTTCACTTGAAAAATGGGAAAAATCATAATACCAAGCTTTGAGGATTATAAAGAACTTAGAGCAGGTTTTGGTAAATTTTAGCTGTTGTTATTTATGAGGTCTTTAGCAGTTGTATGTAATATGATGACATAAACAACTCATGTGAAGATTTCTGCGAAGCCTTACTGGTTAACCTGCTTCATTTGGTTTTATACCAGAATTTTAAAGAATGTTTATCTTGTTAAAGCGAAGGGTTGCTGTTTAACCTTTTACTCAACATAGTTCAATTTAGAAAATTCTCTTTTGTTTTCCTGCATTCAGAGTTTAGCATTCATCTGGGAGCTTGAGATTGAATGCAGTTTTTATTTTTATTGATCCTGAGACTGTTCTGTGTTTGGCCAATTGGTACCCCTTCAAGTTGGTTCCCAGGTCTTTCTGATTGACCTTAGCAGTCTGATAGGTTCCTTGGTCTTTGGTATGAAAGATGACTCAGGTTCATATTGTACATTTCCTGCCTCAGCCCTGAAATTAGTATTTCTCTGGGGAATTCTGGTTTCTTTCACAGGAAAGTGGTATTTATAGACAATCTGGGTGCTGGGGGTGCTTTTTGCTACTGGTCTCATCATTCCTAAGCCTTTTCAATGCACAGAGATAAGAAATACAATTAAGAAAATATGTTATGAGTTCATGCTGATAATTCCCATTCAAATTCAGGATTTTTACTTTACCTCATTGATCTTACATCTATCTGTATCTCTTCCATACAAAAGTCCTGGCTCTTAACATCATAATCACAGCCTCAGAATACCAATATCTGCCCTGGCTGGTGTGGGTCAGTTGATTGAGTGCAGGCCTTCGAAACGAAAGGTCACCGGTTCCATTCCCAGGCAAGCACACATGCCTGGGTTGCGGGCCAGGTCCCCAGCTGGGGTTGTGTGAGAGGCAACCGATTGATGTTTCTCTCACAAACTGATGTTCTTCTCTTTCTCCCTCCCTTCCCCTTTCTCTGAAAGTAAATAAATAAAATCTTAATAAAAAAAGAATAACAATACCTAAGAATTATTTTTATATATACTGGACATATTAATCCATTGTTATATATGCTATTTTTACTCCTTAGTGGTCACTTATCTTTTAATTTTGTTTATGGATTCCTTTCTATAAGGAGGTTTTAAGTTTTTATATACCTAACTAATCAATGTTTTACTTTGTAATTTCTCTCTTTGGTGTCAGAATTAGAAAGGCTTTCTTCATTCTAAGATTAATACATGTTCATCTCCATTTTCTGTTACTTTTATTAAATGTTTTAAAATTTGAATACTTAATATATCTAGACTTTTGGGGGAGATGTGAGCTGTGACTTAGGGATCTATTTTATTATTTTCCATTAGCTTGTCTCAACATTATTACTAGACAATTCATTCTTTCTTTTAAAACTATCCCCTTTACATAATGTAAATTGTTATATGTGTTTTGGTCTGTTTTTGGACTTTCTGTGTATTAATCTGACTGTTCAGGCACTGGTATTACAGTGTTTTTAATCATTGAAATGTCATCTTCCGAGACAAAAATGTCCTGATTATTTTTAACTTTCAGAATTTTTATATTGGCTTTTTTTCAAAGTTGAACTCATACCATATTCTTATGAAGGCATCTCAATCCCTGTGTATGGATGAAGGTGAATGACTCTGGCATATGTCTGCATGGAATCCTAATTAGAACTCTTATCTGAAGTTGGGTCTTGACAAAACTCTATCTTGGACCTTTATTGGTGGGGGGTTCCTTTGAACACTTCTAAGTAGAATGCCCCATTCCTCACAATTCCTGCCACTCTGGATTCTCTTTGGGTTTGTTCTTTGTAACCTGGTAGTATAAATTCCTGGTAGTGTGGGGGTGGCAGTGTGCTGTAGGTCTTGTTAACAAAAAGTTTCGCAGGTGACCCAAGGCTACTGACTTTTCCTTTGCCAAGTAAGAACATAACAGAAAGTATGCAACTGTGACCACCTACTGACACTATTATATTATTGTAAAATGTTGTGTAACAGACATTTTAATACCAGGAAAGTAAGGTTGCGGTCATCTTGGAATAAACGACGGGACTCCCCGAGAATAGACACTTGTCCCCTCACAATGACATGCACCCCTCGTTTTTCTCCTTTCACCTCGGACAAATGAAAACGTGGTGAGTACCTGATCCACAGCCTGGCACTCGAGAAGCACTGAACTGGTTTGTATCTATGAACCATGATGGCTCTTACATTCTGTGACTGCATGATTCAATGTAAAAAGAGAAAATTTAATTTGTTGTATTTTCTGAGGTAACTTCAATAGTGAACTGAACTTATGACATTGACTACAAGTTTGAAATAGGTTTATGGTTACAATCTGAAAAAGGTTTTTCACCACCTAGAAATCTGAACCCACAATTTAGGGAAGAGAAGATACTTTGGTCTCATGGTTCAAGAGAGAAGAGTTAACCTAAGCAAAGAGCCAAACAGAAAAAATGTTTCTAAGGGGTAGAGGGTGGTGAATGGAAGGAACGGATCCCAGAATAAATAATGATCTGAACCATTCTGCCACTACCACCAGCTGGTCCTTGTTAGGCTCTCGTGGAAGATGAAGCTGTGTTTCATACTCAGCAGAGACCATCAGCAGAACAGGTCAAATGGGTGGTCTGAAGGGGTGGGGAGCCCACTGCTCGTTGATTCCATGATTCTGACTGTAGTTGGAGACTTTACAGAGGAGATGGGTGAGAACTTGGGCCTGATAGCCAATCACTAAGGGTCCACTGCACCATAAGATTAAACAGCCTTTCTTTGCATTGGTTCAGCACAATATCCATACAAAGTGCTTTGAGTTCCTGGACCAGAAGTCATATGTCGGTTTAAGTGTGTCTAACTTTTTGGTGTCTCTGGGCCACACAGGAAGAAGAAGAGTTGTCTTGGGCCACACATTAAACACACAAACACTAATGAAAACTGATGAGCAAAGAAAAGGTTTTAAGTAAATTTACGATTTTGTGTTGGGCCGTATTCACAGACATCCTGGGCTGCATATGGCTGGTTGGCCTCGGAGTGGACAGTAGCCTGCTGCTTCAGTTGTAATTTGTGCACCATCAATCGACAGGTGCCTACCACACGGTGGCGCTGTGGGCCACAAAGTGGATGAATTTTTAATGGGGCGGACTTCTCTGCAAGAGATAACCAGGGTTCTTCCAGCCTGCACCACTACTCCGGGATAGGTGGGCAGAAATTGGCAAATGGTCTTATTTAGCCAGGCAACTCCCTTATGATTAAAAAACCCCAAAAGACAAAAACTTTTAGAGATAGGGTATATAACAGGAACTTGTCTTGCTTTCCTGCTTACCTTTGTGTTGCCCAGGCCTAGCTGAGAGCCTTTCAGGGAAAGGCAATCAGTAAGTATCGATATGTTTCCAGAAATTGTGCTCTCAAGAAGCCCACTTTTAGGTTTTCCCCATCCTGGGAATATCCAACATGCATGGCAATTCCCCACTCTGAAAAATCCTATGACCTTGTTGCTTCCTCCATTGCTGTAGTATTTCTCTGGTTTATAGATACATATAATTGATTTGTTCATACCTGTTGCATCTCGTTCCCCATTCCAAAAATTTCTTAGATATGCCCAATCTTAAGTGAATCTCAGCTTTGGCTGATGTGCCCTTGAGTTGCCCTTGAATTGCCCATTAATCGTCCCCTACTGCTTACCTTTCCGGAACATACACATAACACCATCACCACCTCCACAGCAGCCACCATCATATATTCATCCATGTAATTATGGGGATTGTTGCCCATTTGAGAAAGCGACTCCTACTGTAGAATGAGTGGGAAGGACTTGAAGAAGGGAGGAGCTCCGATTTGAATCCTGACAACGATGAAACTGTTTCATGACCTTGGGAAAGTCGTGCACACTTCTGTTTCCTCACCTAGTGAAGGGAGGAGGTTGGCAGTGATGATCTTGTAGACTCACAGTGTTCTAGAATCCCATGAATGCCTTAGGCTTCAGAAATTCACTTTTACCTTTAAAAAGGTTAGTCAATTTACTAAATATAACCTGAAAGTCCTTTTGATATTTAAAAAATCCTCTTGCTTTTTCTTTGTTCTTTGAAAATTTAGAGCTGCCTCATTTCATAATGCCTAAAGCCTATATTTATAATCAGCATCTATTTCATGGTTCTGAGCCTTTTGTCACATAATTGTCTCTCTTTTTTTTCTTTAGAATTAGTTCTTTTGTGGTTAATGTATATCAGAAACAAAATGACTTTTGAAAAAGCCCTTTAGGAATTATGTGGTTCCCAGCTGTACCACAAGGGGCCCACATAGCTCTGTGAGTGAACTGGATCTCAGAAGGGAAGCAGCCACATTCTTGGGGAGAAAGGAGCCACTGAGGTCAGAGGGAGACCTGCAGTGGTGGAGACAGTAGTTTGAAGGTGGCCTCGAAGAAACCAAAAAATGGTAGTCTGGTCTCCAGAGTGGAGGAGCAGAGGAGCATCCATGAGATGGGCAGGAGGTGGCAGGTCACAGGGTGGGTGAGAGCTGAGGGTGGATGCAGGGGAGGTTCTGTGTGTATGTAAGTCCTCTGGGCCCTCTGGGGAGGAACATCACCTTACCCAGGACCCACCAATGGGCAGATCTAGGCATATTTTTGTTTCATATGAAAATAAATAAATCTGAAAAGTTTGGGGAAGGTGCTGCAGCAAAAAATGGGACTTCCTGTTAGTCCAGGTAGGCTATAGTGGCTTGGACCATCAATATTTGAAATGTGGCCATATATAACTGACCACATAATTTTATTCACTAGTTGCTTCAGGCTAGGTGGCAAAATACATAGGTTTAATGCCCCATAAACTTTTATATTTTTCTCATGTTAGAGTGTGGATTTAGGCATTCTCAATACAGTCTTCAGTCAAAGGTGGTTGCTAATTTCCATATAGAAAGGGCTTGGGGGTGACGATCTGATTAAAGGGTAGGGCACCAGAGGTTGCCTTGAAGTTGCATGAACTTAGGAAGACTTTATGCTTTTACTTGGATTGTATGCCATTAAAGTTAAAAAGTACAAAGATTTCACTGTATTCTTAAGTGATAGAATATTTAGGTATAAAATGCTAGGATGGTAATTGCTATCTATTGTTACATTAAAGATATGATCTGTTGTGTTCTGGAAAAGTCTATTATCAACCCAAATGCTGTTGCTCTGTAGTCAATCTGCCTTTTTTATTGATTTAATTTTGTGATGTTCTCTTTATTTCTGCAACTCTACAATTTCACCAGTGTTTATAAGCATGAACTTATTTGTTTTTGTCCATCCTTACTGGAATATAGTGTGATTTTAAATTGGAGGAATCATATCTTTAAAATTATTTGAAAAAACAATGGTTTAAGTATACTAAAAAGAAAGGTAAAGGGGATAATTAACTGGATTTTCTAGAAGCAGTTATAGGATTTTTTTCTGCATCAGATTGGCCATTTCCCTCCATAAGCAAATAATAACAACTTACACCGACTGATTTAGTACTCACTGAGGTACTATTCCCCCATTTACAGGGTGGAGTACTGAGGCTTGGAGAGTTTCAAGGTCACATGACTATAAATGATAGTGGGGGGGTTTGAACCCAGGAAAATTGGCTTTAGTAGCTACTATTTTTAACTATATTGCTAGATTTCCTCTTGACATTAGCTTAAAGTCTTCCAACATTTAGTCTGTTCATTTTTCTTTTCCATTATTTTTATTATATTGAGAAGACTCTTGAGGGTGGGGGGTTAATGAAGATTATTTGAAGGGGACACAAACCTCTATAACCAGGTTCTCCTGTCCTCAGGTTTGGGTGCACTTACCCAAGCATGTTTTTGCCCAACTCTTCCCACAAGCCCCACTGCTCTGCTTCAGAAATATGCACTCCTGCCTAGGGAAGCTCTGAGCCAGGGGTGTCCAACATTTTGGCATCTCTGGGCCACACTGGAAGACGAACAATTGTCTTGGGACACACATTAAGTACACAGACACTAACAAAAACAAAAAAGCTCATAATGTTGTAAGTAAATTTATGATTTTGTGTTGGGCCACATTCATAGCCATTGTGGGGCACATGCAGCCTGTGGGCTGCGGGTTGGACACCCCTGTGTATGCAGGGCCATAGGTAAATAATTTTCGCGGGCTCTCTACATAAACAATTTGATTAAAACAAAGAATTACAGGATTTATGGGCTCACCTGTAATATAGTGATTTATCAATAGCAACATAGAAAAATGGGTGGAGAAGAGGCACTTAGGATTTGTTTATTGTCCAATCAGTGCCTGTGGAAGACTCTGTAGTGTCCTGGCACCAGCTCCTCCTGCTCAGGTCTAGGAACCATCGCTTTTTGTTCTCTATTGCCAAATGCACCATTCCTGCTTAAGTTTATACCCCTCACCATGAAGAAAAGGTAGCAATGCTGCCCTTACCCTAAACACTGTGGCTGTTTGTATTGAAACATTATACAGATCTACTTGTCTCTGCAGTTTCCTGATAGTCACTATTTAGTGATGGTCACACGGTCACCTACGATGCCGCATGTGCATCATGCCACTTTTGAATACTGGCTTCTCATGACTCTCCTCAAAGCTGTAAAATTTGCTTGTTGATGAATACACAGGAAAATGAGAATGATTATTTTCTGGTCTTGTTAAATTGACCATTTGGAATTTTTTTATTGATTTATTTTCCAGGTTTAGCATAATTCTAATTTTTAAAATTATTTTTATTGAATTTATTTGGGTTATGTTGTTTACTAAAATTATATAGGCTTCAAGTGTACAGTTCTATAGCACATCATTTGAATTGTGTGTTCACCACCCCAAGTCAAGTCTCCTGTCACCATTTATCCCCCTTTACCCTCTCCTACTTCTCTCTCCCACCTCTCTCTCCCTAGCCCCCTGTCCTTCTGGTAATCACCGTACGGTTGTCTGTGTCTATGAGGGTTTTGGGGGTTGTTTTTTTTTTTTGCTTAACCCCCTTATCTTTTTCATCCAACTCCTTGAACCCATTCCTGTTTGACAGCTGTCAGACTGTTCTCTATTTTAAAATCGGTTTCTATTTTGTTTATTAGATTTCACATATAAGTGAAATCATATGGTGTTTGTCTTTCTCTGGTATTTCACTTCACATAACACCCACTAGGTCCATCCATGCTGTCGCAAAAGGTAAGATTTCCTTCTTTTTCATGGCTGAGTAATATTCCATCGTGTAAACATACCACAGCTTTTTAATCCATTCATTTAGTGATGGGTACTGCTTCCAATCTTGGCTATTGTAAACAGTGCTGCAATAAACATAGAGGTGCACATATTTTTTTGAATCAAATGTTTTAGATTTCTTTGGATATATTCCCAGAAGTGGAAATTTTAGATCACAGGCAGTTCCATTTTTAATTTTTTGAGGTAACTCCATATTGCTTTCCATAGTGGCAGCACCAGTCTGCATTCCCACTAACAGTGCACAAAGTTTCCCCTTTGTCCACATCCTTATCAGCACTTGTTGTTTGCTGATTTATTGATGACAGCCATTCTGACAAATGTGAGATGATACCTCATTGTGGTTTTAATTTGCATTTCTCTCATGATTAGTGACTTTGAGCATCTTTTCATGTTTATTGGCCATCTGTATGTCCTCTTTGGAGAAGTGTCTACTCAGGTCCTTTGCCCATTTTTTAACTGGATCATTTACTTTTTTGGTGTTGAGTTGTATCAGTTCTTTATAAAATTTGGATATTAATCTCTTATCAGATGTATCATTGGCAAAGATGTTCTCCTATTCAAGTGGGTTGTCTTTTCATTTTGATGATTTCCTTCACTATAAAGTGTTTCAGTTTAATGTAGTCCTATTTGTTTATTTATTTTTTTCTTTTGTTTCCCTTTCTCAGGGAGATAGAGCAGAAAAAATATTGGATAGAGAAATATCTAAGTAAACTGCTTATGTTTACGTCTAGGATTTTTATGGTTTTGAGTCTTACATTTAAATCTTAATCCATTTTTACTTTATTCTTGTGTATGGTGTAAGGAGGTGATCTAGTTTCTTTTTTTGTATGTATCTGTTTAATTTTCTCAACACCATTTACTGAATAAACTGTCTTTACTCCGCCATTTGGGATTTTATAACACAAATGTAGAATGACACATCTTCTGATCATATCTTCTCTTGAATTTTTAAGGCTGTCATCATTGCATTTCTAGAATGTATATCTCCTTCAATGTGGACCACACCCTCACCTGCAGAGAAGATACGCAAGGGGTCTATGGATAGAGTGAGAAAAGCAAGGCTTAGCCATTGTGCCAGTCATGTCTGTACATTCTCCAGCATAGCTTAAGAATGACCTGGGAGAACATGATGTCACCACAGTGATTGGTGGCAGGAGAGGACATCGATCGGAAGGGCTCATTTGTGTGGCAGAGCAAGGGTCTCCAAAGCCTTGTGAGAATATAGTTAAGTGAGACTTTCCTCAGAGGACTGCTGATTCCATGGCATGGAGCTTGTGACGGCTTGGCTAACTGCTCTGGGTCCCAGCAGTGGGGAACATACAGGGTAAATGACACCTGCTGTGATCAGATGTTGTAGACTTGAGGCAGCACTGAGACTAGAATGTAGAAGGGTGAGAGCTGACACATGGGCCCACACATGTGGTGATGAACTTTTGGTAGTTCAGAGTCCTGAACTTATTCTGTGAAAAATGTGTCACTCAGAATCAGCATGTTAGCCTGATTTTAGGGGCCTGATCTTGCATGATCCCATAGAGAAATACTGTACCAACTAATAAGAGTGATATGCTTGCCTGGCTGCCGTCCTACAACTGGGGGCACACGGGCACAAGTCCCAGAGCTCCTTTGGACATCTGGTTGACCCCAATTTCAGGGTACACATCAGAGAGCTCTGAGAAGGGGAAAAACTGGGACTGAGTCCTCTGTATCCTAGTCTTAGCTTGAGGAGCCTCCTCAGATGGCACTGCTGGCTGCAGCCAGTTCCAGTCACTGGGGGCTGGGGAAGGGGAGTTAGACAGTTCCAAGGGAGGCAGTAAAAGAGCAGAGCCCCACCAGGCTTGGGGCCACTTGGGGCCCCTTTCCTGCCCAGGGCTAAGCCATGTATTGCTCCTTCCTGTCTCCTCACTAAGATGACTACATCTATTGCACATTTGCATTTATAGAGTTGAGCTTTAGCCCTCTGTGCCCTGGGCCAAGGCATAGAAGTGAGGCTGCTTAGATGGGTTAAGATGGATGCGGATTCTCCAATTGAAATCTCCTATTTGATGCACTCACCTCTTTACCACTTAACCTATTAAAGCAAGTACTGTCTTGAAGACATTCATTTTGTTCTTGACCATAGTCTGTATCCATAGTTTGTTCCATCTACAGAAATCTGTCCTAATCTTGGCCTTCACAGGTATCCAAGTGGGTGGAACTTTTCTTTCTTGATTTACCTGGAAGTTTTCCATTAAATGTTTGCTCTTTGCTTACCTCAAAGAGGTCTCCTGCCTTGGATAAGATCTTTCAACTCTGGAGCTACTGTCTAGTGAGTGTAATCATCTGTATATGTGGTGTTTTGAGGCTGTTGTGGTTGTGATTGTTTTAGTTTTTGCCAATTATTCCTCTGACATAAAACATATTTATTTGGACATGTTTCATGTTACAGTTGGTGCTGGATTCCTGATTTAACAGCAGAAAATGGATGCTCTAGTGACCTGATTAGGCCAGGGTCCCATAGCAAGAATTCACACCCTGGGATCATACCCTGGGATCTACTCCCTGAGCCTCACACCTTGGGATCATACCCTGGGACTCGCATCCTAGGATCCCACTCTGGGACTCACACCCTGGTAAGCCTGGCTCTCCTCTCATGCATCTGAAGCCCAAAAGCCAGTGGTGCTGCCCCAGGTTCTCCGAATCCCCAGAAACTAAGCTACATCTTTCTGGGGTTTAAATTGAGTTGAATATGAGGGGATAAACATTAAGTATTTTAACTGGTAAGTAAATTTAACTCAAAAAATTACAGCAAATAGACATATTATGCAGCAGAATGTAAGAAGCACAGGAGGCTCTCCCTAGAGCTCTACAGTTGAGTCTGGCCCTCCAGGCCTCCCAAGGACCAGTTCCCCAAGGCTGCGTTTCCCTTGTTTTTTTAAAAATTTGTTTTTATTATCAAGACTTAATTTATATAACATAAAGTTCACCACTTTAAAGTGAACATATAATTCAGTAGTTTTTAATGTATTCACAATGTGGTGCAACCATCTCCATTCTTTCCCTGTATTTAAGAGGTTGTTTCATAAAAAAGTTTGGGGAGGCTGAGAATTTGTAGTATCAGTAACAGGAGATAAGGAAAAAACTTCATTTGAGGGGGGAGCTTTGAGTGGCCCAAAATGGGGATGAGTTTTCAGTTTCTATTCAAGTCCTTCCACTTAGATAATCATCCTTCTCTGTACTAGAGAGGCAGCCTGTTCCTTGAGCATTCACGCTGCACTGTGGATGGAATATCACTAGAAGAACCATGGATGGAGTCTTCCTGCCACAGAAATTAAAGAATGACAAAGGACTAAACAGCTTAGAAATGTGAGGACTCCTGAGAGAACAGAATTGTTTGGATTTGCTTTTCATCAGGTTTCAATGCAGAGACAAGAGTCCTGTCAATTTTGTCATTTGGGGACACATTTGTCCTGGCATAAGCAAAGTCAGCACTCCGGGAGGCTAAGCAAAGCCTGATCCAATGTGAGTTTGTGCCTTTCTGTAAAGATCTGCAGTGGGGTTCCAGGCAGTGTAGATAACGGCCTTCCTCTCACTACAGATGTCTGGCTATTCCAGGGGGCCAGACCTGGTGGTCATATCACTGATCACTTTTGGTGCAAATTCATGAGCAGGCTCAGCAATGGTGAGTCCTCTTGTCATTCTTGGCCAGTAGCTCTACTGAATGAGGACATGGGAGGAGGAATGCAAGTCTCTGAACTTCCCTCTGATTTGGGATTTTCTTTTCTTGCAGATAGTCCTGAGATTCTTCAAATAACCGTATACTTTCTCAAGGCCATATAGCAAAATCTTGTTAATTTAGGTCCTAGATTTCGTACTTCGTACGCATTGTAAGTTCTAAGAATCTAGTGTATAGGAAAATGGCTCCTGTCCTTTTGAGAAATGGTAATTTACAAAGCTGTGAATAATAATAGCTATTCTTTATAGATGACTTACCCTGTGCTAGGTGCTTTATTTATATTATCTTTAATCCTCTCCACAACCTGGCAAGGTAGGTACTAGCCCATGCTGACTGGGCTGCTAAGGCTCAGAGAGGTTAGAACTGGCCCACTTTTTTTCCTAGTGGAAGCCTTTATTTTTATTTATTCATTTTTTAAAATGTAATTTTTCAAATATAATTGACAGTCATTTTATATTAGTTTCAGGTATACAGCACAGTGGTTAGATAAATAATTTATAAAGTGATAACTGGCCTACTTTCATACGGCTCATTAGGCAATGTTATGGCTTTAAGTTTCTCAGAATGCCTCCTCCCACTTCCTTATGAGCCATACTTGTCCTTCGGTCCTATGTTGTGGTGCATCGAAACACCATGGGCTTTGAGTCAAATCCCAGCTCCACTAATCACTAGATGAGTGGCTGGGTGGGTCATGTAACCTCCCTAAGCCTCAGTTTCCTCAGCTGTAATTGTGATAATGATGCTTTGGGAGGTTCTTATAGGAATAAAATGAGCTGAAACCCTTCAAAGTCCCTAGCAGGGTATTGGCACATTACATAGCACAGCAGAATCTCAACAAATGATACTTTCTCTTCCTTCTTTATTCATCTCTGTACCTGGCATGGCACCTGGTACAAAGTAGGTACTCAAGAAATATTTGTGGAAGTAAATTCAAAGGATTCTCTCTGGTCTTGTTTCACAGAGACATTGTGAATTTGGACCCTCTCCAAAAGCTCCCTGAAAGAACAAAAGAAGCTTTGAAGCATGTCAAAACTACTTATGGTTAAAATCTTCAGGACGAAGCAGGGAGATGAGAATAATACTAAAAACAACAAAAGTAATAAAATTCTGAAGTTAAATTCACTAGGTGGAGTGCTGTTGTTTTTAAAGAAATAGTACGAGTTGAGGATTGTCAAGTACTCTGAAGTATAAGGGACGATAAATATGATGAGAATGGCTCTTGGGTTTGGTGGATTGTTTAACAGTGATGAGATTGGTTGGAGACAGTGCACTTTTGTAAGTGTATCTTTGCTTAAGAGTAAGTAAAAAATGTAAGATTTTTGAATGTATAACATGGGGTGCTGAAGGGAGGGCATTCTCACCGTGATGCAGGGAGTGGTTGGCTGAGGTCCATCACAGAAGGGACTCAGGAGGGCGAGTATGTGGAAGGTGTGCCGCCATTCCCCAGCCAGTTCCACAACAGACATTGTTTATTGATCATGCATTCCCGCATGCCTGAGTCTTTCTAACTATAGTCAGTTGGAATCACTCTGAGTTGGCATTTAAGATCCAAAGTTGTGGGGAGGGGGAGGATGGGGACATCTGTAACTGTAAACAATAAAAATAAAGTAAAAAAAAAAAAAACATAAAAAATCCAACCATTTGTTGTGCCTGGTTCCAAAAAGGGATTTTTGTGCCCACTTAGTGCCCAAGATTTAAAGGCTCCTCCACCTTCCCAGGAAACTTTAGTCCAATCTCCTGACACAGACAGGCCATGGCACAAAGCTACTAGCACCTCTCAGTATATCTTGGAGCTTTTAGTTAGATAGTTGTGCAGTGTAAGTAGCTAAATATTGGTGGAAGAGGGGGGAGCAAAGGGAATTGGACATTGTTGAACCTGACGGACTGGGTTGCTGAATCAGATGGTGGGTCTAGAAGTTGCAGCATTCATAGTTACCCCAGGCTATCACAACATTGCTCTGCCAAGGGGATTAACACCCTTCCCTCCCACATGTAGGGAGGAAGGACCAGCTTTTCAATCTCCCTAAGGTGCAACTGGTTTGCTCACCTGGACTATGAGGTAGGGGAGGAATAAACAATAAAGGGGAAATTCCTCTGCCAGGCACATGCACAATAGAAGCCAAGATGGCACAGGGGGAGCTGACCACAAAGCTCTGTCTGTCTGGCCTGGGAAAAGGATTGAATTTGATAAGGGCCCCTGGAAGATTTAGGAAATGGATTGGTTAGGGGAAGGACCCAAAGCAAGCCTGTGAAGAATTGGGAAGTAAATTGGTTATTTTGAAAGAGTGCCTGGTTCTTCCCAAATCTGAGATAATATAATCCAAGCTTAACAAAACACTCTCTCCTTCTCTCTCTCTCTCTCTCCTTCCCTCTCTCAGTAATGTGCTTGCCTGTGCGCTTCCACATTCTCTCTCCATAGCAGCCATGCAGGTCTATCAGCTGCCTGGGGTCCTGCAGCCATGCCAAGTCCAAGCAGGCTCCAAGCACAGGCCTGGGCATAGCACCAGAGGAAACACTGACGGGAACAGACTAAGCTAGCCAGATGGGGACAGAGACTAAACTGGACTAAGCTTTGGCATGGCACAGAATTTCCAGACACTGGCCCTGTTTCTAGGCCTGATGAAGACAAGCCTGGACTTTTTCCACAGCAGGACAGAGCTGAACCCAGGACAGTCCTTTGTGTTTGCTCCAGCTTTAATAAACCTTACCACAACACCTCAACCTCCCATCTGTGGGTCCCCAGAAATGCTTTTCTTGTGACACCGCAAGGACCCCATTTCCACCTGTAACAGTTGTTGGTATTTTTCACTTTTTTTTTACAATGCACTCATTCTGGAACTCATATATAAACATGTTTATGCACACTAGATTAGAGGACAATCAAAATGACAACCATCACACTGCACCCAGAATCATCCCTACTTATTCTCGAAGTAAACTTGTTCTTTATAACTTTTCTTCCCTTGAAATGGCATATCCTAGGACATCTTCAGTCCTCATGCTCCCCAAGTCCATGTGGCGCAGTGGATATTTGTGTGGGAGTTGTAACCACCCCCCACAATGACCTCTGATGAAAGCCTGGCCTGGGTGTCTATGTTAGTTTTGATTAGGATGTATTGGCTTTAAGTAATAGCAAATGACCAACGAAATTGGGTTAAGCAATAAAGAAGTTAATTATCATTCATTACAAAAAGTTCAGAGATGGGATGTCTTCAAATGAGGAGCATAAATTAGAACTCTGGCTCCACTTGCCTATGCTTCTCTTGTCCTATCCTCCTCATGAGTTGGCTTCGCCTTTAGGCTGGTAGCAACCTGGCTTTAGTACTTTCAATCATCACATCTAGTCACAATTTTGCTCAGATGGAAGAAGAAAGTGTGTGTGTGTGTGTGTGTGTGTGTGTGTATTTGGGGGGATGGGGATTTCTCTTTTGCTGTATTCTCATTAAGAGTAAAGAAATCTAAGAATCCTCCAACAGACTTTATTTTACGAATCAATAGTTAAAAGTGGATCATATGCTCTTTCCCCTATACCAATCACTGAGAAGGGGATTTAGTCACTATTATTGACTTACACCAACAGAATATACTCTTGGGCTCAGGATAGGGTCATAGGAGTGAGAGGTGGATACACTTCTTTACCAAGAAAAAGTATTAGTAGCAGAATGGTTGTTGAGTAGGCAAGCCAATAGTTGCTGCTATGCAGGCCAGAACTGATAGGATCAGAGGTGGAACCTTCATAGAGGAATGAAAATTTTTCTTTGGCTAATGGGCAATCAGTCTCTCTTGAGAATTCAGACTAGAGAAACATAGATTATGCTTTGTTGGTAGTTGATACTGAACTAAAAATTCATACAGTTGGGTCTGGTAGGAAAACCATTTCTAGTTGATGAGTAAGCAGAAGGTAGAGAAAGCCAGAATCATGGAATGGGTTTTCTGCCCTTTGCGTACAAAAAGACTTGATGAGAGTGCTCCTACGTGTTTGCACTCCAGGGTAAGCACAGTGTAGGTGCATGCTGGGCCCTCTGCATGCCTACTATGTGTATCTTTGCAGTTCTCAAACTACTGAAGGAATTCCAGATGGATAAAGAGCACTAATGCTAAGCCGATGATTGCTCTTCAAGGTTCACTTGTTCTTGACTGTCTAGATAAAATCCTCAATTTGCCTGGGATTCCCCACTCACTAGGACCAATAGGATCTCCAGTTCCTCAGACCTGACTCTTTTTCACTGGGAGAATCCTGAGTGGCTCACACAACCTCTTGAGAACGGTCACAGCTAAAACTGGCAGTATCTTTTATGTTGGTTCCTTGAAAGCCTTGGTCATAGTTGCTACTCTTTATCTTGCCCTTAATTTGTAATAATAGTTTAACTGGGTGTAAAATTCTAGTTTCACATTGTTTTCCCTCTGAACTTTGATGATATGATTACTGAGTTTTCTGGCATTTTTTGGTGCTAATGTCAGTCTCATTACCATGGGCTTGTAATAAATAATTTTCTTCTGCTTATTTTAGGCTGTTGTTTTCATTGCTGATAGTCTGCATTTTTACAACAAAGTATTATAGTTAAGTATAGCTTAATTTTGCTCAGGAAACACTGTGTTTTCAATGTGAAAACATATGTCTTCGGTTCTAGTGATACTTCCTCTCCTCCATGCTGACTATTCTTCTTTTTTAAAATTGAATTAAGTGCATATGAAAGCTCCCCATCCCATGTGTCAGGCAGCTGAAATCTTTTTCAGGCATTATATCTCTTTCTTTTTGGGGGTTGTGTCCTTTTCTTTATTTGCTCTTCTAAGTCTCCATTGCTGTGTCTAGTCCACTATTTAACTTAACTATGATTCTTCTATCAATGACTATATTTTACATTTTCAGCATTTCACTTGGTTCATTTGAAAATATCACCTGTTCTTTCTTCTTCAATTCTTTTTGAGAAATGTTTAAAGTACACTTATTTTACAGTCTCTTATGTTTTTCTATTAGCTATAGACCCTGAGATGTGATTTCTCTTGGTTATTACATCTGGTGACTGTCTTCTCATGATTTGTTTTCTCACATGCTTCATAACTTTTATATTTACAAAATCTCTGCACATGATAATGGCTGAGAACCTCTGCTCTTGGCCTCGCTGCCGCACAGCTTTCTCCAACACTTTCTGTGGTCTCAACCACTGGCAGCTGCGGGCCTTGATTCAGCACCTGACGGTGCTACAGCCAGGATCTGTGATTCTCTTGGCCTTTCCAGTTTGGCTCCTGGGGGCTTGCTGCAGCCTCCATCACTCACTGTGTTTACACTCTAGACAAGAAGAGGGAGGAAGGGTAAAGGCCAGGGGATCCGACTTTCACTCACATCTCATTGGCTGGAATTGTGCCTTGTGCCTTTGCTAAAACACAGTGGCTGGAAAAGTGGCCATTTGAGCTTTTCCAGATTCTACAGTAGAAGAAGGCAGGAGCAAGGAGGTTTGGGAGTGCCTATGAGGTAAGAAAACATGTATTGGGTCTTTCAAAAAGTTCGTTATTGCAAAAATAAAAATTACACGCCCATTATAGAAAATCTAGAAAACGAGACTGGAAGAAAATAAACTTAACCCAATCTCAGCACTTAAAGCCAAGAACTATTGATGATGTGATACATTTCCTTCCAGATTACTGTGTGTTTTCCCCACGATTCAGGTCATATTGTATTTACAATGATGGATTTGACCTTTATTTATAACGTGAAGTAATGAGAGATTCTCCATCTGTTATGAAAAAATTTTTAGACATTAATCGTCTGCAGTATATTTCATTTTGCTGCTGCACCATATTGTAACTTACCCCTGCTGTTAGAACTAAGGTTTTTTTTCCTATTTCCAGTTTTATAGAACTAAAACCAACCCCATGCTGAACTTCTTTGTGCCCACAGCCTTTCCCACTTTTGTTGTATTTATTCACTTATTTACTTGATGAAGAAGGAAAGGAGATTTAAAAAAAAAAAGGTTTGGTTTCTGCTTATAAGAGCTTTTCCAAAGAGTGGTGATTCATTTACATTACATATCATCATGGATGAACACTGTTCTGTCTTTTCACGACAGTTTGAACTCAAGGTAATGTGTGAAATATGTGTTTTTCTGAAGTCCAGTGATTCATTTGGACCTCTGTGGGGTGTTCCTTGTGTTCTTGTTCTCATATAAAAGGTATTGGCATTTTGGCTTCAAAAACAAATGAAAAATTACAAATACAGCTTGTGTTTGATTTGGGTCTGGGCTAATTACTTAGGAACCATTTAGCGATAATGGTCTCAGATAAATGCTCTGTGAAACCGCAGTTAATCAAGGGACTGCTGATTCTCAGAACTATGCCACCAACAAGGGATTGAGGCAAGGATTTTAAGTCTAGATTGCAAGTTCAATGCAAAATATCAGTCTCCTCACATTTGTAATATGTATAAGTAAAGTTGAGGGAGAGGATAATAAAATTATATAAATAGTGTTAAATAAAATGTTAAATTTGCCACTTATTGCAGGTCAATTTAATAACTGTAAGAAAAAAAAAACTTCAGGCAGAAGACTAGTTACATTGTGCTGTTCAGAACTTCTTAAGGGCAAAAGAATAAAAATCCATCAACTTCCTGGGTTTAAAGTTAATTATTTGTCTTAGAATGTTATTCTGTAACTTGAGCATCTATATTATGACTTGAAAAGCCCAGACAGAAATTCAAATTGTACAGAAAGCCAGAAATTTCACCAGTGCAATATGTTTGCCAGTAGTTTTGCTATTTTTCCACACATTGTACACACACCCTTTTTGTAGGCACAGACCTAGCAGTGATGAGAACGCAGCCGGTGAAAAGAACTTTTTTCTGCAAGTGGAAAACTTATTCATCCCATACGGATTAAATTTTGCTTTTTAAGAAGTCAAAGCCCTATCTTTTTCAGCTTTCCTGCACCACTTTCTGTGGGATTCCTAGCACCTGGGAAAACATGTCTCTGGGGTGATAACAGTGCCCTGTTCCTTTTCACATTTTCCGCACACCATCCCTCGGCCGACAGTTTTCTTAGCCATGGAACCAAAGGGTTTTTTGGGGTTTTTTTTTAGAGTCAGAATGATATCCCTTGGGCTGATTCCCAGGAATGGGAATGCAGGATCACAGAGAATGAACATGTAGAGTCTTGGAGTACGTTGCCAAAGAGGCTGCGAGGGTCATTCTGACGCCAGCTCTTTGGTGAACACTTCACTGAGTTCTGTCCGCTCCATTGGCTGTTCCCCTTTGCAGAGGGATGGGACTGGTCAGTCCGCACAAAGGCTAGTGGTGGGAGGTTTCTGCCAGGCCTCAGGAAAAGATACTGCCACAGACACTCACTGTTGACTTTCAGAACATCTTCACCCACATTCTGACCCTCTACCCCCTTCCCTCAACATGTTTGTTTGCAGTGGGACATATTTGTTTCTCTCACTCTCTCGTAATTATGACTTAACTCCTAAGACTTGGGTAAACACTCCAAGTGTCGTAAGGGGCTGGATGCCCGGGTGGCCTGTGCTCCACTATGGTATTTAATTCACCCTTCAGCCAAGCTCCGTTCTCCTTACAGAGCCATTGCCATGGCAACAGTCCTCCTTGGGGCAATAAGTATGGGTGGCCAAGTCCCACATGCTTAATATGTTTGATGTTTTACCTTTCAAAAAATTCTTTGGGGAAATTCAAGTTGGCTTGTTGAACAAAATAAATAAGTTTTTTATTGTCAACAAAGGTTAAGGGCAGCAGCCTTGATAACAGGGAAAGCCTGGACTGGTCAGCAACCTGAGACCAGAGTGAGCAGGTCACATCCAGTTTCGCTTGAGACAAGAAAGGAATGGGAAAACTCTCAATGGTGGTGGACACTGACTCGGGTCCCAGATAGTGTTGGGGGCTTCAACCTAAGATTAATGCTGACTTAAAATGAACATCAGCCCAAACCTAATCATGGTGAAATTTGGGTGGCTTTTGGCTGCAGCCACTGGAGGGATCAGGGATTTCATCTGCAGAGAGTGCACTTCAGGGGGCCCTGGGCCTTTCTCTACCTTTCTGGGGGGCATCACATCACAATCCTCTTTAGCCAGGAAACCCTTAACTGTGCACACAGGTTGCACAGCACACTGAGAGCTCCTGCAGAGAGGCTGAATGTGTCAGCTCAGCGGGAAAAGCTAGCCTGATGTCCTCCCTCATCCTTGCCCTCTGTCTGTCCATCATTTATAATAGATTTGCTCATTTGACATTTTTTTTAAAACTTGAGGATTAAAGATTGAAATTTTACAGCTTTCCTCTGTTTTAAGTATTATGCTTCTTGGCTTAATAAACAATTTTTTTGTTTGTTTAAAGTAAATTTACTCCTTCCTTCCTTTCTCTCTTCTTTCTTCCCTCCCTCCTTCTTTCCTTCGTATGTATATGTGTATTTTGCCAGTTTAGGGGATTCATTCTGGCATGGTGGAAAGAGAGTGAGGTGTGGAGCCAGACCCAGCCTTGTTGGAATGTTCTCCTGTTAGCTATGCAGCCTTGGCACAGGGTGCCCCGATCTCCCAGAGTGCTGAGGGCTGAGGGGTTCCTGGCATGCGAGACTTTCCGAGCCCGCAGAAACACTCCAGGAAGATGCACTCGGCTTTGAGACTTCCGCCTTCACTTCCCGAAGCTTAGAAAAAAAGAACAGAAGCTGTTCAAATGTGACATAAGCGTTTTTAATATTTAAGTAACAAAAGCATGCAGGCCAATATGCAATGCATATACAATAAGATAAACAAACAAAAATAGTTACAAAGCACAATCTAACTACATGGAGACTTTTAAACAATTAGTTGGATGGAGAATGTGCTCATTAAAAACCCATCTGAGCCACACCTCAATGCCTGAGGCCAGATCGGGGACTTTCTGGTGGTGGGAGGGAGAGAGATCATTGTGCTTCTAGGCTTTCAACCCAAGTGCCGAGGACTCTTAACAATCTCCATGCCCTAGATTGTTCAGCTTCCTCTCCTCCCACCCCAACTTTTTCTTCTTGAATTGATTTAGTGTTCTTCACTTACCCCATCTTCAACAGTGAGTTCCATGCGTACTCTATTTGATTGGGCCTAAAACCATTGCTGTCTCCGTGAGAAGGGTCTCTGAGTTTACTGTTTTCTCTCTTGGTGAACACAATTCCTTTCTGTTTAATGGGCCATGAGCTGGTCTTTTCCCAGATATAGTCTGTCCAGCCTTAATATTCCTATGAATATACACCCATCTCCTTGGAGGTCACTTTTACATGATCTATTGGCATGAGGACATTTCCCCCTGCCAAATAATAATGCAATGGACAGGTCCCCCCCACCCCCCCCAGATACCTCAATTTCCCAGGGGGGCCTATTCTGGCTCTGGGGCTGGGATGGGATTCTGGTAGCCTGGAAGGAATTAGGCTTTCTGCAGCAGTGATGTAAGCACAGGGAAGGTGCATGGCTGCAGAGAGCTTTGGGTTCTTAACCACTCAGTGGTCTAACCACTCCGGGTGAGTTTAGAAACGATAACTGCTCTCAGAGTAACAAAGCTCACCACAGTGCCAAGTACGTCTGCTGGCAGCTGGCAGTGGCCTGTAGCCTCACGAGTGTGGACATGTGGCACTTGGAAACCTAACATTGAGTTCAGGCTCATCACTTTTTAAAAAAATAACTAGTCTCACCTCACTTCCTAGGACCTGTTGTGTTCCATTCTTTGGTTTTTACATGGGTTACACTGACTCTATCATTATAGCCCAAGACCTGGAGACTCCAAAGGGAATTAGGACCAGAGAGCATTTTATGAAATTTGGACTTAAGTGTGATTTTTTACACTGGAAAATATAGACAATATCAAAGCAATTAGTTTTTCATTTTCTTCTATCTATGTGTAGGAGTGAGGCGAATTCACAGAGACAGTGTATCATTTTACTAAGACATGATTTATTCTAACTCTATGTAGAATACAAAATATATTTAGAGTACCAAAAAAAATCCTCTTCTCATTCTTCTAGAGACACTTTCTGGCCTGTGACAGACACTTTCTGGCCAGCTCCCCACAGTGGAGAGCTCAGGAAACCCTTGGGAGAGTTTTGCTGGAATTAACAGATGCTCCCACACCCCTGCAAAAATATGGGAAGTCTTGGTTTCCTCAACCTGAAATCACTTTGGTCCAGGTGACATTTAAGATCACAGTGTAAGAAAACTCGGATAATGAGCTAGAAACATTACAAATATATTTCCCTCTCTCACCTCTTCAATCAGTGTTTACTAGTAGCCAAGTTGGGGCGAGGGGAGGCAAAAATCAAATAGCCGGAAACGATGTTTTTTGACAGACTCTCTTTTTTTCCTTTCAGAATTGTTCTGGGGGATGAGTTGAGAAATACAGAATCGATGAGATATTGGCGAGGAGGAGGAGGGAGAGTCTGTCTAAATCATTCAATGTCTGATAGGAATTCAAACCACATTCTATCATCAGATTAGGAAGGTTATTTAAGAAAAAAGAAACAGGATCACAAAACGTGGGCTATAGCCTTAGCCTACATCATATCTGATAGCTCAGCTGTTCTGTGATGGCACATTTAGAGACAGACGTTTGGCTAAGGCCATCTGGCCTCACCGCAGGTGAAATGAAGGCTTTTCTAACTTCATCAGAGAGTCCAAAACAATCAGGAATCAAGGTAAAACGTTCTTTGTTTTTGGGTGAGCTCTAATTGGGGTTTTCTTCTGCCCACGCCGAGCTGTCTTGGAGTGCTACACGTAGTCATACTTGGAAGGATGAGATTGTCCCTCGTCCTCCGTGTGGGCACCCCCATCGTATATGTTCTTGTTTTTGATGTTGGGCCCAAAGCCAGTGCTAGCCTTGAAGCCTCCGGTCCTGTAGGTGACATTGTGGCCCGAGGCATGATAAGACACAGCTTTGTAGCTGAAAGAGAAAGAAGCATTACATGACCATAGATATATTTGGTAGGAGGACAAAGCACCTCACTTACCCTGGACTGTCTCAGGTTTAGCACTGAAAGTCCAGTATCCCAGGAAACACTTCCACCTGGGCAAACTGCGAGAAATGGTCGTTCTAGGGTTTGGAACACTGGTTTTTGGACCTCTGCAGTGGAGCAGAATTTCTTGCTTTGTATTAGAGCCGGTAGTTACTGACTAGTGAGTTCCCTCTGTTAATCAATTAAAATGAAGCTGAACCAGAAACAATGCCTGGGGGAACATGGTTATGCCAAGGAATCATAGAATTGTGAGCTGGAAGGTACCTCTGTGCAGCCCATGTCCTCTAATCTGCTCAGTTGATGGATGAGGTAACAGAGGTCCAGAAAGGGCAAATGATTTTCTAGTGGTCACCGGGCTCTAATTAGCAGTAGAACCAGCCTGCGATCCAGGTCTGCCGCCTCTGAGCCCATTTTTGGAGTTACAGCAAAGTTTCTCAACAGCAGTGCTATTGGCATTTGGGACGCATGCTTCTTTGTCGTGAGGGCCGGCCTGTGCATTGTAGGTTGTTTAGCAACATCCCTGGCTTCCACCCACTAGATGTTAGTATCACCTATCCCCACCCCCCAAAAAATGTAACAATCAAAGTGTCTTCACATGTTGCCAAATATCCTCTGGGGGAAGAATTGCTCCCAGCTGAGAGCCATTGAGTTACAGAATATTGGAGCTAGAGGGAACTCAGGGACGATTTTTTTCCCTTCAAATAGGATCACACCTAAATCTGCTCAGGAGGAAATATTTCTGTTCTGTTTTATCGGTTCCTCATAAAAGAGAAAGTTCTTCCTCAATAATGTTATTCCATATGCTCAGACCGATCATTCTGGCTGCAAATTATATATTAAGATGGACTCTGATCAAATGTCTGATTGCGTTAGGATGGGGAGACTCACTTGCTTTCTTCGGGCACCAGGCCCCGGCAGGCGATACACATCATCACACCCCCAATGAGTGTGAGGCCTCCAGCGACCCAGCCCACGAATAGAGCCGAACCAAAGGTGTACCTGAGTGGGGAGATGATGGCTATGAATGTGGTCGACTCACCTCTCCAGGTTCCACCCACTGCACTTGGCCATGCCTGTCCTGTTTCCCCTTTGGATTCCACACCTATCCCTGCCCATGCCCCTGGGACACACACACCTTTGGGTCACAGGCGCCCTGGAGAACAGCACTGGCACTGAGCCTAGCTAGCAAAACAGCAGGGGCATTCGTGGACCTCTTAGATCACTGAGGCATAGAATTAATTATAGATCTCTAATCTCAGAGAAACATCTCAGGAAGGCTCCTTTCCCTCCCTATCACCAACGGGGAGTGTTTGACGGTTTAGCTAGAGAAGTTTGAGAGAACCACTATTGAGTTATTATTTCCAAAGGAATTTTGGTCCCTTGAGTTCTCACTGTGGGCCAAGAAGCATTCATTTCACCTACCTCCATTAATCCTGGCCACCATCCCTGCAGGGAGAGTATTGTCTCCATAAAGAACTAAGTTGATGTGATCATCTTACAGATGAGGAAATTGAGGCTCCGAGAAGCTAATTAACTTTTCCAAAGACCCGGAAGGACATGCCATTGCCAGGATTCACATGCAGGTCACTCTGCTGCCAAAGCCCTCACCGTCAGTCATCCAAGTATACTGTCCTGTGTGTGTTAGGAGTGAGGTTCTCTCTCTCAACTTAGACACTCCTGACCAAGGTTAGCAAACTCATATACCTACCTGGGACAGGTAAGAGACTTAAGTAATAAGTAAAGTGAGCTGCATATAAGGGAATATTTCCCTCTCTTACCTCTATTATATGGGGGGGGACCATAGACATGATGATAAATGACCTCAGACCTAAGCACTTGAATGGCATGGGGACTGCGGCAACCCAGGGAGGGTGAGCCCTGGTCAAAGGGCAGCTGCCTCTTGGCTGCAGAGATTCTTGCCATATGGGAATGAGGGCCCGGTGCTGCCAGATCTGATTTTTCTTTTTATAAGAAGGTGAAAAAAACCAGATGTGTGTGTGAGTGTGTCTGTCTATTATGAAATCTCAGTCCAGCAGGTACAATGGTGCTCTTCCCAGGTCCCCTCTGTCCCTTCAGCCATTTCTGTGTCTCTCCCCCAGCTCCTGTGTTCTTTTGCCTTCACCATCTTGTCCCTGTGGCTCTCCCTGGAGTTCTGGCTTTGGTTCAGCTGCTGGAGTCACCTTCCTCACCTGCACAGAGGCTGACTGTGCCGAAGCATGAAAGACCCCACAGCTTCCTAGGATCAGGCTGAGTCCAAGTCTTCATCCGAGATCACCCCTTTCCCTGTCCTGCTTGGCCCACTCCCTATCTTGTCTCCTGTCCTTAGTAAATCACTCATACACCGATTCTCAGGATCTCTTTCTCATGATCTGTTTCTGAGTAACCCAACCTGAAACACTCTTAATTTTAAAAAGTAGGTAATTCAGGTTATAAAGTGAGGCGTTTAGGTTAATACGAAACACCTTGCAAGATGTGTACAGGGAAAGGGCAGTTTGTAGCTCTGGCCCAGGGCTTAGATCTGCCAGTGTTACACACAAAGTGGGGACGGCAGAGTCGGGGGGCAGAGAGAGGGGATGCTGGGACTGAATAAGGCACCAGAACCAGAGCCCCATCAATTGACTGCCAAGATCTTTCTTGGCAGCTGTGCTGTCTGTGTAGAGAAGATAAAAAGACACAGAAAAAATGCTGCCCATCCAGGGAGGAAAAAGTTCACGAGGCCAGTCAGAATCCTCTGGTATCAATCTCAGGACTGAAGGTGGCTGCCACAGGGAGAGGGGCAGGTTCTAGGGAGATGATGTGAGAGGGAGATGGCCACTTAGTGCTGGGTGTCAGTTGGGTGGTAGGGGTGGCTCCTCAGGGCAGGGACAGTGACACTAGGCACATAGAAACTTTCGACAAGGTGGGCTCTTCCAATTTGCCTGTGACAGAAGAGCCTTTTAGGAAATGGGACTTTCTATGCCCAAACTGGGCAAGTTCCAGCTTATTTCTAAGTTGCTTTTGTAACCAAGAGGACATGGGAGGACCATGGAGGTGAATATGGGCAACTATAGGGATCTCTTCCTTCCCATTCTTGAAGGAAAGCAGGGATGTGAATGGGGACAGGAGTTCCAGGGAGCCAGAGAGTAAATGGGTTTACCTGGTCCTTATACCCTGCCTGTATCCCACGATGGTGTGGCTGGAGAAATACCAAGTATATCTACCCCATAGATGATGGGTCACTTAGGTATAATATTCATATTGCTCTTTTTCCTTGAGGACTTTGCTGCTGCTTCTTGCTATGAGAAATGTCCCTTTGAAGTGGCTAACTGAATACACATGTTAGAATTGCTTTTCCATCTTTTAAAAGTCCTGCCCTCCTTTAGACACCAAATTATAGTGAAGTTTTGTCTCCCTGTGCTACACCATAAGCTCCGTGAGAACAGGGACCTTGTCTTTATCCCCAGCACTCAGAACAGTTCCTGGCCCACAGTAGGTGCTCAATACATTTGTAGAAAGAATGAATTAATGAGCGAGAGAAAGAGTCAAGCCAAATGAGGATGAAACATTACTGCATCTTGCACCTATACTGCATCTTGCTCATTTTTATTCAAGCTTTTACGTGTCCCTAGCCAAGTTCCCATCATGGACTGAAGATGCGGGTTGATGTTCATTTACATGCCTCGGTTAATAGTGCCTGTTTTCATTGCTACCACAATGGAGCCTGTGTAAGAGTGTTCGATAAATACCGAGAACTGTTGCTGTATTTCAATGCAAATGTCAGACCAGCCTCAACTCATATCACCAAGGATATTTCACTGAAATGAAGGTTATGAATTTACAGATCATTGTTGATTTACAATATGGCATGGCTGTCTCTGATAAATCTCTGCTGTTTCAGACACTGACAGCCACATTAGGCATATGTGTCTAATCAGATTTTTATAACAATATTCCCCAAGGAATCCTGAGACCTAGATTAGGAGGTTACCTGGTTTGAACAGTCTGCACCATCCCGCCCAGGCCGGTGTACATGTTAGCTGTAGACATCCAGAAGTTAGTAACCAGCATGTTGGCAAACACAGACACTCCAGCGATTGCACAGAGACCTGTAGACCAAGAAAAAGAAAACTCTGGAGTCAGCTTTTAAGAGATCACAATGTTTCTGAGGCACTGTATACTTAAAGGAGTTTAGGCAAGCAGGCCGCAGAGCATTCCATTCCTATAAGCGTTGATTGCTGAATTCCCTCCATGTACTAGACACCATGCTAGGTGCATAGGCTCTCCTATCTCTCTAACTGTGGAAGGATTTGCATATGTGTAGAAAGAGATTTTTCATGCATTTTGGGACCAATGGTTAAAGTACAAATATTTGGGGTTTGGTTCTTTGACAACATCAAGAGTCCATCCCTTAAAATCATTTTCTAGAATCTTACCAAAATAACGCCTTTAAGGGTTGAGTCACATGACTACCTTAGGGTTGGAAATTGCTTATAATGGGACTGGGGTGGCAGCTAAGAGGGATCTTAGCACTCATGATAATTCTGTAGAGTGTCACTGGGCCTTAAATTCAGATCTTGAATTTCAGTAGGAAAAGCTTTGAACTATGTCCATACCACATTCGGCAGGGAGAAGCTGTTTACTTTGCCAGAATAATTTTGCTTTGACATTCCCAGAAGCGTGTTTGACAAGCAGAAACCCTAGGCCCTAGTTTACCTGAGATAATAAACATGACTCCAGAGGTCAGTGTCATTTTGGCTTTGGCAGAGTTCTCCATGCTGCCAATGTGGATGCACTTCAGGGCAAAGATGGACACCAGGAGGCTGATGGCACCCAGGATGATGCCCACAATCATCAGGGCTCGCACCGCCTGCAGCATGGCTGTGGGACAAGGGGCAAGACACAAGCAGACAGACAAGATCATCTCAGCATGATTGATCAGGCCCTGGTTTAATAAAACCAGGTAACCACAAGCAACCAGCACCGAACTTCTGAGAATCAGCAAGTTCATACACTGTGACATGAACCTAGTTATTGTCAAGGGATATGGAACTGTGGGAATTGCAAAACCATCACCTGCAATCCTCTGATTGATGAAGGACATGCATGCAAATACCTGCAGAATGAGAAAATTGTGGACAGTTGAAGCTGGGAGGGCCAATGGAATTTATCTATTTCATTTACTCATTTTAAAACGTGATATTCTGGGGACCAGGAAGGGGTAATGGTATGACTAAGGTGACATTAAAAATTACTGATAGATCTTACAGTAAAACTGAGTTGCTTTGACTTCTAACCCAAACATCTGTCTTCTCTAGCTTTCCACATGTGCTCAATGTTTTATATAGTTGTGTCCAGTTTAGGAAAACCCAGTATTCATTTACAGCATACAATGAGGCAAGGTCACTAAGTGATTTAACAAGGGCACTATATTTTTGCCTCCTTCCAAAGGGACTACTGAGGTCATGGTGAGCTGTTGGTTTGGGTACATATAAAAAACACTACATCAATCTCAGGTCTTTCAACATGACCATGGTTTGCCAGCAGTTTCCCTTCCAGGAGTCAGTGGAAGCTGTAGGGCCTGCTGGGGCTCTCCTGCAGTGACCTGTCCTCCAAATGCATCCAAAGTGGTTTCTAGGGTGCCTTTAAAGTGCATTGACCGATCTCCACAGTTTTCTACTGAGCCCCATGGGTAGGCATGGTGTGACAGTAATTAATAGGGCAGACATGACCTTTGCCCTCATGGAGCTTCTGCTGAAGTGGGGAAAGACAGCCAGTAACCATATCCGCGGCAAGTATACTGAATCTTACAAAAGGAAGACAAATGAGCCCTAGCATGTGGGGTTTTAGGAAAACAGGATGGAAGAACTGTGTGACTCAAAGCAGAAAGCTCCACCCTATCCTAGTTGTCATAGCAATTCTTCTTTTGATGGAAAGTTGTTAAGAGCTTTTCCAGACATTAAAAAATTTAATCCACACCAAAACCCCTGCAATGTAAGTAATATTACTACCTCTATTTTGTAATTGAAGAAATTGAGACTTGGAGGTGAAATAACCTACCCAAGAACACCAAGCAAAGGAAAAGGAGAACTGGAGTCAAACCCAGAACTGTCAAAACAGTTATTTTCTCATCATCATGCACTGCTTTGAGGTACCTTATCCTGGAAAACCCAGCAGAGGTCTGGCTGCCATCAAGGTACAGGGATCTGTATGCTCCTAACAGAATGTATCTTCCAAACTTGGAGACTTGGCTATAAAATGTCATCCTCTGAAATGGATGCTAAGAATGTGTAAAGGAGTATTCTCCAAAAATTATCTTGAGGAATAACCTGTCTCAGGAGATTGTTTATAAATGTGATTCTACAGACAAGGGAGTCCTGGGAGGGAATTCTCTCCAATCTCTTTGGGAAGATTTCCATCTCAAGTATGGCCAATATTCACTCTAAGGTATGTATCATAAAGCAATTTATCATGATGGAAGAATTGTCAATCAATGAAATACGATAAAAAAAGATAGGTAGATCATGCCAAATTCATGAAGGAGCCTTCTGTGGCATCTGAAGAATGAAGACTCTTTTCCCCAGGTATCTCCCTGTGTAGAGATGATGGTATCCAGCTACTCTAGTTCTGTGCCACTGACTTCCATTCACTAGTTTCTGGTTCTCTTCTCTCTAAAGAAACTTCTGTTTTTATCTTTGGTTTTATCCTGGGAAGAGAATTCTCTAAGCAGCCATTATCAGTCTTGGTCCTATTAGCAACCTTATTTCCAGAGTAGATGTGTTGGTTTATGGGGTGGATCAATCCTCCGATCTGACCATTCCTGGGAGAATTGATAACAGTGACATCTTGGACTTGCAGCTGAATTCTGATGCTACAGTCATGGTAAATCCACTAAGGCAAAGAGAACTCATGAGGGCCCCAGAGTGGCCCTTGATTCCCTTCCTAATATAGGAGAGCTCTAGTGTGTCACCTGTGACCTCCCAAGCCTTGCCTGATGGCTTTGCTCACCCCATAGGATACTGGGAACAAACACCTTGTTCATTCCCTCATTGGCAAATGCAAGCATGTGTCACCTACTTGTGTATTCATTTACATCTTTCTGTATTCATCAAGCACATGTTGGTGTACTCTCATAGTCAAACAACACATTCATATACTCATCCATGAAGTCACTCATTCATTCACCAGTATTTTAAAGCTCAAATTCTCTGCAAAACCCTTTGCTGATGCTATAGGAGGTACAAAGTTTCATAGGAAATAGTCTCTGCCTTCAAACAGCTTATAATCTGAGAAGATTACATTTTTATTGGAAATTCTGAGCCTCAAATTTCTTTTCATCTTGGGAGTATCTTGGCTATGTAATCATAATAGAACCACTTTCTAACAGTAGTTTGTGGTGTGGCTCTAATATTCTTTAACTCACACAGTTAACCCATAAACCTGTGGCTCAGGACAGCTATAGAGAAGATATTTGTGGGGCAGCCCCAGACTTCAAGAAATATCCTCCAAGCTATTCTGTTTTTGGGTGTTACTACCAGAAAACTGGACATATGAGAAGAGGAAGGGTCTTTGACTTTCCCTCCACCTTGTCCCCATGGGCCTCTTATGAACTTCAAATCTACCCAGGAACCTGTTAGAGGTTTTACAAACTGCTCTTGTTCTGATATTTTAAGCTTTAAACTATTCAGAGAATCAAATACTTTATCCCTTTTAAGAAGTGCTCAGCAAGACATCTGGTTAACACAACCAAAAAGCAATCAATGAATCAACCACCCAACTAGCTAACCCACCAGACAAATAATAATTAACCAACTAGGATAAAGAATGTTTTTCCTCATTTTATGAAAAAATTACAATTATCTGGGACTCTTGGCAAGGATGAGGTCATTGAATCCCTTTTGATTGAGTAGGCTTCTAATATTTGTTCCTGAAAACATATCACATGTTTGCTGAGGCTCTAGCTGAGGTATGTGACCTTCCCTGACACTGCTGGATGGGAAGGGTGGCAATGCTGGCAGGTGGGAGGTGAAAGCACTGTGAACTTGCCTGATGTGGAGAGTTGCTGCTGGTGTGCCAAAGGAGCCCCTAGGTACTGGAACCCTGGCCAGTTTGTCCCAGCCAATCTTTGCTTTAGGCTATTAGATACCCTCTTGCCTCTGCTGAGCCAGGTTTGCATGACAAGTCCTCATGTCTTTCCTGCTCTTTCTTGACCCCTGGATTTCTGATGAACAGTGGCACCTTCATTGAACCAGGGGTCTACCCTGAGGTTGAGCTCTTTTTTATATCTGGCATCTGCTTCTAGCTTACTCCTATCTCTTTTTTTAGCCTGTAGTTGGAAAAGACACAGCATTGTTTATACCTTGTGGAGCCACTGTCAGAGCCACAATTCAGCCTGGATGGATGGACCAAGGTCTTCCATGCTTTGGAGACCCCTTGGGAGGTTCTTCTGAGAGTGGGAATTGTGATGGAGACAGATGCCAGGAAGTAGGAGAAAATGTTCTCCACCACTCATTGCTACAATCCCCCTATGTCTAGTAATGACCATAGAGATATGTGGTGGTGACCTGAACTTCCTTTCCAGGTAGAAGATTTTATGATCTGGAATTCTAATCCTTTTCCATAAAGAGGTAACCAGAGAAACTACTCCTAATGGAAGTAGGTTTCTCTTTTAGCTACTCTGTCTCTTATTTAATATTCTGAGCAAGAGGCATAGGCTTATCAGCTGATAACAGGTGAGTCAATGGGTTCTAAAGACCGATTCCCTGAACCAAAGGTGTGACTACAGCATTCTTTCCAATAAACAATGAGGCATTATCAGACATGAAGGGTGGGCAGGATTCAGGGTTAACAGAAACAAACAGAAAATGGGAACTCAGTGTTCTTTCCCTGTTGCAAAATTTCTTATTCTCCTGAAATGAAGTGACAGGCAAGTTGCTCTCAGGTGTGGTTTCCAACCCAGGCTGCACCTCAACATCTCCTGGAGAAATTTTAAAGAAATATTAATGTTTTGGCCCCAACTCTAGAGATTTTCATTTAATTATTTATATTTTTAAAGATTTTAAAATTGTTATTCTATTATAGCTGTCCCAATTTTTCTCCCTTTGCCCTCCTCTACCTATCCCATCTCCCACTCCTACAGTTAATTACCACACATAAAATTGCAAGGAATAAATTGTGAAAACAGACCTCATGAGGGCTCAGGGGGAGGTGCTAGGGTGGGGAATTGAGAGGAAAGAGTTCCCAGAGGCTGACATCCCTGAGATGGCTGGGGGATAGGGATGGGGCTGATGAGACAGCAAGCCACCAGGAACCAAAGGCCTTTGATACAGGTGAGGTAGGGAGGGGAGATGACCCATACCTTCAGGCAGAGCTTGGTCTCAGACTGGAGGCAGGAAGGGCTGGTGGAGGGGTCCAAAGGAGGGGAGCCCAGAGGAGGCAAGTCTGAGGACAGACCTCAGAGGCAAGGCCCTTCAGAACAAGGAGGAAGGCCTAGACTTTCCATAGATCCCAGGAAACTAATATGGAGGTCCTTGTATCTTATGAAATCCTACAGAATGATGTGACACCAGGTAAGTTGTTGGGGAAGTCATTTCACCTCATTGAAGACTAGTTTCCTAAACTCTGGAGTGGGATAGAGCTGTTGTGAGGATCGGATGCTACTCAGCACCAGCATAGAACTAAGCCAGGCTCAGTAAATATCAGTTCCCTTCCCTTCTCTAAAAAGAAGTTACCTTTCTCCAACCCCACATGACTTTGGCTTGTACTGTGTGCAAACCTGAATCCTTTCACATGGTAATGAATGGTCAAGAATTTGAAAAAGCCATGGATCACTTCTGGCCAAGATGGAGGCATAGGTAGATACACTTTGCCTTCTTGAACAACCAAAAGAAGAATGACAACAAATTAAAACAAACAAACAAACAGAACTGATAGAAAATCGAAATGCATGGAAGGCTGACAATTGAGGAGTCAAAGAAGAAAAATTCATCCAGACTGGTAGGAGGGGTGGAGATAGGCAGCCAGGGCAGAGACGACTCACAGCAAGGCCATAACTAGAGGACCAGGCAGTCCCACATTTGCATGTGGATAAATCGGGAGAAACAACTGGGGAGCGAGAGAGACCATGCAGCCCAGAGTTCCAGCATGGGAAAAGAAAGCCTCAAAACCTCTGACTGTAAAAACCTGTGGGGCTTGCAGCAGTGGGAGAAACTCCAGCCTCACAGGAAAGTTCATTGGAGACACCCACAGAGTCCTAGAACATACACAAACTCACGAACCCACCTACCCAGGAATCAGCACCAGAAGGGCCCAATTTGCTTGTGGGTAGTGGGGAAAATGACTGAAAGCTTACTGAAAGCCAGGCAAGCAGCATTATTCCCTTTCTGACCCTTCCCCCACCCACATACAATGCCACAACACAGTGACGTGGGTTGCCTTGCCCTGGCCAATACCTAAGGCTCTGCCCCTTACAATGTAAAAGCTGTGCCAAGACAAGGAAATATGGGGCAAATGAAAGAACAGATCAAAACCCCAAAATAGAACTAACCAATGGCGGGATAGTCAACCTATCACATGCAGCGTTCAAAGCCTGGTAATCAGGATGCTCACAGATATGATTGAGTATGGTCACAAAATAGAGGAAAAAGTGAAGGCTATGCAAAATGAAATGAAGAAAAATATACAGGGAACCAACAATGAAGGGAAGGAAACTCAAATCAACAACTTGGACGAGAAGGAAGAAATAAACATTCAGCTGGAACAGAATGAAGAAACAAGAATTCAAAAAAAAAATGAGGAGAGGCTTAGGAACCTCTGGGACAACTTTAAATGTTCTAATGTCTGAATCATAGGGGTGCCAAAAGGAGAAGAGGAAGAGCAAGAAATTGAAAACTTATTTGAAAAAATAATGAAAGAGAACTTCCCCAATCTAGCAAAAGAAATAGACTTTCAGGATGTCCAGGAAGCTCCGTGAATCCCAAAGAAGTTGGACCCAAGGAAGCACACACTAAGGCACATAATTACATTACCCAAGATGAAAGATGAGAGAATCTCAAAAGCAGCAAGAGAAAAAGAGAGAGTTACCTACAAAGGAGTGCCCATTAGACTACCACCTGGTTTCTCAAAAGAAACCTTGCAGGTAAGAAAAGCCTGGAAAGCATTTGAAGTCATGAAAGGCAAGGACCTACATCCAAGCTTACTCTATCCAGCAAAGCTATCATTTAGAATGGAAGGGCAAATAAAGTGCTTCCCAGATAAGATCAAGTTAAAGGAGTTCATCATCATCAAGCCCTTATTATAATAAATGTTAAAGGGACTTATCTAAGAAAAAGAAGATGATCAAAAATATGAACTGTAAAATGAGAACAAACTCATAACTATCAACAACTGAACCTTAAAAAAGAAACAAAGAAAACAACTGGAACAGGAACAGAATCACAGAAATGGAGATCACATGGAGGGTTATCAATGGGGAGGGGGAGGAGGGGGAAAAGGTACAGGGAATAAGAAGTATAAATGGTAGGTAGAAAATAGGGGGAGGTTTAGAATAGTATAGGAAATGTGGAAGCCAAAGAACTTATATGTATGACCCATGGACATGAACTATAGGGGGGGAATGTGGGAGGGAGGGGGTGGGCAGGATGGAGTGGAGTGAAGGGGGGGAAATGGGACAACTGTAATAGCGTAATCAGTAAAATGTACTTAAAAATAAAAAGAGCGAGCCATGGATGAAGGAGTATGAAGGACGATAGGGAAAGAAGATTTGAGAAAAAAAGGAAGAGAAAGGCTTGGTACCAAAGAGTGGCGGAGATCAGGGAAAACAGGCTCAGGATGGGCTAGCAATGAACAGGAGAGCTAGGTGATAGGTGAGGTAGTGTAGGTGGTTTTTGTCTTCATTGTCCTTCCTTTCCACCTCTAAGGTGGGGTCCAACTATGTAATTCTGACAGTGGTTGTCCCCACCATGAAATGATGCTCCTCCAGTGACTAGTCCATGCTATGGCATATGTTTTGTAGGTGACTTCCCTGCTATCAAAGCAACAACTTCCAGAACCACAAGCTGAGGGGCATTCTGATTCCTGGGTCTACATAGCTTTGACCATTGAAAAATAAGGGCAAGCTGCCTCATTTTTATACCGAAGACACCAGTTCTCTTGGACTTTGTAGCTGTATTCTCAGCTCTCCATGGGATTTCCTTCAGTGTACAATAGCATGTACACATTTAAATGTTTGTTCATGTATTTAAAAAGGCCAAAACATCTCTTTTTGGGAGGGGCAGAGAAAGAAAACACAGCTTGACCAAACCCAAGAGGCTTCCCCAGATCTAATTTCAATTTTAAAACTAATTTATAATCCCTTCGCCTCCTAAGGCCAGTTTCTTCTAGCAGACATTGGAGAAAGACAAGTTGGTTTCACAGGATCACGTGCATTATACTTTATGTGAAAAAGTCAGCCAATAGTAAGAAGAAGCAAACCAGGCAGCTCCTTTAGAAAAGATTCTTAAGAGCAGTTTCAATCTTTTTTCATATTTTTTCTCTTAAGAATTTTTGCTTTACATTTATGGAATTGTTCTCTGGGTTGAATGTGGTTTTGTTAAAATCCATTCCTGTAGGTGTAAATATGATTGACAGGTTGATGGGAAACTCCCTCGCTCTCCAGGGCCTGTTGTTTTTTTCACATTGAGGGAGGAAGGGAGGATGTAAGCAGTTGTATAAAAAAAAAAATCAAGACGTTCAGTGTCTGCAAAGGGGCTGAGAGCCTGTGAAGTGCTCAGAACTCAGGTGGAATGGGGGATGGAAAGGAGAAAAAAAGACCCTAAATAGTCTTTACTTAGGGTATTTGGATTCATAAAAAGTGTTTGACTTCGGAGAAGAAATTTGAAAGATGAAATGTTTGAGAACTTTGGGTGATGTAGACACAATAATGATCTAATGATTTAAAAAGCTAGAGCTTGTAAATGGGTCACAGAGCCCTTTCACACAGCTGCCTAAACGTGAGATTGTGAGGCATTTCCCAGATGGGGAAAGAAAGGTCAAGAGATGTGGGTGGTCAAGCTGTGCCCTTGATTCCAACTCACCTGTCTCTAGCCATTGGGCCTGCCACTGCACCGAATTCAGTCCAAATATTTGCAAACACATTAGAAAGAAAAACATTACTTAACTATGACATCATCGTGGAGCCACAGACATGAGTTTGCCAGGTCTCTTAGCCTCCTCTCCACCTTCTTATTGACTGACCTTTGCTTTTCCCCTCCACTGTCTCCAGGGAGGAGAAATGGGAATGACATACAAGTCCTCCACTCTTTAAATTTAGAACTCCTAATGGTGTACTGTTAATGATATTGCTATAAATGGGCCAAGGCTACTGCTGTAACCCTTATTCTTATAATGCTCACGCCCAGGCCTATTTCTTCAGTGCTAAAGGCAGCCCCTTCCACCTGGAACATAGAAACAGAGCCTGAGCATGGGGCAGGGGAAGACACAGGCTTGGAAGTTTTTCAGCCTTTGGTTCATATCCTGCTTTTGCATCTTCTATCCATGGAGCTTGGGCATATTTTTTACCTTGTCCCACTTTCTGAGCCTCAGTTCCCAATTTTGTAAAAATAAAGCTACCGTAATACGTATTTCCCTGTATTGTTGTGAAGATTAAACTGGAGAGTCGAGGTTCAGTCCACTAACTGGTAGCTGTTTTTATTTCTGAGCACTGTCCTTGGAGAGCTACATGCTACATTGAGTGTTTGGAATATATTGAGGGAATCTTGGGCTATAAATTGTATAGAGCTGGTAATATTCAAGTAAACAATCCTGCTACCAATGCCATT
The DNA here is from genome assembly GCF_022682495.2 of Desmodus rotundus. Classification (NCBI taxonomy): domain Eukaryota; kingdom Metazoa; phylum Chordata; class Mammalia; order Chiroptera; family Phyllostomidae; genus Desmodus; species Desmodus rotundus. The sequence goes on from NC_071394.1 coordinate 102,123,918, forward strand.
TACCTCATTACTCTATTTATAGATTATATAATATAGCTAGTTGAATGGAATTAAATTATTCAATGGCTGTGAGTTCCAGTGAATGAAAGTTTACTGAGATTTTGCAAGAAAAGAGCTTAGAGTTAGGAACATTAAATACTTGGTAGTGATTATTATGATTATTAACAGAAGTGTTATGATATCTGCCTCATGCCTTTATAGCACTTGAAGGCCTATTTCTCTGCTGAAGGGTGGTACTCCTGTGGGATCTGGGTCAAAAACTCCCCCAAACCTTCCATTCCTATCTCCAGGCATTTCACCCAGCTCCTCTGCTTCAGGTCTGTCTTTCCTAGGCCCCCTGTCATGCTCAAGAAAATGCTTCAGCTGCTGTTTCTGATGGCTGAGTCCCTTCTGGGTGCCGGGTCCTGTCTGGTTAATGTTACTCCTTTCAGCTCCCTCGGGAACTCCACAAGTTTCCAGAAGACCTCCTTGGCCTCCTCCCTGGTTGCTTTTACTCCTTCCTGCCTTCAGCTTTTTTACTTTCTTTTTAATCTTTTCCTCCCGGTAATACTTCCAGCCATCTCTTACCTCAGCCAGCCAAATCTTAAGACATCCAACAAACATTTGCCTTTTGGGATGCCAGTTTACATTGTAGTCACTCCTGCTGCATGAGCACTGGCTATTTTAAATCCACACCATTCTTTGTGGCCACAAATTATCAAATATTTAAAGTATTTCCTTTCTGCCAACTCAGTCCCAAGAAATGTCTCCCCTGGCTTTGGGTGGAATCCTGTTTCCCTGATCCAGATGGACAAGGCTGGGGTATGCCTTTGTGATGGCTGCCTGGAGCTTCTCAGCTTTTCAGATTTGTGAACAGAGATAGGAGAGGGGAATATGCTCAGTGCTATCGGAGTGCTCTGGGTTTGGTACAGAGGTTTGTAGGATCCTGTTCAACATGGAGATGTGAGGAGGCTTCAGGGAAGGGGTGGTATTTGAGCTGGACCTTGCAATGGGAAGGTTTGTGGAGATGACAGTTGGGATGATAGAGGAGAGCATTTGAGCAGTGGGAGCAATGGGTATCCAGGACTGAGCCCAGAGTATAGTAAATGGACAGGGAGAAGCATAGGCTTGGGGCAGGGGAATAGAAAGAGATAGGCCAGGGAAGGTAAGTGAGGGAGGTAGGAGGGTCTGGCTATAAGGCTGTCATGTATGTACCTGATTAAGCTGGGAATGGGGAACCATAAGAGCTGTTTGGGTTTTGAAATATCTAGGGAGATGAGAACTGAGGACTGGACGTTGTTGATTGGAAGATTCTGCCCAACCTCCTGCCACTGTCAAAAGAACAAATGTTCTAAAGAGATAAAGGATAGAAACCAGACTGAGAAAGGTTGAGGGAGGTGGTAGAAAAATTTAGCCTTCTAATTTTGTAGTCAGTGATCCAGGGAGAAATGAACTTGACAGCGATCAAAATCATGAGAGGATTTTCAAGAAAAGGAGGGTATAAGTATAAGTGAGGAGGAGAGATGAAAGAGGCAAGAAGAAGAGGGGCTGATCAGCCAGATAACCAGACAGGGTGGTGTGGGGTCTACAGAGCCCTGGTCAGCCTTCAACAGAATAATTTAACAATATAATTTAATAGCTATATTTTTTAGCACCTACAGAGATCCAACTTTTCAGAGAAAAATTGAGTTGAATTGAAAATGAAATAAATCTAGCTCTCAAAAAACTTACTCATCTCTAAGAAAATATTCACCATCCTACTGCCTTACTCCCATGTATGTGCAAGCAGGAGCAAGTTCCATGCACATACACGCACACAATTAATTTTCTCCTTGAGGAACATTGGTCTATTCTAGTATCATGAACATGCCTTTACAATAGACCCATTCTTTTCATGACCTGCTTCCTCACTATCAATTCTTTTGACTTGATCTGAATTCTCTGCTTTTCTCCCCTATGTCTATTGCCCTGTTTGACTTGGGGCCAGCTCTTCTTATTCACACCTTGTATTCTGAGCCAATCCTGCAAGGGTCACACCCAGAGGTGGAATCATGACTCTGTCCCTGCGGTAATTTCCAAGGTCCTCCTGGCTGCAGTGAGAGCTCATAGCCCCCTCCTGCCCTCACCTGGTGGGACCCCTGGGTCTTGCCTGGTGCCTACCTGGAAGGCCCAAGATGGTGAAGTAGGGCCGGCATTCCGCGAACCCTGAGCTCTGCCTCACGCAGCTCTGCCAGAGCCCTTCATACTGGAACACGGAGGTGACAGGGTTGTCGTACAGGTCTTGGGTGCTCCACGTGTCCATCCCCGTGGCAGCGATGCAGCCCGCCAGGCCCAGGATGGACAAGAGGAAGCCCACCAGTTGGTATGTGGTGGTGGACATGGCTTTTGCCTCTGGCACTCTGGCTGCTGCCTTGGAACCAGCGCTACCTTCCTCCTGTGGAAGGTGTGGTCCTACCGTGCTCCTGAGGGGAGCCGCTCTAATCAGATGGTTTCTCTCAGCTCCTGGTGTTTGCTCACAGTGTTTTCCTTAGATAGTTCAGTTTCACTCTTGGTTCAAGGGCATTATTTTTTCATTTGTTAGGGAAGAGGTTCCAAGAGGCACTTGTCTTGCTGATCTGCGCAGGCCCAGCTGGTGTGAGTGCAGAGCGGGCTGAGTGGACACCCTCTGGCTCTGTCTGGGGCATGCCACCATCTGGGGAAAAGCTGACACGTCCAGCACAGAGGAAAACCCCCACAGCTCTTCCGCGAGGCTGTGCTCATCTTGGGAGACCCCTTTGGCTGACCTCACTTTTAAAAAATGGCCCCAGGAACCTCCATCTTAAACAAGACTTCCACATTTTCTCCTTACAACTATTTACAACTTTTCGCTCATATCTCTTTATTTTAATATTATAGAAATGAATAGAGTAGGTGTTATATTCCCCCATATATTTTTGGGGGGGTTCAGTCAAGTGGGGTACAAATAGATTAAGGAACTTGTTCAGATGCCTTGAACCACAGATGCTTTAAATCAGCAAAGGTGGAGCTCCTACCTCAACTTCCTCTCTTGTGCTCTTTCTCTATTTCCACATAGAGAGCTAAGGGCAGACTAAGTTGTCCCCACTTTTCAGAACAGGAAGCCAAATCCTAGAGATATGCTCTTGGTTCACAGGTATTGGAACTGGGATGAAAAGACCTGAGACGTCCTGTTGACCTCCTTCTCACTCTTTCACTGGTGCCACAGAACCACGTGAGGACCATGTGGCAGTCACAGAAGGTTCCACAAAGGCCAGAGGAAGGACCCAGGCTGGCTGGACCAAAGAGCCTGCTCGGGTAACTGACAGACCTAGGATCTGCTCCTGACCCTGTACAAACAATGCAGTGTGCTGGGCGATTTTGAGGAAACTGCCCAGCTCAAGAAAGTCAGAGAGTCTTCATTTGTAATGTGGGGACTAAACTAGGACACGTCAGAGCCCTTTCAGATCTCACATACTTGTCTTCTACATTTTGCAGAAAAATTTTCACTGCAGTTGACAAAAGTACCAGGACTTACATAATCACGCAAAAGAAAGACTTAGCCAGAAATCAGCCATTGCATTTTGTCTACACAATTTGATTTTTTAAGAGAATTCATTGATCTGCTGCTTCCTGTGGGTCATGTGTGTCTTGCCTCTCAATTCAGGTACATTTTAATTAGAGCTTCTCTAAATCTGAATTTCAAGGCCCTGAACACACACACACACACACACACACACACTCACACACACCCATTCTCTAACCTGTACAAGTTCTCCAGGAAACGAGGCTGAGCATCTGGACATTTCAATGTTATCTTGGGTACGACCAGCCACTGCTCTCATGGCTTTATTCCCAGCAAACACAGAAAGCAAATATGGAAGGTCTCCTTCCTAATTTGAATGGAGGCAACACTTTCCTCAACTGCACACCTTGCTTTAGGTTCTCTGGTCAGGGTTAGTAGAGAACGAAGCATGAACCAGAAAACCCCAAAGTGGAGAGTAAGCCAGAGTGATATATGACTTAGGTGATAGTGTTAGTGGCTCTGTATCCCCTGTACTGAGCTACAAGGCCAGGTCTAAAAGGTGGGGAGGGGGCAACTAGAAAAAGTGGCTGTGGTCTCTGCTGGTGGACACAGATTGACCAATTATTTGGGAAATATTGGAATAATTCAGGAATGTTTCTGTGGACAAAGTCCATTGTATTTTTATTTCAACCAAGACACGGCCTTTTTGTTCATACAGAGATCTATGAGAGTTTGGTTTTAAGTTGTTCATTTTATGACATTTGTCTAACAATCCCCCCCAATACATTGATTATAATACCACCAGAATAATAAATTGATAGTGGAAAAATTTAAAAAATAGTTTATTACAAGTTATCTAGTCTCACTCCCTTTTCCCTATGCAAATGTTTTTACGCAAAATTTAAAGGTTCAGGTATAATGAATTAAGCTTTCTTTCTTGTTTGAAATGGCAACAGTGACTTTATTTTTTTGGAAGAAGGAAAAGTTAATTTTAAAGAGTAGACTAAAGCCACTCTACTTAGGCAGAATATTAAGTGAGTAGAGAGAGATTTTAAGTCTACACACTTTTTTATGTGAAATAAATATGGACATGTTTTAAAACATCTGGAAGATGGGATTTTTCACTTCCTGGTGAGATTCTGTGCTCTGAAGCGAGTGGGTCGCTGCCAGAGAGTGGGGTCCACAGGGGAAAAGCTGGCTTCCTCGTTCACAGCAATAGATTTTGTTAAAATATCTAAAATGTATCTCTAAAATACTAATAATTCACGGTCTGATTCTGTTTAACAATACTGTAATAATGTTGTTACGACTTTGTTTGATCATCTTTAAAGTGGAGCAAAATGTTTCGCTGACCTCTTCGGGAAAATCATCCCCATAGTCAGAGTTAAATATGGTTGTGGCAGTGCCATTTCAAGTTATAAATTTCCAGGAGCCCATATTATTTCACTAATAGTGGAGAAGCTATTTCCTTCACCTTTGCTTTACCATTTTTTAGGACTATAAATATAAAATCATACATAAGAATTAAGCAAAATTGGTGGTCAAATGGCAATGTAAAATGAAGTATGGGAGGAATAAAATTAGTACACTAGTAAGAAAAATAATCAATATGTCTATTAATTTAAAAAGTATATTGCCACATTGTGCAGGGTGGGGTAAAAGTAGGTTTACAGTTGTTTGTTAAATAATACAATAATTAATAAATAAATAATAATACAAGACTAAACTCTGTGTTTCCTGTACTCACAACTGTAAACCTACTTTTGCCCCACCCTATACATCCCTAATTTCTGGTTCTACCTTTAGGTGCTCATAATAGAACATTTGGAAGTAGAGATAATTTTAACAAATCACTCATAATTTTAAATCCTAGATAAAATATTTGGAATACTTCCTTTTTACCCTTTCTCTGTATATAATTTTTTAAAGCTTTTATTTATTTATGTTTAGAGGGAGAAGGGAAGGAGAAAGAGAGGGAGAGAAACATCAATGTGTGGTTGCCTCTTGTGTGACCCCCACTGGGGATCTGGCCCACAACCCAGGCATGTGCCCTGACTGGGAATCGAACCAGCAACCCTTTTGTTCACAGGCCTGTGTTGCTCCATCCCATGAACTCCAGCCAGGGCCTTTCTCTGTATATAATTGTTACCTGATTAAGAGGTTATACCATTTGAAAATTTGCTCTTTTCACTTAATTGCATACATGTGCAATTAAACTCTTTGTGAACATCATTTAATATATTTAATATTAATCATTTAATTTGATATGAACAAAATAGTATTTTAATATGAGCATAATGGTATTCCATTACATAGAAGTACTATTATTCGTGTAAACATCATCTGTTTCTTCTAAAATTTATTTTATTTTTTTAAAATTACAATTGATATTCAATATTATATTAGTTTCAGGAATACAGCATAATGTTTAGACATTTGTATAACTTAAGAAGTGATTTCCGCCTCCTCAATAGGTCTAGTACCCAGCTGACACCACATAGTCATTACAATATTATTAACCATATATTCCCTATGCTGTACTTTACATCCCGTGACTATTTTGTAACTGCCAATTCATACTTCTTAATCTCTTCACCTTTCTCATCCACTCCAAACCCCCATCTAAAAACACAGAATAAACAAGCAAGCAGCATCTATTCCTATACCTCACCCCAGTGTGTTTTTGTTTTTTGGGGGTTTTTTTGGTATGAAAAACAAGATTATGCTCAACATTTTTCACATAACTCTTTGCCAGAATTTCTGATTACTCTTATGGGATAGATTCCTAAGAGAGGAATTAAGATGTCAAATAGTGTGAAGTTTAAAAAAAAATTTTATGTAGAACTAGATTTTTTTCTACAAATTTTATTCCTAGCAGCAGTACTTGAAGGGTTTTTTCTTTCACTACACCCATGGAGGGTGGGTTCTAGGCCCACAGAATCCTGAGGTTGCCGTGAGCTTTCCATCAGTGAGGTGGAATGTCTAGAAAGACGAATCTCTGGGTGACTGATGCCTTTACTTGTCGCCTTCTGTGCATGTCTGGGTCTTGACCTGACCGTCAAATGGCAAGTGTCTGGAGGGGAAAGCCCAATTTTCTGTTTCTAATCCTCCTTGCAACGCCACCTTAGATCAATGTCCCTTTCAAGACTTTGATATTTATATTTATGGAAGGAACAAAGAACTAAAAAATAAAAATGACAAGTTTATACTTCGCCTTACTCTGTTACCTGAGTGAAAGACACTTTCAACATTTATACTTTTGAGACTTGAGTTTTTCTTCAAGTAAAAATGACTAGTCTACTAAGCAAACAAATGCATAGTCCTTATGGGGCCAGTACCCCAGTCTGGGGAGGTGGACGTCCCAGTCCACACACCTTTGCCTGCCTGGCAGAGTTCACTTGCCACAGAGGCCTCTATGCAGGGGTGCCCTGGATCCTGTTCCATGTGGTCAATATTTTCTGGAGGTCAGGAGCCAGGAGCCACAGAGGCGGACTCCATCTAGCTCACCACAGAGAGACACAGCACTCAGTTCTTTTTCTCTGGCCCTTTCCTCTGCCCCATTTCTGCTGCTGCTATGTGCTTAGGCTTCTCTGGAAGCTGGGCCCCAGCACAAGGGGGCCTGGAGATGGATTCACAATCCTCAATTCAGGAAGGAAATACTTAGGGCCAAAAAAGGAAGTGGCTAAAGTCTGGGCCTCCTGAGTCTTATTACTGTGGGTGATTGAGACTCAATGCCATGGCTCACAGAGAAGTTATTCTAAAATTAGGCCCGTTGGGAAGAATTGGGCACCATCCAGTTAGGGGAATGGGAACTCTGACAGCCCCAGAAAGCTCTTCTCCCTAAGGTTCCTATGGGCTTGTTCTTACCCTGGTGGGGGCGGGGGCTGTTGTTCTTCCTTCCCCAGCAGTCCCTCTGTGGTGCCTCAGGCAGAGGCCCAGTGTCCCTCCCCAGTGTGCCAGTCACCAGCCCTTACCTGGCAGCCCCAGCAGGGTGAAGTAGCCTCGGCATTCAGTGAAGCCAGAGCTCTCTCGAACACAGGAGCGCCACAGCCCTTGGTAGTTGAATACAGCTGTCACCGGGTTGTTGTACAAATCCTGGGTGCTCCACTGGTCCATGCAGGTGGCGGCAATGATGCCCGCAATCCCGATCAGTGAAACTACAAACCCCAAGCCCTGGCAGGCAGTCACGGCCATGGTGGGGTGCAGCGTTTACACAGAGCACCACACGAGAGAGGGACAGCCCAGTTCTGAGAGTGTTTAGTGTAGGGATAGAGTTTTCTTTCAAAGGCTGGTGCCTGCGTCACAAATGGGCCGTGAAATGGAGGAGGGGACTCAACAGTGCCACCTGGTCTCACCCCACTCCTTTATCTACCTATGTGAGATAATTTCCACAATGTGGTACCAAGACCCATTTGTTTCCCACTATGTGTACACTCTCCTCACTGTTTACGTTTTGAGGGAGTTTCTTTCCTGATTAGCCAGGTTCCCCTCTGTAGAGGGGAAAGCAAGTGTAGAGGGCACTGCCTGGAAGGCCTGGCAGGTTGGCCAGGCAGGGCCTCCAGGTGCTAAGCCACAAAATACTTGGAGACAAAAGGGCTTCATCCTGTTGCCTTTCCAAGGTGCCACTGCCACTTTAATTAAAAAACTTAGGTAACACTGATAATGTGGCAGGATGATGTACAGTGATTCTTGTTAATCACAGTAGTTATGTTCTATAGAGTCACCAGGAACACTAAATTAGCAAATACTGACTCATTGCCCCTGGGGGAAATACAGGGTTAGGGTCCTGTGAGCCTCTGGTCACATTTTCATCAACCAATCAATAAATAATCTTGTTTTATGTATGTTTCTGTTTAAAGATACCCAATTTACTATTTAGTGTTGATTCATTAACACTGAACTAGTGGTCAACATAACTTTAACTTGTGCCTGAACGAAGCTTATCTAATAACAAGCTTTTCTCTGTAAGGTGCATAGTAGCTTTTTTTGTGCTTGAAAACACTAGACAGCACTTTTAACAGAGATTTATTTCACAAAAAGTGAAAAGCGCGGCACTAAATATACTGTGAGAAGGACACCTGATTACAGTAGAAGAGCTGAAGCAAGAGGGCGGAGCTTCACCTGGTTCCGCTTCAGGTGAGAACACGCACCTCTGGCAGCTCAAATTCTTTGCCCTCTGCACATGCACATGTCCAATAATGACTGAGGAAGTGTTTCAAGTACTGATTTTGGGGTTAAAGTGAATTTTAGTGAGTAGGTAAATTTGCAAATTTGAATCTGCAAATAATCAACTGCGCGTATATGATGGAACCGAATAGTTAACCTAGTCAGGCTGTCTGCAGTTTCTGTGGCATTGACTCTGCCTGTAGCAGAGAGACCACGGAGTAGGAGAGGCAGCAAAGGTAAGCAGCAGGAAGGCCGCTGGGCTCTGGAGCTACACAGCCTGGGTTCAATCTCACTCCACTGCTAACTAGCTGTGCGGGACAACAGCTAAATCACTTAACCTCTCTGAGCCTCATTGTCTTCACCTGTACAATTAGATAACCGTTTTTTCTTCCTGATTGTTTTGTAAATCAAATGTGATTATGCACGTGAAATGCTAAGCATTGCATGTGCGGCAATATGCTCAGAAAATAATAGCAAATACAGTCGGCCCTCCATATCTGTGGATCCCAAATCTACAGATTCAATTAACCTCAGATGAAAAATATTCAGAAAAAATAGCTACATTGTTGTTGATGTGTGCTATGTAATTAGGCCTATGATGGTGGTGTCTGTACTGAACATATACAGACTTTTTTCTTGTCATTACTCCCTAAACAATGCAGTATAACAACTATTTACATAGCATTTACATTGCATTATGTATTATAATTATAGAGATGAATCAACAGTGTGGTGATTGCTGGGGGGGCGGTATTAGGGGACTAAATGGTAATGGAAAAAATACAATAAAGATTAAATTAAAAACACAAAACATAGTATTCTGGAGGATCTGCATGGGTTATATGCAAATACTACGCCATTTTTTCTAAGGGACTTGAGCAACCACGGAGTTTGGTATCTATGGGAGTCCTGGAATCAAACCTCTGTGGATACCTATCAATGACTGTATTACCAGGGCAAAGTGATAGTAATATAATAAAAAGCTTTGGTGATTGACTAATCAACCTCACATTATATTTCTTTTTATCAGTCAGGAAATAAAGTTTAACTTCTTATACAAAGTGTTTGTAATTATAGAAAGGCTTTAAAAATTTTTGGTCCAAATATTATCCTACCTACTTTGAACCTGGATTTAAGTCTCAACTCTTTTTACCAACTCACAGAACTATATTATACATTGTTGGTTAATACCTCTGTGCCTCAGTTACCCCATTTTTATAGTAAAGAGTTTGCAATATCTCAGAAATTTCATAATTCTAAAAATGAGGAACCGCTTTCTCTGTGATAATGTCAAGAGGACCAGCATGTCGTGTACATAGAAAGTGTGTGTTGTATGTCTCTACCTGTATGACAGCCTGAGGAGTGGAGAAGGTTGTGCTACTCTGGTGTATAAGATGGAGGAAAGTGCCCACTTTTTTTCTTGCTCCTTGGATCATTTACCAGAATCTCTTAGAGCATCAGGGAACATAATTTGAAAACCAATTTAAATTTCAGCTTCTGGCCCAGGGAGAAAACAAGAAAGCTTATTAGGCTCAGTCTGACTGGTCCCTATATGGAAAAAAGAAAAAGTCTTCTGAAAGTATATAACCATGAGCCTCTGTTTCCCATGTGACTGGGGTTGGAATTTACACAGCCTACATCATGGTCCTGAAACTCCCATACTAAGCAAATAGCATTAAAAGATGATGCCAGGATGATAACACATCTGGAAAGACTAGCAGAGGCAGCTGTAAAACCCTCAATGCAGGTTGAATAATAGGATTTGTACACGTAAATCCCTGTCACACTTGAATTCAAAACTCAAGATACAAAATCTATTAAAAACAATGGTATGCCTATTGGTAAACCAACTCTCAAAAGAAAAACAAATCGCTGGCTTATGGCATTTGCCAGTTTCCATGGCATAAATATTCTCACCATGCCTGACTTCAAGCTAGCAATGTGAGATCACTCTGGATGCAAAGTTGGAAAGAGATGCACAGAATCAGCTCCCTCAAGCTGATTCCAGTCCACCAGTTGATTACAAATAAGATAAGAATTAACAAACCGATATAATAGACTGCAGAAGAAAATCAGATAATATTGGTTAAAGACACAAAAGAAGGAACTAAAATCATAAGTAAATAAAAATCACCATAAAAGAAGAACAGAAAGATTTGACTCTCCCCACCCCACTATGGAATTTCTATAAATTAAATGTACAGTCAATGAAAGAAAAAATTCAGTGGACAGTGTTGTAAGCACAATATTGTCCCCTATGATCTCTGCCTCTTGTATTACCCCGTGGTTATATTACATTATATGGCAAAAGAAATTTTACAGAAATAATTAAATTTACTAATCAGGTGAGCTAAAAGTAGAGAGATTATTCCAAATTACCCAGGAAGGTCTAATGTAATCCAATGAACCCTAAGAAGGGAAGAAGGAAGGCAGAACAGTGAGTAAGAGAAATATGGTAGAAAGGTAAGTCAGATATTAGAAGAATGAGAAAGATTTGATACACCATTGATGATTTGAAGATGAAAAGAGTTATAAGTTAAGTAAACAAGGATCTCATTTCTACAACTACAAAGAACTGAATTCTTCCAGCCAACAATGATGTTGGTTGGAAGAGGACCTCAAGCCCCATATGAGAACCACAGTCATGGCCGATACCTTGATCCAAGCCTGGTGAGACCTTGAGAAGAATATTCAGCCACATCATGCCATATATCTGACCTACAGAAACTGTGAGATAGTAAATGGGTGTTTTTTGAAGCTGCTAAATTTCTGAGAACTTGTTAGGGTAACAATAGAAAACTAACAACAGGTAATTAGCACATTAAATCAGCTGAACACTAATTTGAAAGAACATAAGGACCACCATGTTCCTTACAGCATAATTTACAATTGCCAAGACATGGAAGCAGCCAAAGTGTCCATCAATAGGTGAGTGGATAAAACAGCTATGGGACATTTACACAATGGAATACTACTCAGCCATAAAAAGAAGAAAGTTTTACCCTTTGTGACAGTATGGATGGACCTGGAGAATATTATGCTAAGTGAAATAAGCCAGTCAGAGAAAGACAAATACCATATGATTTCACTCATATGTGGAATTTAATGAACAAACTGAACTAACAAGCAAAATAAAGACAGTCATAGATAGAGAGCAGGTGACAGCTAAGGGAGGAGGGTAGAAGGTGGAGGGATTGAGCAAAAAAGAAAAAGGACTCATGGACATGGACAACAGTGTGATGATTGGTGGGGGGGGAGGGGATACAGGGGGACTAAATGATAATGGGAAAAATACAATAAAAATATTGAGAGCAAAAAACAATAAATCAGCTGAAGTTAGCATTCACAAACTAAAAGATAGAACTGAGAAAATTATGGAAAATGTAGACAGATATAAAAAAATGGAAAATATGAAAGAGCAGTAAGAGACATGGGGGACAGATTGAGAAGCTCCAACATACATCTAATGGGAGTACTGAAGAAAAGAACACAGAGAATGAAAAAAAGACAATATTTGATAAGATATTGGCTAAAAATTTTCAAGAATTGAGAAAACAATTCCACATTAGGGATTTACAATGCTTCCATGAAATGTAAATAAAAAATCAACATCTGGATGTATTGAAGTATTGCAAAAACAACAAAGATAAAGACAAAAACCTCTTAAAAACCTGAAAGAATTGCAGCCATTATATTAACTGCAACAATAGAAATCAGAAGATGACAGAATTAAATCTTTAAAAACTGTGAATAAAAATAGCTATAAACCTCAGGTCAATGAGAAGACACAGATTGAATATATTTGCAAAAGAAAAAAATTTGCAAAAATATTTTTATCCAAAAAATTTTTGAACAAAGGATTCTTACCTAAGTATGCAAAGCACTGTTAAAATTCAACCATAAGTAAATGAAAAACCTGATTTAAAAATGAGCAAAATATCTGAACAGTACTACATCCTAACTCTGGCATTGTTATGAGGTTTTACTTACACCATTTTATCAAGATGAAAGAAAATATACAGATATCAAACAAGCATCTGAAAAGATGCTAAACTTCGTATACCATTAGGAAATTGTAACATAAAAGAAGATACTACTGAATACCTATTAGAAAGGCTAAAATCCAAAATACTAACACAAAATTCTGACAAAGATGTGAAGTAACAGGAGCTATTATTCATTCTGGGTGGGAATGCAAAATGGTGCAGCCACTTTAGAAGACAGTGAGGCAGTTTCTTACAAAACTAAACGTACTTTTACCATATGATCCTGCAATCATGCTTTTTGATATCTACTCAAGTGAGCTGAAAACTTACATCTGCACAAAAGCCTGTACACAGATGTTTGTAAAAGCTCCATTCATAATTGCCAGAACTTGGAATTAACCAAGATGTCCTTCAATAGGTGGATGGATAAATAAACTGTGGTACATGCAGACAACGGAATATTGTTTAATGTGAAAAAGAAATGAACTATCAAGTTGTTAAAAGACATAGATGAAGCTTAACTGCATATGACTAAGTGAAAGAAGCCCATCTGAGAAGGCTACATACTGTGTGATTCCAACTACATTACATTCTGGTAAAAGCAAAAGTACAGAGGGACTAAGAAAAATCAGTGGTTGCCGGGGGCTCGGGACTCTGGAGGGCTGGACAGGAGGAGCACAGAAGATTTTTAGGGCAGTGAAGCTATTCTGTATGATACTACAATGGGTGAATACTTGTTATTATACATGTGTCAAAACCCACAAAATGTATAACACCGAGAGCGAATCCTAATGTAATGGAAACTATACATTTTGAGTGATGATGTTGTATCGCTATAAGTTCATTGATTGTAACAGACGTATCACTCTGGTTCTGGATGTTGACAGTGGGGGAGGCTATGTGTGTGTGGGGGGAGGGCATGTATGGAAAGTACTTTTCATTCAGTGTTGTTGTAAACCTAAAACTGCTTTAAAAATAAAGTCTATTTTTTAAAAGAAGGCTGAATTCCATATTTAGGTTGATGCCCACATGGAGATAGAAGAAAAGCTCTGGAAAGGGCCAAACAGAGAACAAGACTTCTAGGGGCAGAAAGTTAGAATGAGAAGTGACCACAAAAATGTAAAATCTGGGGAATTCTGAGAAACCTTGGAGTAGGCGGTAGACTTTCCCGAGGTGTGGAAGGAGGGCTCATAACAATCTCATTTAGATCTTCAGGGACAGGGAAACTCCTAGGGGAAATCTCCGTTACGTGATAAGCAGGAACAGGGGTCATATCTTGGTGATGTGCTCAGTCATAAGGACTCAAGTCAGAATACCCATTCAAACTCCTAGTAACGGGGTAATCATGAAGCCTGATATGGGAAGAGAGAATTCTGGCTGAAAAGGCCCTCCAGAGACTGCAAGGCTTGCTCCATGTAGCTCTGCCCTCTGGCTGCCAGAGGTACACCTTAGCCCTGTGGCCAAGAGAATATTCCTTATATCCGACCTTCTGTCCAGATGGCCAGTAATCAAGGATCCTTGGGAAACTTGTAGGAATTTGTCCTTTCTTTTCTTTTTTCTTTCTTTTCCCAATCTTGGAATCAGGGGCAAAGCGATCTCAATATGTATGATAATGTGAAGAAGTTCATGGCCTAACTCTGGCATTGTTGTGAGGTTTTACTCATACCATTTTATCAAGATGAAATAAAGATTATTTGTTATTCACAGCATGGAAAATATTTTGAAAAATAATAGACTGAATACCTCTAGGTCCAGAGGTCTTCAAGCACTGTGTGAGCTCTGAAAAAACAAATTCAAACTTCCGGAAGTGAGAGAGCCAACCTGCTCCTTCCAGGTGAAAAGTCCATCCCAGATTCTACGAGAGAAACTCAGCCTGTTCTTGACATCAGCTCATGCTGCCAAGTCAGATATGACTCAAAAAAATGGTCATTGAACCCTGAATTTCAGCCTGATGTAGGTGTTCCAGGGGCAGGATTCAACCACATAATGACTCATTTCCATTTGGTTTGGCTTGTGGGAGGAACAAGATAACATTCCCCTGGCTGTGGAGGGGGGCGGTGGTATAAATGATTCAAGTACTCCACTCCATTTCAGTCTCAGGAGTTCATTATAGAAGCAATAAGCATGACCAACCAAAATACTGCCCAGCATTCACTGGCTTTTTAGACCTGGTTATGTTTTTGAGTCTTGGTTTGAATGTTTAACAGTATATGGAGTTTTAATAAAAATATTTGGAAAAGAATTTGAACATTATGCATCCTCTCAGGCAGGACACGAATTAGGTTCCTGTTTGTTTGCCAAGCAGAATTTTAGTTGAAAAACCCAAACCTTGTTCCCTTTGGTGATAGAGCAAGATGCAGCAGAAATGGGGACACTATCTACTTTGTCCATCTTCCCAGCATATGCCAATGTCAAGGTATATCCTAAATATAGAAGGCCCTTTGAGGACAAAAGTTCAGACAGAATCAGCCCTTGGCATGTGTGTGATGACCTCTCAGATGATCCTCAGATGCCTCTGATCTCTCCTATCCATCTTTCCGTGAGATGTCCCCTCCTCACTGGTGCTCAGTGTCCCAGGCTCTTCACACTCCCTCCAGATCTAAAATCTGCTGTTGCTATTCGGAAAGAGAAGTACGGTGTGGTGATGGAATGGCAAGGCTTACTTTGTAACCTCCTCTGGACTATTTGTATTTTACCCCATGAATCAACGTCTCCTTACTCCACCTTCAAAACAAATCAAACAAAACACAAAGTACTTTCTGTTTGCTGACGGTGCGGTGATCCCAGACTTTTGGATTGTATGAAGGAGTGAATTGTCACATAAAAGATTTCAGGACCTAAAGATGACTGCCAACTTCTGATTTCGTCTAGTGAGGACAATAACTAATTAGCATAACCACCATCATTTATAAGAGAAAACATTTTAATATAAAAATCTGGAAAACTACAATCTCAGAATAAAGAACAGCTGTGGACAGCCAGGACATACATACATGTATCTATGTTCTACATTATCCTCTGTTTTTTCCTCATCTTTTCAGATGAGAAAACCATTATCATGGGCCAGCTTGGTCCGTGGGTCAGCATGGATGCAGAAGCCTGGAGCTGGAGGACTAGGAGCTGTCCTATTGCCAGTGAGATGCTCACTGCTAAGTTTTGTTGAGGGGGAGCAGTGCTAGGGTGTAGGCACCAGAAACATGACTCCTGAGGTGAAGGTAAGGGCGGAAATTTTGGTGATTCTGAAGGGAGGTGCTGACTTTGGGAGAAGACACAGATGGACAGAGATAGGGGATCTTGAGGGCTCATTCCGGTTGAGGGGCAGGGAATGAGGCAGGTGGAGGTGGGTATGGTATGTCTGGTGAAAAATCTCTCACATCAGGTATGGAAAAACAAGCAAGCAATGAAACATCCCTTAGGACACTGACTATGACCAAACAGGAGACTCCAGATTGATTGATCAATTGATCAAGTGATTAATTTCATGTGATTGATTGCATTCATTTCACAGACGCATTTGCTTAAAAAGCAACTGTTGAGCCGGGCAGGACATTAAGCACTGGGAACATGGAAATGAATACGCTAAAGTCCTTGTTCCCAGCTGTGCACAGTTACTTATACATGATATATATGTGCTACTATATTTATGTATTCCACTGTAAAACATAGCCTAACATGGAAACTAAAGGAAGAAAATAGAAATGTAATTGTACATAGAAGTTCTGAAATTATCTTCCTGAATACCACTGGATTGTTTTGTCTCTCCCTGGGCCTTGTGCATTTCTTACACGGAAACTATTGGCCTAAACAGTTGCGAGCATGTTGAGGAGGGAGCTCGGCAACCAGGAATGATGATGGCTTTGGAGAGGAAGTATCACTACAAGGCTGGGGAGCAGACATGGGCTCAAAGAGAGAGTGGCCTACGTTTTGTGTGTCAAAAGACACCATGAAGAAACTGAAAAGACAACCAATAGAATGGGGTGCTGTGAGAAATCATCTTATTTAGGAACTGGAAATCAAAATTTCACTTGGAAGAATGTGTGCTAAAGAAAAATATGCCGCTAGTCCCTGCGGGAAGATTTCTGTGTGTTGGGCCGGTAACAGGGAGCACAATTATGCTTCAGAACACTCCTGAAAGGTCCTGTGTGGTGACAGCGATTTACAAACTGGAGTTTGTGTGAGGAGTTTTGAACCGAGGAGTTTTTCTTCCTGACTCTTGAGTAGTTGAAATAAAAAAAAACTTAAAATGTAAAATCAAATCCCGTTTAGTTAGTGTATGCAGGAAGAAGAGAAGAAGCCCACTGTACGGGCAGTGGTTGGGGTGACGGTCATCGAAGTTTTCATTTACCCAGCAGCACACGCCTTATCTGAGCCAGCACTCAGAATCAGGAAGCGGTGGTTCTCCGTGCTTCCCACTCTCAGGAAGAGAAGGAGAGGAGAGGGCAAACAAGGAGGGAGGGCTGGTTTCTGTTTGACTAGCTGTAGGTGCGCAGGGCTCCCTGCCTCCTCCTGCTACTCAGCACGCAGACTGCATGTTCAACTTTGGGTGCTTTTACTCAGGGGAGCTGAAAATATACTCGAGGAGTTTCTCAGTCCCAGGGAAAATGAAAGCTCCACCCTGCATTTACCTTCACAGAAGTGTTTCTTTAAATGACAGTATTTTTTTCCTTTTTATACAAGTAATGTGAAATGGTAGACAATGTTAAAGAATAAACAGATTGAAAAATCCAAAACAGATATAAATGAGAGGCGCATAAGATTTCCAGGGCGGTGAAACTACTCTTTATCATACTATGATGATAGATGTCATTATATATTTGTCTAAACCTACAGAATGTAGAACACTAAGAGTGACCCAGAATGGAGACCATGGATTTGGGGTGATAATGATGTATTAGTGTAGTTCGTCCATTGTAACAAATGTACCCCTCGGGTGGAGGATGTTGGTGATATGAGTCTGTGTGTACGTGGGTGGGGGGGACTGTGGATAAATGTGGATAAATTTCTGTTTCTTCCATTCAGTTTTTCTGTGACTCTGAAACTGCTCTAAAAAAATAAAGACTAATAAAAAGTTAAAAAATAAAATAGAAGGAAAAATTACAAAAACCTTAAAATAAGAAAAGCAGAGAGAATGAAACAATAATCTGTGATTCTACTGCTAATATTTTGTTAATATTTTGGCCTTCTTTCCAGAGGGCCAAATATTAGTCTTCTTTCCTTGAATACAATATTTTTAACATAATTGGGATCATACTACACATCCAGTTTTTATCATGTCTTTTTTTTCATTTTTCATTTCTATTTATCAAAAATATTTTCTTCATCCAAAATTCATTGTAGGAATAATTTTTATATTCTGTTTTGTAGATATACCATGTTTGTTTAACCTTTCCCCTGCTGTTGGATGTTTAGGTTATTTCACTGTTTACTTTTTACATGTACTATGATTTTTGAAATCTTGATGGGTGTAAGTTGAAAATACTAGTATTTAAAGTGCAAGTAATGGTCTGTTTCACTAGAGACAGAGGCTCTAATATTCCTTCAAGATAGAGTATATGTTGTTCTGGGCACCACCAGAATGAACACTATAATTACATAAATGTTTATTACCTGCTATTCTTGGGGAAAGGGTGATATGGCCATCAGTCAATATATAAGTGTTTGTAGACTGAGGATTCAAGTATACTGGTAGCTAAGGACCATTTATAGGGGGGAGGTGTATGCTTGAGTCAGAATTGTGTTTCTGCATAATTTTCCCCCTCTCTTTGGTAAGGAGAAATGAATGGAGTATTTTCAGATAAACAACACATTTTATTTTTTAGTCTGAGTATGTCTCAAATATTGCATGGGACATATTTATACTAAAAATGTACTAAATATACTCAAAAATTTACTTGTATTTATCTGAAACACAAATTTAACTGAGCATCCATTATTTTTATTTGCTAAATCTGTACACATATGTAATTTAAAATTTTCTAGTAGCTACATTTTAAAAAGTAAAAAGATAAACAGGTAATATCCTGCATTTAGTCCAACATATTCAAAATAGCACTTCAACATGTAATTAATACAAAAATTATTAATGAGATATTTCACAGTCTCTTTTTGCCCTGCCTTTGAAATCCAATGTGTATTTTACTCTTACATCTCAATTTGCATTAGCCACATTTCAGGAGCGCAATAGCCTCACATGGCTAGTGGCTATTATACCGGACAGTGAAGGTCTAGATCTCCCCCAGTATTATTATTTCATTGGCCTGGGCCATGGGTACATTTTAATAGCTCCAGGGTGGGCCTGGTCCCAGATCATTCAGGGTTGAGCAGCAGCAGCCACAAGAGGGAGCCAGACCCTTGGAATAAAGCCTTCTCAAAGCCTCCTGGTCTTCACTAGGCCCCGGACTGAAAAATACTGTGCGAATCCACAAACACAGTGCTTGGACCTGTTCTTCAGTTTTCCTCCCGCTGGCTTTCCTAGCCAAGGTTTCCCACAGTGTGGGCGACCACTGCAGATCTCTGTTAAGTTGCTCCATGATTATCCCTTTCATCCACGGTATCTTCATCGCTCCTCCCTCCTGCCATCCTAAGGTCATTCCCCCTGTACAGGGTGGAAAGGGTCAAACACTAGGCCAGGGCTCCTACAGATGGGGGTCTGAATCCCAGCTCTGCTACTTCCTGTCTAAGGGTCCTTTTAGTGCATCACATAAACCCTCTTAGCTTCCTCACTGGTGTGGAGATAATACCAATCTCATCAGCATGTCGAGGAAGGACAGCGTGTGGTGTTATACTCAGAGCAGTGCCAGGATGTGGTCATAATAAAGTTAAGCTAAGTAGGTGCCCAGGAAATAACAGTTTATTTGCCCCTGCCCTACAGATATGTTGGAGGTAATGTGACACTTCTAATACATTAACTTCAAACTCTCTGTACCACAGGATTACCTAAAAAGTTTATGAACATGTCTTATATCCTGATCCTCTCTCCCAGAGATTCTGATTCAGTAGGTCGAGGGTAAGGCCAGGGAATATAGATTATGGATTATGAATTTTAAAGAAGTTTACCAGGTGATCTGAGCAGCCAGCCTGACACTAGTTTTTTGGGTTGTTTGGGAACCACTGACTTCTGGAAGAAACAAAGGATTTGAACAGGGGTCCTGGGTTTGGCGTTTTGTTTTACTGCTTGCTCAGCTTCTCTGAGCCCCAGCTTTGCCATTTTTAAAGGACACTAATAAGACACCCTGCTCAGGAGGTGATAATACACACAGGGCTGAGTAAGTGCTGTACAGCCAGGGCGCCTCCCTTCCCCTGCCCTCTCACTGTGCTCCCTGTTTCCTGATTCCCTGGACTACCTACTGTGTCTTATACAGACCATTCTTTCTCTTGTCCCAACCCCTGCCCACTCCTTTTCTGCCACTAGGAATGTCCTCCCCTTCTTCTTTGTCCCTCTCCCTTCACAGCTAAACTGACTAAACCAACAGCCCCAGGCACTTCCCTTAGAGTTCAGATTACATTCTGTCTTTGGTGTCTTATTGTTCTACTCTTTTGTTATTCAATTTCTTTGACCAAGCACTGAATTTACCATTGGCCCAGTTTAGATAAGACCTTTCCTATCTCCTTAGTACTCCTCTCCTGCCACCCCCACCTCAAGAAACCAGTCTTAGCTGACAGGTCTTCCTGGGAGAGGAAGGATGCCGTAGGAGAGGGGAAGAGGAGAAATTCTATGTGCAGAAGACAATTTCACGCTCCCTTTTAATTATAGGCTTCTGGCCTGAAACAGGTTTGCTCTACAGTAAAACATATCACAAACAAAGCTAGAAGACAAATGACAAAGGGTTATTTATTAATAGGTTTTATATATAAATGATATTAAATCAAGTTGGGAGTTTTGATTAGTATCAGGGACCAACCATTCTGATTTTTGATTTGAGACAGTAGTTGTAACTTAAAGTGACTGTAGGATTGTCTAACCAAGAGTGAGCGGAAAAATCATGAGCCTGCTGGAGTGTTCCTCTCATTGCAGAGTAAATTTATACCCAATGACCAAATTGTAAAATGACAATAAAAGACGCCAAACAAAATTGCATTATTATTGCACCAACAGTATATATTCAATGTACTTGGCACACTCAGCATTCTGTAACCTCTTTATTTTTGATTTACTATACATGGAATAATTTTTTTATACCATTACATCAAAATTTACCTCTCTCTTTTAAAAGGCTGCATAGTACTCCATTATGTGACTATATTATAATTCACTTAATTAGTTCTTTATTAATGTATGTTTAGTTGTTTCTATTTTTTATTATAAAAACAATGATATTGATATCTCAGAACATTAATCTTTTCCTACTTGTTTGATTATTTCCTTAGGATAAGCTAAGTAAGTTGAAATATCTGGGATGAACCTAAAAAAGATTCACATTTAAAATTTTGATCATTTTGTTCTCTCAAAAAGTTAGATCAGCTTACACTTAATGTGCTTAAATGACTATTTTTCATATCTTTAAAAACTAAGGATTATCAGTATTTTTATTACTTTCAAGAAAGAGTACATGGAAGTGATGTCAGTTTTAACCTGCAATTCTTTGATTATTATCCAGCAGTAAGTACATTTTCCTATATTTGTGTACATTTTAATTCCTCCTCTTTTGATTTGATTGTTCATGTTAGTGAATAAAGTTTTAATCAGATTAATAATTCCATTACAAGACTGTTTTAATATCTTCTTTTAGAGAAATTATTGTCAAATTGATGGGCAGAGGTCTTCACCCTCCAATTATATATAAATTAATGTCTCCAATTACTGTTTTAGATTAGAGTGCTTTTCAGATTCTTATCTTTTGTATAACTCAAGGTTTTATGGTGTTTCTATTTTTTTTAGAAGAATGTTAGTGTAGCATGAAGCTCACTCAGACAGAAATAAGGTTGTTAATAGGGCCTTTTGTGGGTAAGGGAACTGCTTTCTTAGTTTACCTCTCTGTAGAATCCACTTATTGATTCTAAAATTAGGCAGTCCAAATCTATTTGAAACAATCTTTGGACGATGTTTATAAAATCTAAAAGTGGGTTTGCTAATGAGATTGAACTCAATTATTTTACAAGGTAACTTAAATATAAAAAGCATATACAGATGGGTCCTGTGATCTATTTCAGTGTGCTCTTCACCAAGGAGCTTGTTGAAAGTCTTCACCTGGGATGGTGAATAGAATGGCCATTCCTGGCCCATTGGCAGTGACCAGGTTTCTGGGGCCTCTCTCTGCCTGTCTCAGCAGCTCCGCTGTGCCCAGGCACTTGTTTATATAAAGTGTAATGTTCTCAGACATTTATTTCCTCCTCTGTCTGTCACATTTCAGTTTGGTGTAGGAGTCCAGTCTAACCACACTGGAGTAAAACTTCCCTCCAGTATGCTTCGCAAAATACAACGAAGAAGCTGAATCCATGGGTTGCAAGCCCAACACAACTTTCCTTTCCCAGTGTCCTCTCAAATCAAGTCTTGGAATAGTTCTTTCCCTGATCATGGATGACTTCCCAAGCAGGTCCCATAGCTTTCCCAATCACACACAGACAGTGAAAGATCCACAAATCAGAGTGACCAAAAACCAGTCACATTTCAGGAATTCATGTGTTGACTCTAACAATAGTGTGCCCAGTACATTTGACATCCACAGAGGGTCATTTGTTAACATTTTCTTCCTCTATGTGACCAAATTCTTTCCAGGAATAATCATGAAAGGAAACAAATAATAACAATAGCCAAAGGAGAAGCATGGACCATGAAATTTTCTAAATCAAACTTCCATATATAATCATGTCAGTAAACAAAAAATAAATAAAAATGAAACAAAAAAATACAATAAAGAAAAGGGGAAACATCATGAATTGATACTTTCTATTGGCATTAGGTTTTTTTTTAAGAGGGAAAAATTACACTGTAGTTTGTACTCCGTTTTAAATTTTAAACACAAGAAACTCCAAGTGCAGTCATAGAATGATAGGATTGAAAAAGCACATATTTTTTGTCTCTATAATAAATGTGCTATCAAAGCTTATTTTAAATCTACTGACTACAAGCAGGAGTGTGTTGGAGCACAGGAGTTGGAGATATTAAACTGTGTTTGCCTGAAGCAAGCACAGTGACTCCGAACTCCTGAGAACTCATTCCTGAAACGAATGTGTGCAGCTAAGTTCCAGTGTGTTGGGCCAACTGGGCAGTAGGGAACTTTCTGAATTGATTTCTATACAGAAAATGTTTATTAAAGAAGAAGTCAAAAAAGTGCCAGCCTGAAGACTACATATTTATTAATGTTTAATAAACAAGAGTAACTACAGTAATTGTTAAGCTATTAGACCAATGAAAGATATTTTGGAGAAGGAGCATTTTATTATTGACATTATATAGAATTGTTACATGATGATACTAAAAAGCAGACTGACTTTGAGTACATTTTAGTATTGTTTTTAAATTCTCTACAGGTGATGCCTCCCTGATGCCTTGATACCACACAAGCTCCTGAGTTTGGACTCAACCTTCAGGAGAACAAAGGAAGAAGATCCATGTTTGTGTCATTGAGTGAAATGGGGCTCAAAGTGAAAATTATGCTCAGTTATTAAAGAATGGACAAAGTTGTCTCCTTAAACATTTGAGTCCGCGGCTGGAAATTTGTACTCAGAGACTTGTTATTCCAGGAGCTGCTTCCTGGTGCTGTGATGTCCTCTCTTTCTCTCACTGAGCCCTGGATCTTCTTCCGTGTGGTACAGTTTCTATCACATGGGTGGAAGGGATTTAAAACTTTTATTTTGGATAGAAGAATTACTTCTCACATGGGACCCAAACTCAACACAGATGGCCCCCGGGACAGAAGCATGAATATGTAACCTCAGTACCCAATCTGCACAGAATCCAAGGGAGGTCCGTGCTCTATGTCAACACAGTCTCAGAGGACCATTTCATCCTCACTCCCCTCCCCTCGCTAGGGGTATTTCATGCCTTCTCCTTCTCTGGCAATTCCTGCTCTGAGGCTGTTCTAGGGAGCTAAAATGGCAGGTAGGCCACTGATTCAGTGTCTTCCTTCTGAAAAGCTTTGATCTACGTTTCTCCGGCAGAGAGGGATGGACCTGCAGTTATAAAAGAGGGGCTCTCTCACAGAGCAATGGAAATTTTCCTGAATAATGAAACCCAGTGTGGCTTTGCAAATGACCGCTGCTGAGTGAGTCTTCAATCAGGATGTCCCTTTGGTGGTGTTTCAGCTTGCAATTATCTCTGATGTCCTCAGGGGGAGGCACAATCGG
Organism: Desmodus rotundus; assembly: GCF_022682495.2. Taxonomy (NCBI): domain Eukaryota; kingdom Metazoa; phylum Chordata; class Mammalia; order Chiroptera; family Phyllostomidae; genus Desmodus; species Desmodus rotundus. The sequence goes on from NC_071394.1 coordinate 102,147,855, forward strand.
TATGGTCCCCCATTGGGCCTGATAACTCTCCAAGGCCTCCCTGGGGATGCAGTGCTCATGCCAAGGAGGCGCTGCAGCAATTAAAGAAGGTTTTCTCCCTGAGCTCTGGGGTATATTTATCTTCAAGCTAATGTTACAGTTGGTGCTTCCCTTTGCCAAGCTTCATAACAATCAGCCTCCCCTTTCTTCACAGCCTCAAAACAGAGTGAGAAGAGGGTTCAAAACAAAAAGAAACCTAGAAACCTTCCTTCTGGTGACAGGGGAAGAATGCTAGTTGAATATCATTAGACTTGGTAAGTCAGCCTTATTTCAAAGGCATCTGGTTGACCTTTCTTGGGGCCTGCTGAAGCGGTTACCTAGAAGAAGTGCTGGGCCTTTTGTCCTCAAGGGCTGGCAGGAGGGAGGCTGGGCGGCCAGCACGATGCCCTGCTGGACAATGGGGAACATTGACGAAGTGCTCCCATTTATTGGCTGAGCGACTGCATCAGTCATTCATTCACAGGCACAAGGTCTAAATTGCAGAACCAATTAACAGCACTAATAGCCCTTGCCTGAATTAATCTTTGAGACAAAAGGGAGGAGAAGTGGAAGTGCTATTAGCAAATCAAGCTGTACCATCCCTGCTTTATTGCGGAAATCTCGGTGTCTGTATGTGGCTATTGTGAGCTGACTGCAATTACAGCCCTCATTTAAAAATGATTAAGTGGTTATAATTATTTTTCAATTAAAACTTATATCTTCCATTTATGCAACATTTCAGACTTCAATTAAACTTCTTTTTAAAAGTGCCACTGAACCAGAAGTTTCCTGTTTCCTCTTCTACCAGGAAACCCTAAACTCGACCCAGATAGAATTTTGATTCCCAACCTTCAGAATTAGTTTCATTAAATTTAGACATCGTGATGAGTGTTACCAAGCAACACAAAAATTTCGTGGTGCCTGCTGGAAGCGACCACCAGCACCACCCCAGGTGTGGGGGGACAGAGAGACAGTTCCAGGCTCTTTCTGGAAATCTGTGACTGCTGACTAACGAAGGGTGTTCTTGCCGTTGGAACATAGTGTCTCTGTAGGAGCTGGCACCTGAGGATAAGTATTTTTTAAATAAACTTTATTTTTATTTTTGATTTTACAAAGAGGGGGAGGGAGGGAGAAGGACAGGGAGAGAAACATTTATGAAAGAGAGAAACGTCGATTGGCTGCCTTCTGTACGCACCCCAACTGGAGACTGAATGTGCTACCCAGGCATGTGCCCTGACCCGGAATCAAACCAGTGACCTTTCAGTTTGCAAGATGATGCCCAGTGAACTGAGCCACACCAGCGAGGGCTGAGGCTAAGTATCTAGAGCAGGACTCTCAGCTGTGCTCTTGTGATAGTTATGATAACTGGAAGAAAGGTGTGAAGATTTGAGCAATTTAATTCATTTAAAAATTAGAGCAGTTTCAGGGTTCTCCCTTTAACACCCCTCTTATTTTCCTTTACTGTGCTTTCATGAGGAGAGAAAGAAATTGGTAGGAATTACACATAAACCACAGCTTATTTTACCTTGCTGCTGCCTGTAACAGCAGCACATATTTGGAGTATAATCCTCACGGGGACATCACGGGTCACATGTGCGGTGGCAGAAAAAGAGGTCGAGAACTTCCGGGGTCTGGAGGCTTCAATTAGGTCTGTTTCACAGGGCCCTGCTCACCCACTTCAGTGAGGACCAGAGCTGTAAAAAGCAATGCTTGGCCTCAGAGAAGCAGTGTAAGGTGTTCGTTGTTATCCTAACACCGGCTAAACTTGGCCTCCTATTTTAACTGGATATGCTGAGTTAATAACCTCAGTTTTATTCTGTGCTGTCTGTCGAAGGCCCACATGCCACGTGTAGTAAGTTTTAAACTCACACAATTAAAAGGAATTATTTATAATTCTTACCCCTTAGTAACAAAGTCCCGGTTTCTCTGACCTAATTCTGGCTCTGGTAAGGAAAACTGTGTCACACGCAAAGGAAGGCATTGTCCGTACTGAAACCTGGAGGCCGTCCGTGGACTGGACCCTGCCCAAGAAACTCAGACAAAACTGATGGCCCCTTCCTGCAAGGAAGAGATGTACTAGTACAGTATATTTTTTCCCTTAAAAATTAAATAAAACATATTATCTAATAGTTTATGCCTCCAATGTACTATTATTTATGCTTATAAAATAATGTTAATTATAGAAGAAGAGATAGTTTTGGCAAAAAAATCAAATCAAATCAAATTACCTATAACTACTGTTAAAGATTTCAGGTAACACCTTTTAGTATTAAAAAAGTTATTTATCATGAAAGCTAGATAGCAATAGCCCTGTTACCTCGAGCATCTCATTGGCTCACAGCCACAGGAAAGATGTGCTGTGTGATCCTCCCCCTGTGAGGGCTATCTCCAGGTTATGAAAAGGACCAAGGATTTTACTGAGCTCTGTGTGTTTGTGCCCAGGGCAAAGAAACCTATGAGGACTTCTAGGTTCGTGGGAGAGCAAGGAATTGTACTTGGTGCAGACGAGCATCAGAAATAAAATGTTAGTCAAGACCCAGTAGCGAGTAAAGAACCAGGTCAAGAGTGTCAGGATTTTTTTTTAAACAGGGGACGCACAGTACTGGCGGTGGTATGAAGACCATGAAGACCAGGGGAAACCAAAACATTTGGAAGTACAATTTCCCAATTAATATTTTAATAAAGCTTGTTACTGCTGAATTCCTCTTTTTAATTTTCAAATGTGTATCTAAATACCCTATTTCATGTCCCTACTATTTCCTACTGAACTAACCACTTCATATCAGTGATTTTATATGGTTTATATCACACACCTATGAAGTAGCTGTTATAAAGCTAAATTTCTGATGGGATTAAAGAAGTTGTTGAGAGAGGCTAAGAATTTAGCCCCTGGTCACATAGCTAACAAGTGGCACCAGTACCGCTCTTTCCTTATTACAATGATGTATAAAAAATCCAACATCTGGTAGGGAAATGACTTTCCTCCTCTGCCTCCTGCCATCCCATATCCCACCCTCCCACCTACTCACCTTGTTCCTCTTCTTCAAAAGAGTCATTGATTTTCGTGGCCCTTTACTCCTCTATGTGAATTTAAGGATGAGCTTGTCACATTCCATAAATAAACCCCCTGTTGGGGTATTGATTGGAATTACATTAAATTTATAGGTTACTTTGGGGAAGACTCAACATCTTTATGAAATTAAGTCTTCCTATCTGGAACATGGCGTATCTATTTATTTAGGTCTTCTTTCATGCACTTCAATAATATTTTATATTTTTCCATAAGCACATGTATTTATTTTAAAACTCCTTGTAGATTTTAATATTTGGTATTGTGAATGGGATCTTTGTCTATTATTTTTCCTATTTGATTATTACTATTATATAAATTTTCAATTGATTTTTTAAATATAAATCTTGTCTCTAGCAAGTTTGCTAAATTCTCCTATTTGCAAATAAAGACAGTGTTGTTTCCTCTTTTCAATTCGAGGTTTGTATAAGAATTCAATTGCCTGTTCTCAGTATAATAGTGGTTAGAAGCAATGATGTAGGCATTTTTGCCTTCTTGATTTTAAAGGGACACCTCTAATGTTTCACCACAAAGGTATTATTTGTTCTAAGTTTTAACAAATGCCCTGTCCCAGATTTTTAAAAAACTGTTTTCTGTTTCTATCTATTAGAAATTATTTTTACTCCTGAATGTGTTGAATTTCATCATATCTTCATATCTTTTTCTGCATTTATTAAGATGACCACATAGTTTTTCTTATTTAATCTGGTATTGTGATATATTACATTAATACATTTCCTTGCATTCTAGGGATATACCCTATCTTATGATGTGTTATTGTATTCAATTTAGTGATATTTTACCTAATATTTTCCACCTAGTTTTATAAATAAGATTGATCTATAACTTACGTTCTTCTTCTTTTCCTTCCTTGCTTTGTTTTAGTACTGAGAGTATACTTACCTTCCTCCATGAACCAATTTCCATCATTCTATATTTTTCCAATCTTTGAAACAATTTGTGTGTTATAAGATTGCTTAGTTAGCACATGTTTACTGCATAGTCACTGTGTGTCAGTTCTTCTAGTCACTGGGGATATGGTAAGGGCGAAGTGGAAGTCTCACTTCACACATTCCTTAACATTTTGACGAAACTCCCCTGGATCTAGGTCTTTGGGAGTGAAGATTTTCAATTTCCAATTCAATTTTTAAATACTTTTATTTTGTTCAGGCTTCCTATTCTTCTTCAATTTGCTTTTTAAATTTTTCCTAGGAGCTTTTCTAATTTATCCATTTATTGATGTATTGGGGTAAAATTATTTATAATATTAATTAAATAATGATTTTTAATCTCATTGTAGGTGTAGCATTGTCTTCTTTTTTTTTTTTCCAGTAGGGTCCAGTGGCACAGCCTCCCCTTTCACCCAAGCTGGGTACTCAAGGAGCACCTGTCGTGTGGGCTGAATACACCCTCTTATTGTAGTTGAGCCTTGACTGCTGATGGCAGGTCAATGGGGAGGATTTACCCAGGCCAGTCAGCTACAAGGACTGTCTGAGACCACTGAGCACCAACCTCTGCCCTCCATGGAGGATTAGCTGTACAGAGACATGATAGTGGTGCTCTGGTGTGGTCTGTAGTTATCCACGGGGTCCTAGGCTCTGAGGTTTCCTGGGAGGTGGAGGCCAAGGTCACCCCAACTTCTGTTCTGCTGGGGCCACCCCTCCTGAGCAAATAAAGCAATCTGAAATGGCTGCTATGTGTGCTGGGCTTGGAGGTTACCAGTCGAAGCCAAGCTATGGATCTAGGCTGGCTGCTGCTAGTGTTGGGCCTGGAGCCAATTAGCAGGAGGTAGGGGGCTCAGGACTTACTGAGGCCAGCTGTTGCTTGTTTGATAAGATTTAGGAAGTTGTGAAGCATGAACCAAGACCAGCCATTCAGGAGGTTCCAGCCAAGATGGAGGTTTGGTAGAAACACTCCGCTTCCTCACACAACCAAAAGAAGGATAACAACCAATTCAAAAACAAAAAAAAACAACCAGAACTGCCAGAAAATCAAACTGCATGGAAGTCTAACAACGAAGGAGTTGAAGAAGAGACATTCACCAAGACTGGTAGGAGGGGTGGAGATGGGAAGCTGGGGTGGAGAGGATGTGCAGCAAGGTGGTGGCTGGCAACCCTGGGTGGGTGAAGTGGGTGCTGGTGGATGGGATTTCACACGTTCATATGAGGATAAGCTGGGAGGAACACTGGGGAGAGAGACAAACTACACAATCCAGGTTTTCAGAGCAGGAAATAAAGCCTCAAAATCTCTGGCTGTAAAATCCTGTGGGGTTTGCAGTGGTGAGAGAAACTCCCGGTCTCACAGGAGAGTCTGTTGGAGGGGCCCATGGGATCCTAGAATATACATAAGCCCACCAACCTGGGAACTGGTACCTAAAAGGGCACAATCTGCTTGTGGGAAGTGAGGGAGGTGACAGAAAGTGGGGTGAGAGCAGAGCAAGCTAGCAAGCAGCCTTGTTCTCTGACCCCTTCCCCACATACAGCGCCACAACACAGTGTCATAAGTTGCCCACCCTGGAGAATACCTAAAGCTCTGCCCCTTCCAATGTAACAGCTGTGCTAGGACAAAGAAATATGGCCCTAATGAAAGAACAGATCAAAACTCCAGAAAAAGAACTAAGTGATGAAGTGATAGCCCACAAATCAGATGCTGAGTTCAAAACACTGATAATAGGAATGCTCACAGAAATGGTTGAGTTTGGTCACAAATGAAGGAAGAAATGAAGGCTATACAAAGTGAAATAAAGGAAAATATACAGGGAACCAACAGTGAAGGGAAGGAAATCAACTCAAATCAACGATTTGGAACAAAAGGCAGAAATAAATATCCAACCAAATGAATGAAGAAATAAGAATTCAAAAAAATGAGGAGAGGGTTAGGAACCTCTGGGACAACTTTAAATGCTCCAACATCTGAATCATAATGGTGCCAGAGGAGAAGAGGAAGAGCAAGAAATTGAAAACTTATTTGAACGAGTAATGAAAGAGAGCTTCCCCAATCTGGCAAAGGAAATAGATTTCCAGGAAGTCCAGGAAGCTCAGAGAGTCCCAAAGAAGCTGGACCCAAGGAAGCACACACCAAGACACATCATAATTACATTACCCAAGATTAAAGATAAGGAGAGAATCTTAAAAGCAGCAAGAGAAAAGGAGAGTTACCTACAAAGGAGTGCCCATTAGACTACCACCTGATTTCTCAAAAGAAACCTTGCAGGCAAGAAGGAGCTGGAAAGAAGTATTCTAAATCATGAAAGGCAAGGACCTACATCCAAGCTTATTCTATCCAGCAAAGCTATCATTTAGAATGGAAGGGCAAATAAAGTGTTTCCCAGATAAGGTCAAGTTAAAAGAGTTTATCATCACCCAGCCCTTATTATATGAAATGTTAAAGGAATTTATCTAAGAAAAACAAGATAAAAAATATGAACAGTAAAATGACAAACTCACAACTATCAACAACTGAACTTAAAAAAACAAAAACTAAAACAAAGTAAGCAAACAACTAGAACAGGAACAGAATCACAGAAATGGAGATCACATGGAGGGTTATCAGTGGGGAGGGGCTGTGGGGAGAATGGGGGGAAAGGTACAGGGAATAAGAAGCATAAATGGTAGGTAGAAAATAGACAGGGGGAGGTTAAGAATAGTATAGGAAATGTAGAAGCCAAAGAACTTATATGTATGACCTATGGACATGAACCAAGGGGTGGAGAATGCTGGTGGGTGGGGCAGGGGGTTACAGGGAAGAGGAGCATACAGGGGAGAAAAAAATTGGGACAACTGTAATAGCGTAATCAATAAAATATAATTAAAAGAAAAAGACCAGCCATTCATGTGGAAAAGTCACAGTTAACAGTTTAGGTGGGCCCATGAGTTGGGTGAGACAGAGGCTCAGGGGTTCTCCAGGGCAGGGCAAGCAGTGTCAGCCAGATTGATGGAGTCTCAGATATGACCCCTTCCTGCTGGCTCTCTGGCTCTGTTTGGGGAGGACTCAGAAAAGGAACAGTGGCCTCTGCCCACTTTTTGTATAGGATAAAGCTGTTCCCCCGGCTCTCACCTTGAAGCCAGATGCTTCAGTCCTCCCTGTGTGCCACTAGTGCCTTTCAAGCTATGACCCTGATGCTGGAAGTCAGAGGTAGTGAGTCTGAGTAAGTCTGTGTGTGGGTTCTTTAAGGGGAACTGCTTGGAACTCCAGAAGTTTCTTCTACCACCTCAATGCCTGCTGATTTTTGCAGCCAGAAGTTATGGGGACTTATCTTTCTGGCACTGGTACCCTGGGTTGGGGGATGTGGTGTTGGGCTGGGACTCTGCATTCCTGAGATATCCTTCCCGAATTTTTATCCACCACATGTAGATGTGAGACCAGCCCATTCTGCATCTGCGCCCTTCCTACTGGTCTGAATGGATGTGATTTCTTTAATTCCACAGTTGTCAGACTTCCATTCAATTCGATTTCTGATGCTTCTGAGTGATGGTTGTTCTATATTTTAGTTGTAATTTTGATGTGGTTGTCAAGCAGGCGAGCCGTGTTTACCTATGCTGCCATCTTGACTAGAAGTCTGTCATGGTAATCTTTGATGTTAGGATATCAACTCATGATTCTGAAAACCCATTAGAAAGGAAAATGTCAGCATTTATTCTGCTTTTCCTTTACCAACTATACCTCAGTGTAACTAAATAGTTGAAGAAAAGTTCTTTTTAGAATACTTTTAGTTAGCAAATACAGAATAATATGCTTAGGAGATTACCACTTGTGCAGCCCTTAATGACCAAATGGAGGTGGGGAATGGTCCTCAATGGCTTCTGAAGTCTCCTGAGTTGATGCATTGGTAGTACACCCCATCACCTATGATGTATTCTTGCCAAAAACCCGAACCTTGATTGAATTAGCTGTCAATGTTTAACTACTGAGAACCAAGGAATGTGTTAGATGACCCCATGGGGATGGAGTCAATAAAATACAGACTGGAAAATAAGGAAAATATCAAACTTCTTAAACAAATAATAATAAGAAAGAGAAAGTGAAACTTATAGATTAAAACGTATCTTAAAAACACATAGACCAAATACAGTATATGGACCTTGTTTAGAATCCTCATTCTAACTAGCTAACTAACTAAAATATTATTAAGGAATTATTATTAGTTTTTTGAGGGGTATGATGATAGAGTTATGGTTTGCTTAAAAGAGAATGGGATATAAAGGAAAGAATAAACAAATGGGACCTCATCAAAATAAAAAGCTTCTGCATGGCTAAAGAAAACAGCACTAAAATGAAGATAACCAACAATCTGGGAAAACATATTTGCCAATGATACCTCAGACAAGGGTTTGATCTCCAAAATATATAAAGAACTCACATGACTCCACTCTAAGAAGACAAACAACCCAATTAAAAAATGGGCAAAAGACTTGAACAGACACTTCTCCAAGGAGGACATACAGAGGGTCCAGAGACATATGAAAAGATGATCAGTATCACTAGCTATCACAGAGATGCAAATTAAAACCACAATGAGATACCACTTCACACTTGTCAGAGTGGCCATCATAAACAAAGCAACAAACAAGTGTTGGTGAGGTTGTGGAGAAAAGGGAACCCTACTGCACCGTTGGTGGGAATGCAGACTGGTGCAGCCACTATGGAAAACAGTATGGAATTTCCTCAAAATCTAAAAATGGAACTGCCTTTTGACCCAGCAATTCCACTGCTAGGATTATATCCTCAGAACCATGAAACACCAATCCAAAAGAACCTATGCACCCCAGTGTTCATAGCAGCACAATTTACAACAGCCAAGTGCTGGAAGCAACCTAAGTGCCCATCAGTAAATGAATGGATCAAAAAACTATGCTAGGTTTACACAATGGAATTCTATACAGCAGAAAGAAAGGAGCTCCTACCCTTTGCGACAGCATGGATGGAACTGGACAGCATTATGCTAAGTGAAATAAGCCAGGCGGTGAAAGACAAATACCATATGATCTCACCTTTAACAGGAACCTAATCAACAAAACAAACAAACAAACAAGCAAAATATAACCAAAGACACTGAAATTGAGAACAGGGTGACAGTGACAAGAGGGGGAGGGGAGGGGATTATAGGGGGAAAAGGTGAAGGGTTTGCAGGAACAATTATAAAGTGCACATGGACAATAACAAGGGGGAGCTAGAAACAGGGGAGGGAGGTGGGGAGAGCTGGGGTGGTGGGGAGGCATGGTGGGGGAAGGCAGAAAACTGTACTTGAACAATAAAGAATGTAAAAAAAAAAGAAAGATGTTTACTCTGTGGAGATACACATTGAAAGATTTATAGATGGAATGATATGATATATTTTGCTCCCAAGTAATCCAAAATGGTCAAATGTTAATAGAGGTTGAAGCTGGATAATGAGTACAAAGAAGCTCATTATACTCCTCTCTACTTTTGTTTGAATTTTTCCATAATTAAAAAGAACACATTTGAAGTTTTAAATTTGCCTCTAGGTAGTACTTCAGCTTCATCCTACAAGTTTTCCAGGTAACACTTTTATTGTTTTTTCAGTTCTGAACATTTTTCAGTTTCCATTGTGATTTTCTCTTTAAAAAATGAATTGTCTATGGATGCACTTATATACATATATGCATACATATATGTATGTAGATATATGAACATGTATGTATGTGCATACACACACATAAATACTTGCTTTGCTTTATATACTTTAATAATATGTTTTATATATTACAAGCTTGTTATTGTTCATTTTTAATTTAATTGTGTTATATCAAGAAATGTTGTCTGTATTGTATTAATTTTATTGTTTGAAATTATTTGAGACTTCTCTTGTGACCTAATACAATGTCAAGTTAAATTTTTAAAAAAATAACAAAAATAAACATTGCATTTAAATTTGTAAAAGATAGCATTACTTATTTTGTGGGTTTAGAATTCTCCTTATATGTATTAGATCAACTTGCTAATTGTGTTATTCTTTATTCTTACAACTTTTTATTTGCTTAATCTATATTTTGATAGAGACATGTTAACATTTCCCACTGTGATTATAAGTTATATAATTTTCTTTGTAATTTTGTAACTTTTTTATTGTGGCTCAATTACAGTTGTCTCAATTCCCACCCCCCTCATTGCTCTCTCCTACCCCATCCAGCCCCAGCCCCTGCTCCCACAGTCCATCCCCACCCATTTGTCCTTGTCCTTGGTCCTTTATACATGTTCCTTGACTTGATCTTTCCCCTTCTTTCCCTTGTTATCCCCCTTCCCTCTCCTCTCTGGTCACTGTCAGTTTGTTCTTTATTTTCACATCTCTGGTTCTATTGTGCTCGCTTGTTTGTTTTTTTGGGTTTCCTTTTGTCTCCAACCTTGCCAGCACTTGTTTGTTGATGTGTTAATGATGGCCATTCTGACTGGTAAGAAGTGGTATCTCATTGTAACTTTTTACTTTACATATATTGAGCCTATGTAGTTCATTTTTACTTGATTTATTTTTGAGCCTCTTCTGGGTCTCTATCACTGTAAAACAGAGCATGCTTAGTGGCATAACACAATACCATTTTTATGGTGCTAACGGATTCTGAGTCAGTAATCTGAGCAGGGAAGATCTATGATGGCTTTTCTCTGCTCCATAACCTGTGGGGTCTCAGTAGTGAAGATGCAAATAGGTGGGAGTGGCTGGGTGCTGCACTCACCTGGAGAGTTCTTCACTCATATGTTAAGGCCCTGAGTAGGGTGACTCAAAGCCTGGAGCTAATGTCCGGGGTACCTATACATGGCCCCTGCATGGACTTGGCCTTCTCAGAGCATGGTGTTCAGCTGGGTTCCGTGAGGGAACATCCCAAGAGGGAGGGTCTTGAAAGCAAACACTCCAAGGGACCAAGATGGACACGTCAAGGCTTCTGCTGACCTTTCCCCTCAGAAGTTTTCACTTCCGTTGCGTTTATTGGCTTCAACCTGGTGGCTAAAGCCAACTTAGATTAAAGTGCAGAAAAGTCAGACTCAATCTTTGGATGGGGAGTGGCAAGGTCACATTACAGAAGAGCATGTGGAATGGGAGAGATTTTTGAAGTCAGCTTTGGAAAATACAATCTGCCTCAGAGCCCTGCTGTTAGGTGCATATTTGCAGGCTTTATTTTTACATATTTTTGTTTGAGTGTTAATATTTCGGATGCAATTAATATTTTTGCCTATTTTCTATTTGGTAATATTTGCATGCTATATCTTTTTTTGATTCTTTTGTTTTCCATCTTTCCTGTGGCTTTATTTTAGGTTGATTTTTCAAAAATCTTTATAATATAATTACCATTTATATATAATGTTATATGTATAAGTGATATGTATATATATAGCATTTATACTCCTTATTATTAAATTACTATTTAATTGGTAAATGTAATGTAATCTGTTTACATGTATTATGATTCCTGATACATTGCAGTTAATTTCACTGTCTTAAAAGAATGCCCGGCATATAGTCAGTCCTCAATGTTAGTCACTACTGCTACTCCTACTGCCCCTACAACTATTATTCCCAAGTAATATTCCAGGGCCCTTAGTCGTGAAACCCGAGAGAAGAACTTCCTCATATTCTACTTATTCATTTTCTAAACTTCTCTACTGAAAAATGCTCTTTCTGCATCTCTGTAAGTTAGGGATATTCTTCCAAGACTTCCAGTGCTTCCTGATATCTGGCTGGGGAAAGACAATTTCTTCCTGGACCCATAACCATGGGGAATTTTTAGCACAGGCCCAATGTCAGATACTATGATTAAGAATATATGTTTAGAATTAGTTTACCACACACTAGCTGTTTGATTTTGGCCAAGTTACTAAACCTTTCAGAACCCCAGTTTTCATATTCAGAAGATGAAGGTGCCAACTGCAGTGAGAATTCAATGAAGTAAAGTGCTTAGCACAGTAATTTTAAGTGGAAGATATGGTTATTAGTATCAATTCCAGACACACTTTCTGAAGGTCAACTCCAAGTTAGGCCCTAAGCTGAGCCTTGAGTACTGCATCCAGGAACCCACTAGTGGACAGGGGAGTAAGCCTTCAGTCCCATCTCTCTCATGGGGACACACACCTTGTCAGGGCTCCCACATTTTACCCAATGTCTGTGGTTTTTTTTGGTTTGCCTTTTGTTGTGGCATCCTAACAGTACATGAAAATAAAGCTCACCTTCTACATGGTTGAGAGACCTGAAGCTGTTATTTTCATGTCCCTAGTTAAGTAACCAGACCAGGGGCTACTCTTTCTGGGAAGAAATGAAAACATCTTATAACCACTAGAGGGGAGTAGCAGCTCACTGCTGTGATAGGACAATCACATACTGAAATCAAGTGGAATTTATCCCTGGGATGCAAGGATAGTTCACATTTGCAAATCAATACACATGGTATACCACATTAGTAGAATGAAGGATAAAAATCATGTGATCATCTCAATAGATGCAGAAAAAGCTTTTGACAAAATGCAACATATTTTATGAGAAAAAAAAACTCTCAACAAATTACATATAGAAAGACTGTACCTCAATGTAATATAGACCATAGTTGATAAGTCCACAGCTCACATTATACTCAGTGGTGAAAAGTTAAAAGCTTCTTTTCTATGTCAGGAATGAGACGAAGGTGCCCACTCTCACCACTTGTACTCATCATAGTATTGGAAGTCCCAGCCAGAGCAACCAGGCAAGAAAAAGATATGAAAAGCATCTAAGTTAAAAATAAAGCAGTAAAATTGTCTCTGTTGACAGATGACATGATGCTATATATAAAAACCCTAAAGACTCCACCAAAGAAATAATAAATGGATTTACTGAAGTTGCAGGATACATAATCAACATACAAAATCAGTTGCATTTGTATACGCTAACAATAAATTACCTGAAAAAGAAATTAAGAAAGAATCCCATTTACAATCGCATCAAAAACAATAACATACTCAGGAAAAAATTTAGCATATTTTTTTGCAAATACCCAAATAGAAAATTTACATAGAGTAAAAGTAAGTATAGTGACTTTCTTGGCTTGTTGCTCCTGCCCTTCTTTAAGCCTGTCAACTAGAAACATTAACTTGACCCCAGGTCGGATTTTGGGTCTAATCCTCCCTTAAGAACGTTATTGTACTCCAGATCTAAGTAACCTGGTTCTCATATTCATTTGTGAGTAAACCCCACCTAGTATCTAATTTCTAGTAACTACTCAGTCTTGTGCCCCCTATGCGTTGTTTACCTCACATTTCCTTCTTGCTTTTGAGTACATACATACAGATTTGCTCATCTCTCATGAAACTCCACATTTTAAAAGAGTAATGAGATTTTTGTCAGAGCACAGTTCATCAAAATGTCCATTTTTCAAACCTGAGATTTAGCGCCTTGAGGTTCACTCTGAGGATCCCTAGTACAAGCATTCTTCCCTCTCTATAAACACTAGACACCTCTGGGTAATGTCAGACTTCTGTCATGTGCCAGATATTTGGCTTAATTTCCCCCATTTTTTCAGGAGAAATAAGAAAGAGCACTATATAGATTATAAACCAGCTCCAAGTCTTTTTATAAGTGACTTATATAGTAACACTTGAATAATTGACCCCTTCACAATGTATGCTTAAATCACTTTCAAAGCCATATTGTCACTTATTTATCATTTTCATCAATAATTTTGTCAATGCAAACTAACTTGAATGTTTAGAGCTAAGTAGAATTTATAAGTAGCAATTACAAATTCTCTCACAGTGAATGTGCTAAAATTAAGCAGCTTTCATACTTAAGATCATCAATGGAAAGATATCTAAACAGTAGACAGCATCTGAAAAACCAGTGCTAGCAGACTTAGAAGACGGCATGAATAGTTTAGATGTGTTCAAAAGTTTACGTCCTCTGCTCCTCACATTAAAACCAAATCAAGTTAATGTTAGCTTTTAAAAAATAACTATCATTTAAAGCATAATCAGTAAATCCCTCCGATATCATTGAGCCCTGAATATTTATCTTCATTATTGCTAAGTCCATTCTGCTGGTTATTGGCACTACCCATAAATGAGAACTTTGTCATCCTGAATCTTATGCAGAGAAATGAATGGAGCTCGGTCAGCACCTGGCCAGCCTATGGGCCGTTTCCCAATCTGCAACAGAATGATGCTCTGAAACAATCTTTTTGTTTAAACCATGAGCTAAGGTGTTCTTCACAGAAAGACCACTGGACCACTGCCCTGCCTGCCTCACGCACACATTGGAGTCAAAGCACTGGCCCAAACGGTTGGCTCGAACTGCATCAGGACTGTCTAGCTGCTGTCCGCATACTCAGTGAAAGCCTGACGGATGAAGAGATGTCCTCAAACAGCACATGCCCAATGGTTTCCTGATGATTTAGCATCAAAACCCCATAAGTGACCTACCTGGCAAACGCTCCTACATATTAGTTTTGCCTAGTCACATACACATATCCAAATCCTCAAGAAATTATGCTGTTTTCCCACAACAAAACAAATCAAATACTCATCACATCCTCCGTTAATGTATTTGACATAAACTGCGTTTAAGCTGAATAAGGGTGTGATCACACAGCAGTTTGATGGCCGCCGTCTGTGCACACTGCTCACTTATACTCTGGGTTTATTGCCGATGTTATTCTGTACAAAAAAGAGAGAATCTTCCCACGTTGGGAAATTAACTGGTTCTTAATGGACAAAGTCTAGAGGTCACAGAAATGGTGCAACTAATTCAGTGCTTCTGTCTCCAAGTGACTGTGTTGCAACAAATTATGAAGTGTGATTATAGTTACAGAACATCAGAGCATTTGGCAAATTCAGTTAATTCTGTCGAGACAAATTATTCAGAATTGGCTTTGGCTTTGGATTGAATTATTTGTGCTTTCATTTGGTGCCTTGCCATCACGTATACACATGTGAGGAAGCTTCGGGGGCAGCTTTTGGTGGAGTGCCAGATCACAGAAGGAAGAGAGAATGCCTGTGGATATAGGCTCGGTTTCTTGAATACTGCTTTGGAGATAAGTCTGCTAAATCCCAGTATATTGCGTCTCTGCTTCAGTTTGTAACTCAGATTAGCATATGTGGTTGCTTTGAGGATTAGGAAAGAACAATATGAAACACTGATGCACAAGGGATCCAGCATTGGGGAAAGAACAGGGATGCTAAGAAGACCCGTGCCATCCCCTGAATCTCTGACTAAAAGTTAACTTGTCTTCTTTCTATGTCATTTTTCCGTGTGTTAGAGCTGACTGTAGAAATCACAAAACAGGACTGACCAGACCAGATAAAATACCTTGGGGAAGAACACTCAGTACTTACTGGAAATGTGTCAAACTATTGATCTGCTTCTTAGCTGGGGAGGAAAACCACAAAACACATGCCAGGAGGAACTCGCTTACAGAGAACATGTTATTTTCCCCTTTTTCTTTCTTCCATCTACTCTCCCTCTCTACTGCCTTGCCGTCTGTCTCCCTCCATTCTTTCTCCTTCCCTTCTCTCTTGTCTAAATGATGGGACAGTCTAATCAAAGATTAAGAGAAGGAAAGAAGCAATTTTGGAGCTGAGGCTAGTCAGGCAACAGGTTTGCCTGAAACAAAAGTGTGATGTTGGAAGTACAATAAGGTGGGTATATACCCATGGAGATGGCATTGAGAGTTGAGTTAGTTTAATCCAGAAGGGTAGTAGTGAGCCTGGTAAATTCTTGATCAGGAAATTGATGTTATAAGAATGCTATCGAGAAGGACATTGCAATAGTGAGTGGAGCTAAGTGGAGCATAAGTTAATATTTCTTAATCAAGGAACAGAGCCATCCTTTTGTCTCAGTTCTAGGTCATAGAATCTGCATGTATCCCAATTAAGTAAAGAATTGATTGGTGAAAGCAAGAATGGACTATGGAAGACTTGAAGATGCTTCTAAAAGATACACACGGCCATTTCCTGTCTGTATCAAAGGTGTAAGGCGTCTGTCCAGAACATCTGGGCCCTCCTTCAGGGCTCAGCTGGAGCACCTCCTTCTTGGGAAGTCTTCTGTGCCCTGCTTCATTCAGGTGCTTTCCCCTGTCATTGTATCACACTACTCTTTTCAGCTGCTCACACTGAATCCTTTTCTCCCAGTACCCATATTCCTCCATTCCTGTGGCTCCTTAAAGGAAAGAGCTGAGTCTTTAACTCTCCAATCAATGGCCCTGGCACAATGCAATGCACAGCAGGTGACTATGGACTGCCTGAGCTTCCATAACTCTGGGCAATTAGGTGGGCTGTGCAGATATCATTCCATCACCTTACTGGAGAACATTGTTTTTCAAATGTCCTTTCAAATATATCTTGCCCTAAGAAGGGGCCGGACTGTGAAAGTCACATTCAAAGGAACTGGATTAGGGTGTTTGAAACTCTGACCTCTTTTGATCTAAGGGCTAAGCTTCCTGGAAAGAAGAGGAAGAAAGATCAATGAGGCTGTTTGCCAGGGTTATCTAGGGGAGTTAAGGAGTGAAGGAAACCTACTACCCCAATCCTCCCTAACTCACCCACACGACCCAATCTGTTCAAGCC
The DNA here is from genome assembly GCF_022682495.2 of Desmodus rotundus. Lineage (NCBI taxonomy): Eukaryota > Metazoa > Chordata > Mammalia > Chiroptera > Phyllostomidae > Desmodus > Desmodus rotundus. Next base: position 102,164,479 of record NC_071394.1, read on the forward strand.
CTCTTAATATCAGAACCTTTAAACAAAATGAGTCCTCTTTGTTAGTGCAGTAAATAAAAGCAAAGGCATTAATCTGAACGCTCCCTAATCTCCTGAATCTTGTCCAGGATGAATTTGGCTGTTAACAGACATGTTGGTTACTGGGCCTTGAAGCTGCTGGACTCTTCACCTTCAAAGCCTTAAGCACATGTTCCAATCAAGCAGGATGCGGGATGCAGGATGCAGGGTGCAGGGTGCAGGGTGCAGGATGCAGGGTGCAGGGTGCAGGGTGCAGGGGTGCCACTTTGGGACCAGGGCTCATTTCTCTTACAGTGTTTTTCTTCCCAGGGTAGTTATTCCAGAAGCTGATACTAATTTCTCATTATTTAAGGCCCACCTAGTAGAAGCAAGGGTCTAAGTCACACTGGCTCTACTGCTTTTTCGTTCCTATTAGATTTGGTAAAACACTGGAACTAAAATATTCTTGTGTAAGCGTTTGATGCCCGGTACAGAGTTTTCACTATTGATTCACGATACTTGACCCACATAAACAAAACAACCCGTTGTTCTCTTTCTTTATCCACTAAGTCATAATGATAATCACACAAAATATTTTATCATATTACTTTTATACTTTGGCAAGAAATCAAGGGGAAACCTGTTTTTGAATTGCTCAGTCCAGGGACTTCAGGTGTGAAGTGACTAGAAGAGGGAGATTTTTGGATGGCTAAAAAAGGTGTGGATAACAGGGCTGCTCCAGGAAACAGGAAAGAGTTTAGTTGTTTGGAGGGTCAGCTGTCTAGGAGGTAAAGCTAGAAAGGCAGGTTGAGATCATGCTGTATAAGGTCCGAGGGAGGTAAACAGTGGGTGAGCTGTTGGATGACACAGTTGGTGCTATGATTGACAGAGGTTAACTTGGTGGTGGTATGTGGATTCATTTAATCTGTTACCATTTCAGCTCCAACAACAGAATGCTGAACCCTGTTGAAGAAGTTTTTATATCTCCACAGATAGCATTAAAAATGCATTGTGTTCCATCTCAGCAGGTTTGTCATCCAGCTTAGCAGCCCTATGTGCCATCAGTCTGCCCTTCATCTGTTCCCAACAATAAATTGTCTGTATCCCTATTAGAAACCATTTTCTTATATGCTTGGATGTTTCTTAGTTAGGAATTCTTGTTAAAACCTTTTAATCAGTGAGAAAACATTTGAAAAATCGTAAGCCAAGAATTGCCTCTATTTTCATTTGAGAATGTTCATTTACGTATAGAATGAAGAAGGGAATGAAGAATGATAAGGGTGAGGGGCAATGCTTGAGGCAGGGGAGAGAAGGTGGAGGTCTACAGTCACATACTGCCAACGAAGATGAAGGAGAGAATAAATATTAAATGTTTAGAACATGAAATTCGTAAGACTTGGATTACAGGTGGAATGTGAAGGTTGGGAGAGCAGGACCGATCTTCCAGGTTTCTGTCTTGAGTGACTGGTGGATGGATGGTCATACTGTGAAGAAAGCCGAGATGAGGAACAGTTTAGAAGAAAGATGATGAATTATTTCTGGAATCTTTAGAAAGATAGAATTCTCTTCAGACTCTACTTATTTAATATATCTTTAAAATCCTTCATCTTGAATACAATCTGCTATGGTTGCCAAAGTTTTTTTTTTTAATATGAAAGTTGCTTGTTTCATTGAGTTGTCTCTGCTTAGGCACTTCTCGTGATGAAAATATTCCATTTCAATTGTTCTTTCTCAAAGTGGTCATACCTTCACATTGTGATTTTAAAAACTTCTAAACATACCACCTCAGCTTTGAAGCCTTCCAGATTGAACTGGAAAGAATTAAGTCTTTCTCTTTATTTCTCTTAGTTCTCTTTAAAGAACTAAGTCTTTCTCACCTTATCTTGGTGTAGGTGCTTCATTTCTGACTCTGATGCTTGCTAAATGGTTGGACTCTACTGAATTGTAGACTGTATTTACATTATGAACTAGAAGGAACATATAGGTCCATGTGATTCTCTATCCTTAAAGCTGGAAAATGAAACAATAGCTCTTGCATTCCAGCCTTAGCAAAGGAGGGCCCCAAGTCCTTATCTGCCTGGTACCTTGTGAGAGTCTGGAATTCAATGGGCTACATTTTAGTTAGATCGGCACCTGAGTTCAAAACTCTGCCTGGGCCTCAGTTTACAGCACTCAGTCCTTTGGACTAACCCTAGCTTCAGGGATGCTTTTTGATTCCTGTACATGAGTCCAGCAAGGTGAATGACACCTGGATTTGCTCTCGTGATTAGAAAGAGGGCCTCCCCTGCCCCCCTTCACCGGGCATCTTCGTAGACTCTACCTTTGGGTCCTATTTATGACAGATATGTCTAGTTTGTGGTTACCAAAGGATGACCTCAGTTTTCTCCATTCTGTGGCAGGGGACATTCTGGCCCTAAAGAAAAAGACACTGAATTGATTTTCTTGACCCTAAGTGATAACACAAAGAGACTTAAAACTGGGATAAGAAAGGATTTTCAGTCATTAGTTGTTCACTCATCAAATGTTTACAAAACATGGGCTTTTTTCAGCTAGCATATGTGTTGTTAGAACTGTAGAAGTGAAATGAGGCCAGTAGCTCCCAAAGGAGTAGGGAAGATTTTTAATACAGCCTAGTAGTTTCTCTAATAGGACCAAGGCAGAGGCCTGTGGGAGAGAGGTCCCCTCATTCAGCCTTGGAGTTGGAGGGCATGGTGTTAGTTAAAACTGAGTTATGAAGCTAGATAAGAGCTCGATAAGTGAAGAGAGGAAATAAGTGTATCAGTCAGAGAGGGCAGCGTGAGCAAACAATGCCGGGGAGTTTGGCACCAGAATAGATAATTGGGGGGAAGTTGTGAGATGTTTTGCCTTGGACAGTTTTAAGAAAAGCCATGTCTAAAATGCCTGGGATGTGTGTACAGAATGGGTGATGCCTGAAGCCAGGGTAAGCCTCAGATAATCGTCCAAGGTTGCTCTACACCTAAGAAATATGCTGAGCATTTCCCCCACTGACATGTAAATTTTCAAAGCACCTTAGGCTTCTCAGAAAGTTAGGTGATAAACCCAAACACATCAGTCACTTGGTAGTACCTTCAGCCTCTTCGGTGCACACCAAATTTCCCTCAATGAAAGCGAAACTCTATCGGCTTTCTGTTACTTCTCTCCTAAAAGGGGGACCCGGTACATAAATGCTCCGGTTGATTCCTTCTTTTGTACAAAGTCATCAAACACATTGTATTCCCTGCCTGCCACTTCTCAGTAAAAGAAATACCTTTCCTCCATCCTCGCTCTGGACTGGAGCCCATTAATTAGAACAAGCTTTATCTAGCAAGCTTAGAATTCCTTCTTTTCTGTCCCTCTTCTCCAGCTACACCTCTCTTGGCTTCTGAAAGCAAGGACAGGTCACTTTTTCTTTGTCATGAACATTTGGATGAAATGTTCTGATGAATACACACATGTGTGTACACAAAGGCATGAAAGCCCATTTTTAATCGGAAGTGTTTTGTTTTCTGTGGGTTTTTAATTTTAAATGGAGCTCACACTCCCCCTCTCAGTCTAGCCTTTCAGGCTGTTTTATTTCTGTGTCCATGCTTTTATGGTGCAGTATAATAGCTTTTGTTTCAGAAGTACAGGCCAAGGGGACCCTGAATGTCAGAGGTCCGCATTATATCCATAACGGCAGATTTGGACAGCAAAGCAGCACTTGGGGGAAGGTGAGAGTGAGCGTTTCCATTGGTGAGCCTGAGTTCTTCTAGCAACACAGGCACAATGGACACCATTCTGAGCAGAACAGGCTCTGGTGGTGGAGGGGCTGACACACTTATTCACATTCCACACAAGGGGCCCTGCACTGCAACCTTCCCCAGCACGACGACACCCCCTTCTCCAGGTGATTGTTACAGAACAGAAAGAACTTCCTCTCCTGTATATCCACTGAGCCTTGTGTGTTAACATTTCTTTCTTTTAAAAATTGTTTTATTTTATCCTTTTTCTTCCTTTGTTTCTCTCTCCAAAGTGAATGGGCTAAAGTAAATTTCAGCCTTGGTTCCAAAAACAGGAAATCCAATGGAGAACTTGATATAGTTGGTAGGAAAAGAATTCTGTGGATGGAGGTAACAAATTAAAGAAGCTCGTAGTTATTGCATCTCTTTGGTCATATTATTAATAAGGTTTGATCATATTATTAATAAGGAAGGGGGAAATGGGTCTCCTCACCTCATCTTTCAAGCTCCTACCCTACCCTTTTAAAGGAAACTTGGAACTTTTCCAGCCTATGTTGTACTGATATCTTCTTTATGATTCAACTCACAGATAATAAAAATATGGCAATCATTAATCCCCCAAAGTGAAGAAATATGAAGGAGTAATGAAAAAAATTAAAGCACATAAAAGCTGTTTACTCACTACCAGAAGGCTTCATTCTCCTCTTTGCCCCAAAGAGATTTTGCTAAAGCGACAGATCTGTACTGACAAAACTCTTAGATCCAATTTGCTTAATTCCAGTTACAGACAGATGGACTTGTCCTAGTGTAGCTGCTCAGAAGGGGCATAACTCAAGAGCTTGTTATTTCATCCTCAGTGTTTGCTGGGAAGTGGGAAGTTACGTGATAGGGGCTTTTTGTTAGTCTACAGATCTAAAAGGATTGGCTTGAGCTATAGCCATGATTCACTGAGAGACTGTCATGGTTTTCTCTGCAACTATCTTTTTAAAAAGAAAATACAGAATTTATTAAAGTAGATAATCATAGCAACTATATGTAGTATATTAACACAGGCTTCCTTTCTGGGGGTATTCTGTGACCATTAAAAAGGGAATACTGTGTTGCAGTGACGAGGGGACTTCTGGAGTCAGACTGCCTGGGTTTCAGCCCCAGTTCCATCTCTCAGCGGCTGTGAGACCTTCGGCAAGTTAGTTATCATGCAGGGCCTTACTTTTCCTGTTTGTGAAATGAGGAGAATGGTAGTGTCCATCTAAGGACTGGTTGTGGTATCAAGTGGAAGCACTTAAAGGAGTGCCCTGAATATGATAACCCTCAGTACATTCTAACTGCTGCTAATGCAGATCGGCTAAACGTTCAAGACCCTCAATGAAACTTCTCAGTGTTTCTCATTGTGGTTGATGGTTTCTTTCACCCAAATCCCTGGTTAAGTACATCAAGAATCAATCTAGTTGCTCTGGAAGCAACTAGATTGCTCTGCAACTTCCTGCTCTACACCCTGGAGCCAGGAAAGCTGGCTGTACCTCTTTATGTTCATGCTTTGCATCCCAAGTGGACCAGTCTCATCCACCAGTACCTGAACTACTTATTTCCATGACCACATTTTTGCAAACAGAGGAGGATTTTTCAGTCACTTTACTAATGAGTTGCCTTTCTCATTACTGATCAATATGTTATTTTAACAACAAAACTTATGTTTGCATGTTAAACCTTTTACTACAGTCCTTAAACACAGATTTGACTCGGAAGTAAAAAAATAAAAAAAGTCAAGTCAAATATCTGGAATCATAATGATTTATAAACATTTTTATTATGATGCTACTTTAGCTAATGTAAATAGTTTCTTTTATTGGCTCAATTTGGACATGAAGATTCTGGTCAAAGATAGAATTCCTGCCCATTCTCCCCCCAAAGTAAATGTGTAATATTCACATAAAAAACTGGACATACATGTATATTTAAAAGAAATATAAAAAGCTAAACATTACTTTTAATGAAACATCAAAGCAAAAATGAATTGTAGTAAAGGCTTTATATATAAGCAAAGGACAAGTACACTTAGGCAGTGGGGGTAAGGGACAGCGATAGAACAAATCGGAGAGAAGTGGTGTCTGTGGGAGAGACTGAGTTTGTGAAACTCTGTCAGAATGGAAAAGAGGCTGCTGGAAGGACAGAAGGGAACAATGTCAAGAAGAGAATGTTCCAAGAAAAAAAAAAAACACCTTTGGATCGAAGGTTTAGAACTGTTCCAGTTCTTCCATAATCCTGATTCAGGCTGTGATTACAGGTGATATCATCGAAGTTAATCACCTGAAAATTCCTGGCTATGGAAATCCTTCTTACCTCTATTACAAAAGCAGAATTAAAAGGGTCTTATACATCTATTTTTTTTAAAGAATATTATTTATGTTTAGAGAAGGGGAAGGGAGAAAAAAAGAGGGAGAGAAACATTGATGTGAGAGAGAAACATCGATTGGTTCCCTCTCATATGCTCTCCAACCAGGGACCAAATCTGGACATGTGTCCTGACTGGGAATCGAACTGGTGACCTTTTGCTTTGCAGGACGATGCCCAATCGAGCCACACAGGTCAGGACAGGTCTTATATATCAAAATAAAAGGTTTCATTCATGTTTAGGACCACTCCTGGAGGATCCTGGGGGATCTGACTATTAACAGCACAGTGATAAAAAGGCAAATAGATTTATTCTATGCAGCAGTTAAACCTTTCACAAACTATTTACCCTTCATTCCCTTCCGTTCCCTTATCTACATCTAAGAATAACAGTAGTAACTCCCTCCCAGAGTTGTAGAGGGTGGCTGCAGAGCTCATAGATGAGTGTCTGATGTGTAAGGAGGACTCGATAAGTAGTCATCATCATCATCTTCTTCACAATCTCCATCATCATCACAATTATTATTAAACAGCATAGCTGAACTGACTGCGACCATCTCCACAATATAATGCATTGTATATCATTCGGTATCAATCTCTTCAATCTAGAACTCCTTGCCTCTCACCTGGTACTTTGCCATTCCTACGCTCTGCCAAGTAAGAACCTCTTCCTTGGGGTAAATATTGCCACCTCAAATCTTTCAAAAAACTTTTCCTTTTAAAACCAATGAATTAGGCTCATATTTGAAACTCAACTATTGCCAGATAAATTCTGAAAAAACTTTAGGCACAAGTGTTGGTCAAAAACGGACCTGTGTGTCAGTTCTGGCCAGCTTACCCGTTGTTTATTCAAGCAGGGTTGATTCGTTGATGAGATATTCATCATCTCGGCTCCCAAGTCCTACAGGCCATCAAAGATATTCTGATGTTAAAGATATCACTATTTTAATGATCCCTGCTGAAGAGTATTAAAAAAAAAAAAAAGCTGTGCTTTCAGGCCTTAAGACTTATTGCTTGTATTTTCACAGTTTTCTTAAAGTAAAAAGGGGTGTTGTGGAAAATGATAAAATTTATCATTTATAGCGAAATATTAATGTAGCAGCAGGAGATTCGATGAGGCCATCTATCTATGAGCATTCAGACTTCAAAGGAAGCATAAACACGAAATTAATGGTTTGTCTAGTGTAAGAGACAAATAAATGCAAATGTGGGCTCATTAATATCAAGTGGATGACTTCTTGGTTTATGGGGTTTGGATTGATTTTGTCAAAGGCCAATAGATTTATTTTTAAAAGTCTTTGAAATTTAGCATCCATACACCCATTATTGAGAGAAATAAAACTCCCAGCACTCCTGGACGGCCTCTCTTCCTCCTCCTCCTCTCCCCCTTCCTAGATGTTGCTTTACTGAGATAAAGTTCTTACATTAGGACTTACTTTCACACTGAAATATGTCCCTTGTAGGAACTGCTATAAACGTCAGCATTTTCCACAGCATTAGTTTATGGGCAGAGTGAATTTTAATGGCATCATAATCTCATGGCAATCAATTGCAGTGCATGGGAAAAAAAGCTCTGGGGGTGCCCATTAAATGGGCTTTGCATCACTTTTAATGCTCCAAAATCTTGAAGTCTCTCCCATCTTCCCTGTTTGTCTACAGACAGAATAGTTTTTCTCTTTCTCCCCCTGTTTTAGGCTGAAGTAGCATTAAGCACTTTTATTTACCATTTAATTATCTGACAAGGAGAGAAAAAAATCATGTCTTCTCTTTCATTTGAATAAGGTCACGTGTCTGTTGGCTCTGATACAAGACAGAAAACCAAAGCAGGAGTTTTGGTGGGGTTTTTTTTTCAGCTCTTTCAAGATGTTCAAGTGCCTCTGCTGTGGTAAAAATCTAGCTGTTGTGGTTGTCAAGTGGTCCTGAATGGAGTGGCCCAGACACGGTCACAGGAACCGGCACACAACGGCTCACTCCTGCTCTTTCTGAGCTTCTGCTTTATGTCCACGTCCAGTTCTACCTCCAACTCCAGTGTGATTTCCATGTCTATTTCTATTTATCACACACCTGAATTTTGAGCATAGATAGTATATGGGTAATCATAATTATTTAAAGTGGATTTTCCATTTCTCCTCTTTTTCTTCTTTTCCTCCTTCTCCATCCTCCTCCTCCTCCTCCTCTTCTTCTGTACTTAGTTTTGCACCTTCAAGAGATTACATGGGGTTTTTGTTTATTTTTCAGAAACTGTGTTTGTTTCTTAACCATCTCGCTGCACTTTCTTAATTCAATATCTCTGATCCTTCACGAAGATTTATGTGCACAATGAATTTGAAAGTGCGGGACTAATATAACTTTTTGAAAATTAAATTGTAAAGTCAACACATGTTGAACAAGAACAAAGATCTATGAGGTAACCATACAAAGGAGGAGTCTCTGAGGCTAGCAGAATTAACTGCAACCTGATTTAGTGCATTCACCAATTAATAATGAACACATGGGTCAATTAGGTGGTCAGGTACAGAATTGCAGGTAAAGGAAAACCAGAGAAACAAATTTTTGTGTCTCCATTCCAGCCAAAGGATGGAAGAGATAATTCCTACAATGAAATCACTACATCAGGACACACGAGCTAGGGCCATTTGTGAAAGCCACGTTTTGGGAAATCTTCCCATGCCCAGATCTTCTTCTGTGAGAATTTCTCTCACCTACCCATAAGTATGGGTTTGGCCAGAGTTGATTGCAGCAGGATAGGGCCTCTGACCCAAGTTCAACTCTTTGGAATTTGGCTCTTGCAAATTTGGATGGTGATTCTAGATAGTCTCTGCGGGCCCCTTGAATTGAGGACATAAAATTCAGCAGCCTTGAGGTGACCACGTTTGCTCTTGAGCAGTAAAAATGATACAGAAAGAAAAGATAAAGATGAGAAAAACACATGGCGCGAGGAATAGAGACCCTGGGGGAGGGGAAGGAAGGGGAAAAGAGAGAGAGAGAGAGAGAGAGAGAAAGAGAGAGAGAGAGAGAGGTGGTGGGGCAGGATTTTAGACTCTGAGGCTTTCTGGTTTCTGATTCTAATGAAGCCAGGTTGTACTGTCTGATATCCCAATTCTTTAAACCCCCTGATTTAAGGGGAAAATGTAGAAATTAGAGAGTGGGATCTTACTCATTACTTCACTTTCAGGCTACTGCAACTCACTATGGTGTAAGAGTCTCCCCAGTTTAGTAACATAAAGATAATACTGTATGATTTTAATTAAATAAGAAATGCTGGTTGAAGATGTTATTACAAAGGAAGCATAAGTGAACAAGAAAATAGCTGAGCCGACCCTTCTCCTATTTCCTCGAATGAGTGCTTCATCAGTCACCATGTGAGGTAAAAAGAATGAAAATCTCATCAAGTATAAAAAGAAGAAAAGCAAATACAAGTTCCAAATTTTAAAGACTATTAGAAGTGTGAATTACATCCATTATCATTAACAAAAACCATTACCCATGTTATATATTGACCTTGAGATATTAATCAGAACTAAAAATTAATGACATAAAATACAGATATTTTAGGCATGAGGGAAAACTTCTACACCTTTTTTCCAAAAATGTTGAAAATGGTTTTTAACAATGTTTAAAGTTTGCAGTGTTCTATCCACCCGCTAAACATTTAAAATTAAACTTAATAATAATGATTAGAAGTGTCTTAATTTTCTATCTTAAGAGTGAACATAAAAAAAAAAAAACCCCAAATGCTATTGGGAAAACACTGAATTCTGTCTGCTATGGTAAAAAAATAAAGGAAGTTAATACAATAGGGTGACCATCTAAAACACACCCCTTTCCTTTGCCAACAAATATGATTGAAGACACAGAAAACAATGCTGAAGATCTGACTAAGTAGGTATTGGGAAAAATCATACAATGGGAGTAATTTTCTATATAGTTGGATGAAAATGTAGGTGTTCTGTACATGGCTTCAGCTGATAGCATCTGCAGACAAGTACATGAATGTTCATAGCATTTATCATAATAGCCCCAAACTGCAAATAACCCCAAAGAATAAATAAATCATAGAGTATTTTTGTACATAGAAATACCATAGAGCAATAAAAATGAGTGAACCACCCATAATATATTTGCAATTAATTTTTAACAAAGTGGTCAAGAAAATTAAGTGAAGAAAAGATAGGCTTTCCAAAAAATACCACTGGAATGATTAGATATCCCTATGCAAAAAATATAAACCTCAACCCATACCTTGCACCATATATAGAAATCAACTCTAATTATATTACAAAAGTAAAGCTAAAGACCAAAACTATGCCACTTTATAAGAAAACACAGGAGAAATGTTTAGTGATCTTTGGCTCAGCACAAATGTTTACAAGCAGGAACCATCAAAGCTTCCACTCCCCCCACCCTTCAGGTATTGTTCCAGTAAAGAATGAGAAGGGCCAGTTTCCTTACAACCTTGACACCTAAGTCTGTTTCCAAACACTTTCTTTTCCTCTGTGCCACTGTAGTAGGTGAACGGAGTAGCTAAATGTAGCCTTTCTTTGCATTTCTTTAATTTGAGTGAAATTGATCTTCCTTATGGTTCATATTTCTTATTCAGTGAACCACCTGCTCACAAAAACTTTTATTTTATGTAATCAAATTACTAAAAATTTTAAAACGGCTTCTGAATTTTGAGTCAGAGTTTAAAAAAATCACCTCCACTCCAGGTTTATAAAGGCATTCATGTCTTTGTCCATTTGGGTTTATTCTAGTGGTACCCTCTCCTTCTGGAAGGGGATATTTGCTGGAGATTTCCAAGCTCTTCGAACCCTCCTGCCGCCTCCACACTCTGCTTTGCCTCGTGATGCCTCTGAAACTTCCAGCACAGGCTTGTGGTTCTCTGCCTTTGATGCCACTTACATGCCATTGGAATTTTCAGCTTTCTTCAGTCTCTTACTTTCTCCAAAAATGTGTTTTGTGAGGTTTTTCTCCCCCATTTTTCCTGTTGTTCCTTTTGGTCTCTAGAAGCAGGAAGATTCAGAACTAAACCACTGCCACATTTATGGCATAAACAAAACAGCTCTGGACATGGCGTTAATGATTGTACCCATGCAAAAAAATTTAAAGGAAAGATGATCAAGGGTAGACAGACAGACAGACAGATAGATTCTGCAGTATATCTATCTGCTGGGGATAAAACCGTGAACAAGAAAGTTCATTCTTAAGGGTGGAGACAGATAATATGCAACTAAACGTGTAATTTAATAGCACACATGTAACTCACAATCTCTGTTACTAGACATCTAAACTGCAACTCATGTTTTGCTATTATAATCTGTAAGACTGATACAAACATTCTCATGCTCACTTCTTTGTGAGCATTTCTGATTCCAGCCATCATCCCTCCTATTCCCCTACCTGTCCCCAGGACAAAAGATTAGAAATGACACTATTAGATAAAATGGAAGCAGATTTTTTTTTTTTTTTTTTAAGATTCACACAGGAAGCCAAGTGAGACACATTTACGGAGTGACCTACTACCAATCATGAAATAACTCAATAAAATTAAAATAAGTTCTGATCAGACAAGAATTGAAGGTATGGTCAGGATGGTGTATGGTAAATGGCTTCCTTTAGGAGATAAAATTTGAGCTCAGAGCTTGAGGGAGTAATTGGTTTTTTAGATACTATACTTTTTATAGTGAATAGAACATGCAAATTCTGGTTGAAATCATACTCCATCCTCAGGGAAAATTAAAATTTACTTTGGTTTACTTTTTTAAAAAGATTATAGGGATAAGAGGACTATGACATTGAATATCTTTTGTTTTGCCCATATGCAGCTAGCACCGACTGAGTAGTTCTTCTGAAACAACTTTGCCTGGTACTCTGCCATCTCCCTTGGGGTTAGGTGGTATTTCTAATGAAGATATATAGTTTTTGCCTTTCCTGTAGGCACAACTAGTTTTCAAGTGAGCTCATCTTGCACTCAGCTTCACTTGTATTTGCATATTGGTATGAAAGAATGTCAAAGAGAGAACTTGAGAAGGTTAAGTCCTGAAGAAGTTTTTGCTCAATTTGCTATTTATTATAAAATTTTCTGTATTTGTCTGTTTGCCTCTTATTTATCAGCCTTTAAGGTACTGCAGTGATACAAGATGGAGCAGAACTAAACTCAGAAGTCAGGCTGAGCCTGACATCAACAAGATGGCAGAGAATTTCATTTAGTCTAAGACTGATGCCAACCAGTGTGCCGCAAGAGTTTTTAACACATGCAGAACCTGGCAATTTAGTCAGGGGCACTGACCTCTTTTCTCTTACTTGTCAAATAAGAAAACGACAATAGCCAACACAACAATAACCATCTGGTGTAAATGAATCAAAATTATACCTACTTTTTTTGTCAGATAGGCAAAAAATATATTTTTTGGTATGCCACAGAATTTTAATAATTAATGTATATGCACCATGCGCTGAAAAAGGTTGAAAATCGCTGGTCTAAGGAACATATCTTTAGACAGTTAACATCTTTGAATTCAAGATGGCAGTCCAGTTTAGAAAGAAGTAGAGTTCTTCCAGACAGAACCTGGGGCACTGCCAACCTGAGATCACTTTAAATTCTCTGCCTGAGACTTTTGGGACCACAGTGAGAGTGAGAACTTAGACAGCAAACTTTTTGGGGTACCAGTTTTCGGTTCAGAGTCCCAGAAAATTGTTTTTCTTTCTTCATCCAGGGCCGAGATTAAGAAAGACAAGTATATTTCTTGTTTGGCCCTGCTTTGAAGACATAGCACTGTTATAGCTCAACATTTCACCCCATCTGAAGCGCTTTTCCTTCTCTTACTGTTACCTACCGTATTTTTGGACTATAAGATGCACTGGACCATAAGACACACCTAGGTTTTAGAGGAAAATAGGAAAACAAAAACCCTGCTCCACCACCACTGTCACCACCTCCTCCCCAACGAGCCAGGTAAGCTACATTCAGACTATAAGACGCACCCCCATTTTCCTCCCAAATTTGGGGGGGTGCGTCTTATAGTCTGAAAAATATGGTAAAATAAAGGGGTATCGGTATTGAAAATTGTGGAGCCCACAGGAAATACAGACAGAAATGTGGGAATTTCCATCTTATGAACCAACTAGTTCTTTCTCATGGACGGTGATTTTTAATGATTCAAGGAATGATTTTAAGGAGCCAATCTTGTGTACAGAGGTTTCTGCCCCATGAAACTTTAAATGTGGACTTGGCACCTGAAATAAAGTGAGAGCTGTTTAACCTTTCCTTTTCTTGATGAAATGTAAAATAAAAAGAAATACATTTGATTTTGGAGAAATAGTACTTCTAATTTTTAAAGAAATTTTAACATTTTTTCTGGGATTCACTGTTTTGAGTTTATTACTCCTTTTAATTACATTTAAAAACTAAATTCACACTGTCCCTCAATTCACCAGCATGTTACCTGGTTTTAGCCCTTTCACTCGGACAGCAGCACGACTCTGAGCTCTCAGCTCCTGATTGAGGCGCAAAGTCTAACCGCAACGGAAATAGATTTGTTGTACTTGAGTTGAAGAAGTGGGAGTGGAAAGAAATGGTCAGATTCAGAATAGAACCAACAGGATTTGCTAATAGATTTGATGGGAGGTGAGAGAGGAAGGGAGAAGCAGAAGATGACAGTAAAGATTTTAAGATGAGCAGCAAGGAGCAGCAGCAAGTCTGGGGAGAAATAAAGGGTTCTGCCATGTGGCTGCATTAATTTCCATTACCATTTTGGAAAACTCCATGAAATCACCCCAAAACAGATTCCTGAAATGTGATGCTGCCTCTAGCAATGGGAGAGTCAGGCTTGTCAGACAATATGCCTCCCAAGTCAGTGGAAATAACTGAGGAGCTAAATAGAAGTGCAAGCTCATTAGGGCTCTCAATGGGACATGGGCCTTTTTGATCTCAGTCTGCATGCTAAGGAAAGGGTAAGTGAGCCTCCTTTTCATCTTTGCCATCACACTTTAAAGGGCAGTTGTAATGTTCCCACCAACTGAATAATTTTCATTTCCAACTCTAATCAATTTGTGAATAAATATCCTTTGGAGATGTGAGCTACTTTAAATGATGACTGCCTTTCCACCTTTAATCTACGACACTACAGTTCTCTTGAGAGAAAATAGCTCCTTGTGTGTTTATCCCCTCTCTGAGTTCATACATGAAGCACCTCCTTTTTTTATTATTACATAATAATGGCTTTAGTAGGTGAATAAAAGGTTTCACAAGTTTTGCAAAAATGAGAGGCTATTCACCCTTGCTACCTTTAATCTCCTGCATTCTCCTGTTAATGAGTGCAAATTATCAAAGCTATTTCTCAAAGTCTTTATATAGTACAATACCAGCGGCAGATCATTTTCAGGAAGGGCTCTTTTTAAATATCATAATTAGTGGTATTATCTTTAATCTTTTGTGGTATGAAAATCAAGGACAACATGAAACTTGATACAAGGGAAGAGACTGCTTTCTTTGGTGGGTTTTGGAGATGAAAATCAAGGTTTGAACCAGCAGCTCTTCTTTCTTTGAGAGTTCTTGAAGATTCTAAAACTATGGGAAATATCAATAAATCTCTTTGAGTGTATTGTTTTCCTAAGAATTGGTTAACTACTTTGATCAGATGAGATCCAATTTCATTCATTTTTCTACTTCAAAAGGACCAAGAGCCAATCATTTTCTGCAAAGGTACAAACATATCAAACTACCGTATTTTTCAGACTGTAAGACACACTTCCCCCCAAATTTGGGAGGAAAAGGGGGGTGCGTCTTATAGTCCGAATGTAGCTTACCTGCTCACTGAGGGAGATGGCGGTGGAGCGGGGTCACAGGAGGCAGGAGCAGGACCACATGTTTTGCTTCAAAAATTTTTTTCCTATTTTCCTCCTCTAAAACCTAGGTGCGTCTTACGGTCCGATGCCTCATATAGTCTGAAAATACGGTAATTGCTCCTAATGGAGCATTTGGTTTTTGGAGCCCTTTTAGATAAGTTTTGAAATATATTCATGTCAAACTTCTAGGTTCAAGTTTGTAAGTTGAATTACTATAGTTACCTCACATTCCTATCAAAATCCTTAGTATATTAAAATGTAAGAACAAAGAAAACAAAGAACAAACAAAAATGTCTGCATGGGAAATGGTGCAGGGTACCATATATAGACTAAAAACTTTGAAGAAATTCTGAAAACTAGAAAACAGATTGGACAAAACTAATAGAGAAGTCAATCCATTCTTACAAAGTCCATAATCAGCACCAGCAAAAAAGAAGTCATTTGATGAATTTCCCCAACTCAATTCCAGAAAAACTAAAAGCTTGGGGCAAGAGTAACATTGTTTGGAAGGGGTGGCTAAGAAAACTGTCATCTACTTTTTCTCCTCACACCCCAAACACACACTCCTCACACACACACACACACACACACACACACACACAGATTGGCTCCCTCTAGTTCTCAATCTCTGGTCTCACTTTGCAAGGTCTTGCTAAGTAAATTGGGGATTTTTCTTATAGCCATTTGACATTGTCAATAGGTTCAAAGAAAGAAAGCTATAGTTTATTTTAAATGTTACACTAATAATGGCAAAAAAAAAAGCAAACAAAAGCAGATACGCAGTGAAATTCCTGAAGACCATTTTACTCTGTACACTGCCTTTGACACTTTCTATGGTCAGTTAGGTCTCTAATAAGACCCAGGCATATTTTAGATGCCCAGCAGAAATTAGAAGTATCTTCAAGATGGGGACACAAGAAGGGACCTTGGGAACTGTATCAAAGCCTGAACATGAGGTAGATGGCCACCATGAGGTTGCCACCTTCCCTTGGGTCTGATGGCACTCATGGGAAGTTAGGGCTGTTTTACAGGTGAACAGTGGGCCTGTTGGAGGGGTGGGCTGTGGGCTTCAAGTCTTCTCCAGGGCATGGAATCATGAAGGAAAGCCTGTATGAGTGTTTGCCTTTCCCCACCACTCCAAATAATAGCAAAATCCTCACAAATTATCCATGATGATAGAAGTCTGAAAATTTGGTTACACCCCAGGAGGTGGGTGGCTATTGACTGGAAAGGCTATTGACTTTTTGGAGTGATAGAAACATTTCATCTTGATCTAGTTGTTAGTTATGAGGGTACATATACATACAGATATATTTGTTGAGCTATATGCTTAAAATGTGTTTATTTTACAAATTAAAAAACAAATAATACCTAAAATAGAATATCATATTGGATAATGTAAATACTATTTTAGGGAAATGTAACTACCAAGTTTACCCAATAAAACACAAAATACCCTGAAAGAATATAAATAGAAGAAATTAAAGAGGGAATAAAAGATATCTCTCTATTATAGACTCATGCCAGATTTATTGTTAGTTGGGTTTAAATAAAAACTTCAAAATCCAGATAACATTGATCTTGTTAAATTTCTGTTTTTCTGGTGCTATATGTGGAGCGAGAGGCATCCAGCTGAGCCTGGCCTTCAGGCCATACTTGATAAGGGGCTAGGCCTGTGAGTTAAGGTGACATTACGTTCAGCAGAAGAATGACCCAGGGGAAGCCTGTTTGAATTCCTAACCCACAAAATTACAAAATAGTTGCTGTTTTAAATTCTCAAATTTGGGATTGTGTGTTACACAGCAATAGAAAACTAGAACAGCCACTATCAGGGGTTGATAGAGCTGTGTCCGGAGCCACGGTTACTGACAGCAGACTTAAACAGTCACAGGTTCACTCCTAAAAGTCATCTGGAACATGCGGTGCATCTTTTCCACAAGACAACCCTTCATACACTGGAAGAGAAGAGTTACATTCTCCAGTCCCTTCTTTTGAAGGAATCTCTTTAATTTTATTGTTAGTGGTATTCCTTCTTTTTGGTTTTCCAAGATGTCTTTTTAAAATCCTATTTACTATATGCTCTCATCATCCCTCTGAATTTCATGTCATTCATGCATGAATTTGTTACCTTTTTAAAAAACTCATTAAGCTTCTTTTAATTTTTAAGAAAACTCATTAGACAAAACTGCCGATAATATTTTTTCAACAACAATGACAACAAAAACTAATCTTTTCCACCAGCAGCCACTTTCTTAAAGCTTGTGACCAGTGGAAAAAGACAAATTCCCAACACTTTCAACTCAGAAAAGTGCGAAGAGTAGGGAACCACTGCATGGAATCTTTGCCTGGCAATCCTACCAGCTCCTGTGAAAAAGGGCAGGAGCAGTTCCTCAAAGGGAGAGATGAGTACCCAGAAGAAGGACAGAGCACCCCAAAGGAGGGAAAGGACACTGGGTAGATCAGCACAAAAAAGTCCACTATAGTTTCCCAAGCTGTAGCTTAACAGAGGTCTACACAATCATTTTTTTTCCTGGTATCACTTAACATTTATCGTTTTTAAGCCCTATAATATCTCCAGTTCAATTGCTCTTGCCTGATATTAGAGAAAAATACTTTATTAATCAGGGAAAATGTTACAAAGTCTATGGAAGGTGGGAGAACAAGGTGTTTTTATTTTAAAGAGCAAACAACTCAACATCTTGTTGGTATAACTAGATGTGTGTTGGCTTTGGTTTTTGCATATTCATTAGATTTCATTGTTCACAGTGATCTTGTAAGAATCTGGCCAAGCTTTGTAAGAGGATGTCATACTGGCCTCAGTCCAAGGAAATTAATAATCTTATTTCAAGCTGCTCTCCCTTCTCTTAGCTGTGGGCTTCTAGGCAAGGCCACTGGTGTTCCCCGCTCTGAATTACAAGGTGGTTCAGGCCCCCAATATTTCTATTATAGAACATTCTGTCTTTCATTTAAAAATTGCCTCTTATGAGTATTATTCTCTGTTCTAAAAAGATTTCATTGTTTCACTCCTATTCTACACTCCTTCTGTGTTCAAGGTCGCTAGTTACTCCATTATTCAGGCAGACAATCTTTTTATA
This sequence comes from Desmodus rotundus, assembly GCF_022682495.2. Lineage (NCBI taxonomy): Eukaryota > Metazoa > Chordata > Mammalia > Chiroptera > Phyllostomidae > Desmodus > Desmodus rotundus. The sequence continues at coordinate 102,182,528 of NC_071394.1, forward strand.
ATTTTTTTTCCCAATCAGTCTCAGTTCAAGGACTTACATTCTCAATATCCCCCATAAGTTTTGCCATTTCTTCTCATGAAAACATTTCCGTAGCTTCGCTTTCTTCAGCAACCCCATGTATTCAACTCCTCCTAATGCATTGCTGTTTGGAATGTAGGCAAGCCTTGTTTATGGCGGGTTTTGTTTGTGGAAAAAATTTTTTCTTATTTTCTTAGAATCAGCAACAATTACATAAATTTTATTAACTGATTTTGGAAACCAACTGTTTTCATCTAGCTTACATAGATAGAGTTCTCAGCTTCCAGGGAGCAAGAGATGAAAGTTTTAACAGTAGCAGAAACAGCGTGGATCAAAGGGCAATGCTAATCAGAGCAGAAGTTTTGTGGGAAAAGTGCAAAAAGCAAAATGGCCTTTTGGATCAAAGTTCCAAAATAAAATCCAGGGTCATCAGAAATCTTGCTCAAACTAGAAATAGATGTGTTATATTGTTTTATTGAGAGACCATCCTTTAATGCTTATAGTAAGTACTATAAGCATTAATAACAACCTATTGTATACCACTTATTACTATAAGAAACTGTAACTGAAGTCCTCATTTTACAAAACCCAAGATCAGAGAGCTGGTGAGAGATGAGTATGTTTAGTTCCAGAATCAGTCACCTTTGGGATTAAACAGTATGGACTGTGCTGCCTCATAATACAGTGCGTGACATGTGCAACGCTGATCTTTAGGTCAGAAAGCAATCCTCGTTGGAGGCACTATTTTTAATGAAATAGACTAAGTATTCTATTAAAAAATATTGGAGTCTTGAACATTTTTATATGCCTGTGAAAGCCATATGTAGTTTCTTTTTGGATTGAAAATCTGAATAGACCCAATAGTTTGAAGTTAGGGAGGCCTCTAGGGTAAGCACATAAAACAAGGACTCCTCCTCCTCCTCTGTGCTATCGTCATTAGCATGCCAATCCCAACAGGTATTTGTTATCATCATGACACCAACCAGCACCACTGCACTTCCTAGCTGTATGAACCTGAAAAGCTACTTAGCTTCTCTGAGCCTCATTTGCTGCATCTGTAAAATGGGAAAAAGAGAGAGAGAGAGAAAGAGATTGGATCAAAATAACACACTAAACACATATTTCAACCTTCTTTTCTCACCCTGAGACCCTAGAAATGACAAAAAAGTATTTTGAAAACTCATAATGGTCTGGAAACAAAAGAGGTGATATAAATTGACCAGAAGTTGTAAGGAATTCTTCTGAAATTACAGCCCAAAACACAATCAGACAAGGATGATTGGAGGAGGTGAGAGGCTTCAGAGGGCTCAGAGGAAGCAGACAGAAGAACAGAAGGGAGTTGTGGGACATCTGCCATGTCCTAGGAGGGAGTCTTTACAGGGAGAGCAGCTAGGATGTCTGGCTCCTCCTCCAACATCTCCCCTCTCCTGTGCCAGACACCGATGGAAGGATCTGATGTCAGGGCAGGAGCAAAGAGTTCCAGATGGAGGGCCAGGGAGGTGTTTGAGGTGGTTGGCTACATCCAGGAAGAACCAGAGCCTGTTGCCCAGAAGAACAACTCATGAGTATTCCATCTAGAATATTTCCAGCATCATTCCAATCCAACCTCCAAAAGAAGAACGTGGCTATGAGCAGAATGCAGTATCTACAGACTGGCTGACAGTTTCTGCAAATACAAAGACAGAGTCACCAAACTGGTGATTCCAAGAGTCACCAAATTTTGACAAAACTAAGATCATAGAGAAAACTAAAAATTAGTGGATAATAGAACTAATATCCAAGGAACACTCAGTGGTAGAAACAATAAAGTATATTAAAAGAAATATGATTATCTTTAGACACATCTTCAAAGACATCACATTAATTCCTTTAATTTATTCAACAAGTACTTTTGAGCACTGCTATGTGCCAAGTACTATGTTATGCATTGACAATACAGCAATGAACAAAATAGTTCTTACTCTTTCAGAATTTAAATTCTAGTGGAAGGAGCAAGAGAATAAATAAACAAATATGTTAGTTGGTAATAAGTGCCACGAAGAAGAATAAGACAAGAAGTTTTTTTATGTTAAAGAACCGGTTAGAAATTCCTGAAATAAAAAATATGATTGTTGAAATAAAATCCTCAATAAGTGGTCTGAACAATAGAGCAGTCACAGTTGAAGAGAAAATATGCAATTTGAAAACTGGGCCAGTGCATGAGGACAAAGACCCAGGAAGTACAAAGGAAAAGTAAGAAAAATGAAACATAGACTTACAAGGTCCAGTAGGAATTCCAGGAGGAGAGAACCAAGAAGAGAGAATGCAGGGGTTAACTCAAAGAAGTCACTTTAGAACATCTTTCCAGAACTAAAAAATAACATCTTCAGAGTCCAAGACTCTACATAAATCTGAGCAGAATTCCTAAAAGACACTCAGCCTGGACATGCCTTGGTAGGTTTTTAGGACATCAATGATAGAGACCATCCTAAAAGCTTAATTTCTTCTTTCAACATTAATCTAATGACTGTTTATCAGGTGCCACTATGTATGTTACGGGCAATGTTTGAGGGTCTGAGGGCTGTAGTGAATGAATGACACAGATGAGGTGTCTGATCTCATGGGGTCAGGACAGGGGTTCAGACCAAGGCCAGCTTGTTGAATACTAAATACACAACTACCAGTAAGTCTACAGGTAGAAATAATTGAGGTGAAGAAATTGGAGACTAGTAAGGATGAGGGGCTACATTAGGTAGAGCGTTCACAAAGGGATTCTCTGAGAAGCCCTGAGACTGAAAAGATAAGAAAGGACCAGCAATGGGGAGACCAGGGAAAAATTATTCCAGGCAGGGGACCAGCAAGTATACAGGCTGTAAGGGTAGGAGAGAAGGAGTGCGTGTGTCCTACATGCACTCCTACATGTCCTACATGTCCTCTACAGCAGCATAGGTAGAGCAGGGTGACGAGAGAACAGAAGGAGCAGGCAGCCTTTGGCACTGAAAGAGAAGGGCTGAACCCAGGCCCTGGGCTGTTAGGTGAGAGGTAATCAGCATGCCAACATCAATGGAATGGCCACTCAACACCTGTCCACCACTGGCTAACCCTATAGCCATTCTTATTATATGCCAGTTGGTTTGGAAGGTTGGTGGGTCATTGTGGATGGAAGGTTGCACCAAGAGAACTGCAGAGAGCAGAAAACTCTCTTATTCTTTGACAGTAAGGTCTGATACCCCATTCACATCCCCATTCACATCTGCAGTTTCTAAAGCTGAAGTGGGCTATCAAGAATACATTGAAGAAGTAAATATGGAGTAGTATTTTGAGTGTGGCCTGGTAACAGCTCCCCACTCATTGGCAGTGAATTGCATGCTATAGGGTAGCATTGGATGGGAGGTCTAGTGGACAGTAAATTTCACGTTTATCAGTGGATCTTAGCTGCAGAAGGGTGTGAGTCAACAGCCTGGGGATTGTCCTGAGAAGGGGGCTGGCCACACCCTTCGCAGCTCCAGGGTGAGGGTGAGCCTTGCAGGAAAGTTCAGTGGGGAAATTTCAAGAGTCTAAGAGCCATGAAAGGGAAAATTCATGAGCTCTTCTCCTTTCTTTTTTTCCAGAACATTATGAGTTTTTGAAATATTTTTTGCCATTTCTAGGGTCTTAGGGTGAGAAAAGAAGGCTGCAATGTGTTAAGTGGATCTTTGATCCAATCCCTTTTCCCCCCATTTTACAGGTGCAGCAAATGAGGCACAGAGAGGCTCACTTTTCAGAGAGGAAAGATGTTCTACTGAGACTTATTTGAGTAACCACCTGCATTCTGTCTTCTCTTTCAGTACCCAAGGCTGCCTTCTTCTTCTGCCCTCTTATTGCCCTGCTCTACCTACGCTGCCCTAGGACACACACACTCCTCTCTTACCCTTGCTGACTGTGCACTTATTGGTTCCCCTGCCTGGAATAATTCTCCCCCTGGTCTCCCCGTTGCTAGTCCTTTCTTATCTTTCCAGTCTCAGGGATTCTCAGGGCCTCATGAGTCCTACATGTCCTCAATGGCGACTAATTTGTAGACCAGTATATCTGTATCTCAGTGCTGTAAGTTATGAAAATTATTATAGAGAAACTCCACCATAGCTTTGTAAGCAGGATTCTAATTTTCAATCCTATAAAACACTGGGAGTCACAATATTAGGAACTTAATAAAAAACTATTTTCAATGACTCAACATTGTCAGAAAAGCACAAAAGTAAAGATGGTAGATGATGACTGTGCACAAGAGGACACTCGTGGAAAGGGAACGTCTTAAATGACCACAGGCTGTCATTCCTCTCTACCTACCCTCCTTCAGCTTCTGCCCATGATGAGAGCTCCAGCTGATTCTGCTTGAGAAAAGGACATTATATTCAGGTTTTCATCCTTGGGTGTGGGTGGCGATTTAGGTATTACTTTCCTGAAAAAACCACCCTATGGTGCTAAGTGGGGCATGGTGACCTCAGACATCGGGGAAGCAGAAGATACTGTAAGTAAATGTGGGTCCATTCCTGTGAGCCAAGGAACATTGGGAAGAATTATGACATCCTTACTCAGCATATGTACAGTAGAAACCTACTCTCAAAACAGGAAAGAGCCCTGACCAGTGTGGCTCAGTTGGTTGGGTGTCATGCCACAAAGTCAAAGGTTGTCAGTCCCATTCCCTGTCTAGCACATGTCTAGGTTGTGGGTTTGGTCCCTGGTTGGGGCAGGTGCAAGAGGCAACTGATCAATATTTCTCTCTCACATCAATGTTTCTCTCCCTTCCCCTCTTTCTAAAAATAAATAAAAAATATTTTTAAAAACAGGAGAGTCAGAAAGAGCGGGTGCAGGAGGTGGAAGTGGAGGAGACTGAAAACTCAGAGCAGTGAAGGACAACAACTAGTATGCATCAACCTTTTGTCTCACAGTCTGAGAGCCCAAACCTCAGGTTTTGTAGTAATAAACCACTTCTATCATGAATCCTATACATATCCTATCAGGGATAAAAGTTTTTATTATTGCATAGATATTAGGAGAAAAATTCTTCTCTGATCAGATTCATTCCAATCAAAGGAGACACTTGGGGGCTTGGTAATTACGAAAAGAGTTTTAATTAATGAAGACCAAACAGTCTATAATTATTCTCTATCACCCTGAAGAAATGTATTATCCTATGAAGGCAACATGTGGGTCCACAAGTAGGAATTGCACCACTCCCTTCCTCCCAATTCTTGCTCTTCAGACCAGAGCCAAGCTGACCGTGGGCCTGTCTTCTGTTTTTCTGCAGACAAGGGGGCAGAAAGTGTAGTTGTTACACCACAGACCCAAGGGTGAGGGGGTGCAAATGATACACTATTACCGAATGGACCCACCCTTGTGCTCTGGGGGCTCCCCCCGCAGCCCCCACCATACTAGGTTTGCCTTGCCCACCACCAGATGTCTCTTAATGCCAGAGACTGGTAAAAAGGAAAGGGATTATTTATTTAAGAAGTTATACAGACTTAAAGTAATGAATTAATGTCTTCATTAAAAATATTAAAGTCCTTTAGAATACCCACAAATGTACAGTCCTTCCTTCTCCCCTTTGCCCAGTCTGGGGTACCGTATCGCAGGAAAAGAAGTAGAAGTCCATGGTTCAGGCAGCCCCTTGGTTCCGGTACCATCAGCTGTGTTGCCACCTCGATCTCCAGTTAATCCAAAACCATGTGGCACCTTCTCATGTCCCACCAGCAAGAATCCTTTCACCCTTTTTCTTCCAGGCAAAGTCTCTCCTGCTTCCTGAGCCACGTGGCAAAAGGGCACTCCCTAAAGCTGCATGGTCCCAACTTCCACCAAAGCTGCGTGATCCCAAAAAGCCCCAGCATGGCTGCCATGCCTGGGTTTAAATCCTGGCACCAATCTTCCTCTGCAGCCCCATTTCCAACTCCTCCCACAATCAGTTACACCTACCAGCATTCTTGTATTCTTCCAGCTTTACTGGGCTGCAATAGTAAGTCCAGGCAGGCAGGGCCCCAAGGCGTGGAGCCAATCACCTCCAAGCTCTCACACAGGTGCTGTAACCAGAGGCAGTTGCCTCCCAGTTACATTGTGGGTTGAAGTCACTCCCATCCCCCTGGCTCAAAGCAAGGCCACAGATACTTAACATATCTATGAAACCAGTTAAAAGTTATAGATATGTTAAATGACTATTCTAGAGGTTATCTGCAAAACTGTTGCTATTCAAAACAACTTTCAATGGCCCTGCTCCATGCATAGCATTCCCCAGCTCAGGCTTGTGGGGGTAAGGACATCATATATATATATATTTCTAATATTTCCCAGACACCCTGAGTTCTGGACCCCATTACAAATCCCTATTTGGGGTCCCCCTTGGCTGCACCCCATTACATAGTCTCATCTCATAGTTTACTAAACTGGGAAATATTCTTCAAGGGGGGTTATAGATGGGCTATTGGGGCATCTCAGTATAACATGGTTAAGACCAAAAATTCCCTGGGGCCTCATGTGTGGTTCTAGGACATGCAGGCAAGATGTGAGCCTCTTTTCAGATAGAAAGGCTAAGTACATTTGGGGACCCTGCATTTAAAGTGCAGCACTCAGGACTTCTACCAGGTAATGGAACGTTCTTGGACACTAGGGGTTCTGTCTCATTGCTGTATTAACACTCAGCCTATCTCCACTCGGTGGGGGATCCCTCTCAGTCCTAGCACTATGGCATTCACGCAGAGGGCACGGGAGAACAGGCAGTTATTCAAAAGGACCTGAAGAGGTTCTAACATCCCCCCTGGCAAGAGAGTGGTGATGGTGAATAGGAAGAGGTGATGGCTACCCCTTGTGGAGAGTGGAATAGTTGGCTTTGCAAAGAGGTGGAACACCTATTGCCTCATCTTGGAGTAGCAGCAAGCCCCCTCCATGAATCTGAGCCCCAGGGATCTGGAGGGAGCATCTGTATCAGGAACAACAAATATCATTGAGAAAAGGGTGATGATCTGTTCAGGAAGGGAGGAGAGCTGGGTTTCCAGAACTGAGGAGCAGGTACTGGTTCATCACAGAAGGCTCTGAGAAATCCTTCAATACCTTAGTTAACTCATGATGTCCTGAATGGGTGTGCCCGGGGAGAGCATCTCTCATGTGACTAAGATGCTTATATGCGACATGCAATGGTGTTATCTCAGATATCCCGGTCCTCTTTTCCCCCTGGGCAGGGGGAAGATAGGTACTGTATTTTTCCTAAGGGGTGTCAAGGTGATCCACCTTTCCTAGAGTGTGAGTTAATAGGAAGAGGTGCTTTGTAATACAGCTCAAGGTGAGGATCAAGTCAGACACTCTTTTGAATAAGAAGTTATCAGAGATGTGCATGCAGGTTAGACCTTGCAGTGCATCTTTTTTGCTTCCAGACCAGGCTTGCCCATGTCCTTGGTGTGACGTCTTTGTATCTTACATGGTTTAGACCATAGCCCCAGAAGGGAAGAGAATGGGATCAGACACACCTTTGGCCTTGCAGTGAATGACGGACACTACCTGAACGTCTAACCTGCCACATTTGGCACTTGATTGAACATTGTGTATCCAGACTCCCCAGGTGAATGCTGATCACCAACACTAAACACTCATAGAATGCTTGTCAGCCTTATACCACTCTGGATGATTCCAATACCTTTCAACATTTAGGTGCTTTGTTAGCATGCTTTATTATTTTTTATACATCAGATCAGTTCCTAAGTCAGTTATAAAACATCCTTACTGAAAGGACTTTTAAAGTAGCCTAGGCTCCTGTCTGTGTAGCATAGGGTACTGGAGACAGTGGGGTGGCTTGAGCCAGGTCCAAAGGCATCTTTCTACCTGAAGCCTTTTCCACTATTACACTACTAGAGTTTGTGTGAGTGTGTATTGGTGTGCTGGTGGTCATGGCAGCGGTAAGACTGCTACTCTGCCTTTGCCTAGTAGTTCTCCCAGCCTGCCCCTTAATCCTCTTCTCATTTTATAGATCAAACAACTCAACTCAAACAGCTCCTTTTAAAATTTCTTTTGGGGAAAGAAATTTTTCTTTGGGGGAAGAAATATCTAGGGAAAAAATATCTATGGCTCCTGCCACCTTCTTTGCACCTCAGTGGAAGAAGAGGAGCACTGGGAGAGGCTAAGACAGAGGGAGCTGCTGGATGTTGATGCTAGGGGCTGGGAATCAGGAAGATGCTAAGATCCCAAGTTGTTGTGTGGTGTGTTTGCTTTGGTTTGCCTTTTTGTGAAGCTCTGCAATGAATGGTCCTTGGTAAGAAACCCTTGTTTTCCCTTGTACTTACTTGACTTCGATTCTTCTTGCCACGAAGGGGTCCACTGTGGAAGGCCAAGTCCTGGCAGTACACAGGGGAAAAGAAGCTGGGCAGGCCACCTGGCAGACTTGGGCTGAGACACAAAGACCCAAGCTCACAGGCTGGCCTTCCATCAAATGGAAATAACAAGGTTCTTCTGTATTGTTCCCTCACAATGTGTAGAGCTGATGGGCAGCTGATTGGGAACTGGGTCTGGCCATCTCTATCCCTCTCTTCCTTAGTTCACATCAACTTTCAGACCAGTTTCCGGGGCTGATGTCTTATTTGTGTTTTCCTTTGGGCTTTGTGCAGACTTTCCTCACATTACCCATCACTCAAGGCTGCAATTACGTTTTACTCTTATTTCTTCCCCTCTAGACTTCGAGTTTCAAAAGAGCATCATTCTGAGTAGAATAGTGTTCCCCTCCCCAAATTCATGTCCTTCTTGAAACCTCAGAATGTGACCTTATTTGGAAATAGTGTCATTGCAGATATAGTTAAGATGAGGTCATACTAGAGTAGGGCAGATCCTTAATCCAGTATGACTGTTGTACTTATAAGCAGAGAAGAGACACAGAGACAGACACATACAGGGGGAGATGATGTGAAAAGACACAGGGAGAATGTCCTGTAATGATGGAGGCAGAGATTGGAGTGATGCATCAAGGTAAAACCCAGAAACTAGGAAGAGGCAAGGAAGGATTCTTGCCTTCTCTGTCTAGGGCCTTTGGAGAGAGCACGGCCCTGCTAACACCTTGAATTTGGGCTTCTTAGCTTCCAGGCTTGTGACAGGATACATTTCTGTTGTTTTAAGCCACCCACATTGTGACACTTCATTACAGTGACCCTAGGAAACTGACACAGGATCTGTGTCTGGTCACTGTTGATTGCAAGTACCTAAAGCAGGGTCTGGAATGGACAGGCAGACTGTTAATGTTTGCCAAAGGTGAATTGTGTGTGCATATAGGGACAAGAGGAATTTGGTGGAGGAGAGAGCAGATGCTAAAAGATCAAAAGCTTACCTTTCTTGAACTAGAGTTCATGGCCCAATAGTTGAGATGCCTGGAAATCAATGTATGCAATATATGCCCAGTAAGTGCTAATTCAATGAGAGAATGACTAAATAAATGACTGAATTTGTAATACTGGTTTTCTCTCATTTTCACACTGTGTCTAAAAGAATGAGCAATTGACATGCCTGGTAGTAGGAGATGTGAAACTCTGTACAAAACAGCAACACAGCAGAATTATGCCAAGACACATACACGTACACATGAGTTGTAGAAAGTGTGACAGTTCAATATGCCCAAACTCTCAGGAGCCAAGGCCCGGGGATCAGACCAGCCTCAGTCATGGAGAGAGAGAGTGATGTTTAGTGTCATGCAGCGGCCACTCTGCCTGCAGTGACTTGGTTCCCTACTGAATTACACTCAAGTCTTTCTTCCCCATCTTAGCTCTGCCACCTGATTCCTCCAGACCCCACCCCTTCACTGCTGGAGCCTCTCTGGGAAAGCATGCTGGGTTTTCTTGCAGCTGCTCCCCCCCTTCCCTCCCTCTTCTTCACTGGCCAGCCTTGTTTGCAGCACAAGGACATGAAGAAGACATTCTTCCCATTCTCCAGTCATTGTCACTAATTGAAATGGGAAGCAAGACAAGGCTCCAGAAGAAAAGCTTATTATGGGCTGCCTTGTTGGAAGAAAATGAATCACCTAAGCAGATAGGTTTCTGTGATCTCAGGCAAACCTCACTCTTTATTCTGCACAACCCTGTCTAATTGTTCAAGAAAATGTTCATCTGCTTCATAATGGAACAGCCATAATGGAAGTGTTGTGAAATCACTGAAAAGTTTATTCAAGGCTCAAGCCAAGCCATAATGCACAGGCTTTGGAGGAGTTAATAGAATTGGCTCTTATTGAAATGGCATGGATAACAAATTTCCCTAACATGTATCCTTTTAAATATGCCTGTTGATGGAAGTCTGAATTGGCATTTGACAGATGCAAAGCACTAACAAAAGGGGTGAATTTCCCAGCTCTGTTGTTAGTTATTCCCCTTGTGGCTGTGTCAGCAGAGTCCCTGCCCAGCCTCTCACAACTGAATGAGTCCTAGAAACCCTCACAGTCCCCAGGAAACCAGGTCTTGAAAACAAGAGATATTGAACCCTTTCCTTAAAGTGTAAAACATAGAGAAAAAAAGAAAAATTCATCTGTCTTAGTTCATTTTGCTGCCATAACAAAGTACCAGACAGTGTGACTTATAAACACCAGAAATTTATTTCTCACGGGTCTGGAGGCTGGGAAGTCCAAGATCAAGGTGCTGGAAGATTCAGTGTCTGATGAGGGCTTTCTTCCTTGTTCATAGATGGCAAACTTCTTGCTGTGTGCTCACATGGAGGAAGGGAACAGGGAGATTTCTGAGGTCTCTTTTATAAGGACACTAATCCCATTCATGAGGGCTTCATCCTCATGAGCTAATCACCTCCCAAAGGTGCTACCTCCTAATATCATCACCCTAAGGGGTTAGGACTTCAATATGAATTTTGGGGGGACACAAACATTCGAACTCTAGCACCATCCCAGGAAGTGGAAGAATATGGTGGAAGGGTTGTTATATCAGTTATATACATATATAATGTTGTTTCAAGCTACTACGTTTGGGGGATGGTTTATTACATAGTAACAGACAAACTGAAGAGAAGGCCAAACGCAATGATAAGGGTGTTTCATTTCCTCTCTCTGTGGTGAAACTTTTTTGTTTTCTTTCATTGGTGCCTGGCATTAATCTCATGCCCCCCACATCCTTTTTGGTGACCCATACCAGAGCTACAGGGTCATATAGTCAGAGCTCTTCTATTTCAGGCATTTTTTTTTCCCCTCAGAGACACAGCCGTGGGCCAGAAGGAACTTGCCCACACAATGGCCCGCGTGAGTGTGTGGGTGTGTGTACGCTCGGGCTTCTTGTTTGTGTGAGAAATACATTTTTCATTATCGGACTTTATTTTCTGTCCTCAATGGAGCCTTTTTCCTTTTCTTTTCTCTTTTGGTGGGGACTATAGAAACCATTTCAAGGCAAAGCCCTGTCTATTGCTTTTGTTTCTCCACCCTTGTTTGGATGGAGCCTTGCGCATTCAGCGCCTGCGTTCCTCGCGGTGGTCGGCATTGTTCCTCTCTCCTGGGCCTGGCAGAACGCTCGGAGGGTCAGTTGGAAATGAAGCTTCTATTATCTACGATCTGCCTCACCCTCTAAGCCGGTCCGTCCCTACACTAAGACTCAGCCAAGCATGAAGAAAACTAATTGTCCCCACTCTCTGCTCTACTGCACACCAAACCCCTGTTTGTGCTTCCCCAGTTACGCGGCAGGAGGAGAAAACCTCACCTAGCAGGGACAGAGGGACACGCGGTCCCAGGTACCCTCTGTCCAGGATGCGCGGCCTCAGCAGCCAGGGACTCAAATCCAGCGGCTTGTTTCTCCAGGAGCTGCCCGGGCCGGGGGCCGGGGGCCGGGGGCCGGGCAGAAGGAGGGTGAGAAAGCTGATGACTCCGCGAGTTCTCAGTAATTGCAATGGGCGTAGGAAAGGGGACTTGATTAATTTGCCTGATGAATTATGCATCACCTCTGCGTGCCGCCCTCCCAGCCTCAAAGCTTTATTATTCACATTGCTTGAATCTGATCACCTCTCCCCTCCTCGCATTGAAAACTGCTGTCCAACAAGTATCAAGCGAAGCCTTTGGCGCTTGATCGCTAGGACCATCTAACAGAGCGCTTCTGGGAAGCTGGCAGAATGACTGAAATGGGAGCTGTATTTAAAACACACACGGAGTAATTCATCAATAGCAAGCCCACGATTTATGATGTGAGGGGAAACTCAGCTGTCTTTTGTAGTCTCGGACAAAAAAAATTTTAATGCAGAAGTGGCAATTACTTTGTTAGTGGCGTTTTAAGTTAAACCCACATGAAAGAAGGTCTCCTTTAATAAAGAAAGGAGTAAAAAGGAATGCCACAGCAGTGAGATTAACTTCGGGTGTTTTCAAGGCCTGTGGATCGCAGATTTGATCTCCCAATTTTTCATCTCTCTGGTCTGCTCAGTCTGAGGCCCTTCTCAATCCGTCCTACGTGGTTAGTAACAATCTGGCCTTTGGTTAAGGGCCCTCGCACCCCCTCAGTGACGCAGTCCCCCTTGTTATCTATCACCCGTCTCTCCAGGTGAAGACAGAAGTCCTTGTGTCACTAATCAGAGTAAAATAAAGGCAATACTTTCTGCGCGAAGTTGAGATTGAAGAATTTGGGCAGGGCCCAGCTTTTTGTCAAACTGCTTCTGTCAAAGCTCAGCCCGAGGGGCAAAGCTAACATGAGAAACAGATTCGGTTAACAAAATAAGATGATGATTTTTAAAAAAAATTTGCTTTTTTGATAACAGCTTTATTAAGATATAATTCATCCACTTAAAGTAGACAATATAATGGGTTTTAGTGTAATCATAGAGTATCTTTAGTGTATTAATAGAGTTGTACAACTATCTCTACAACAAATTTAGAACATTTTCATCATCCCCCCAAGAAACCCTGTATATGTACTCTTTAGCTATGGCCCACCCAATCCCCTCCCCCTGCCCAGGTAACCAGTAACCTGTTTTTGTCACTATAGACTTGCTAATTCTGGACATTGCATACAATGGAATCATAAAAGATGTGGCCTTTTGTTGTCTGACTTCTTTAACTTAGCATAACGTATTTAAGGTTCATCCATGCTCTAGCATGGATCAGTACTTCTTTCTTTGTGGTGGAACAACATTCCATTATCTGGTTATACCAAGTTTTGTTGAATTATTCATTAGTTGATGGAGTAATATGATGATATTGTGGTCTTTTTTTATTTGAAATTTTTATGTTTTCTGTTTTCATGGTAAGAGTCTCATATCAAGTTGACAAGAAAATTGTTGGGTAATGCACTGGACTAGAAGAAGACCAATGGAAGACTTCAAGCAAGAAATAGGTTTTAGATTCTTCCAAGCTGAGGTTAGAACAAATAGTGAGGTCCTAATACATTTACTGTAGCATTTGTAGAAAGCCTTACAAAAATGACTTCTGTTGTAAAGTACTAATAAAAAAGTGACTTGGGTCTTTTCAAAACAACAAGAATCCTATTCAACAAACATATATATTGGACACTTATTTGACTAGAGTTGCTGACCTCAAGGACTTAAAAGTCTACTGAAAAAACAACAGTCACAAATAACGGATAAAAACAAATGCCAAATAGATGTAGAAACAACACATGAAGGCAAAAAAAAAAGGTTTGTTCTGATGGATAAGTCAAGAGCCGGGTAAACCAGAAAGATTAAAAAAAGCCTGGTTGGAGTCAGGCATGCCTCAGTTTCACCAACTGTAGACTGAGCTTTCAAACCAACATCATAATAGTGACCCTTTTCTTTAGAAGATGCAGCTGCAGTTCCAGGATTGGTCTTTGCCTCTGTACCCCATCTGGGGAATTGAATCAGCCCATCTGGGGAGCTCAGTTTCCCTGGCTATATGTAAACTGAAGAGTTGGACTCGATATTCTGCAACATCTACCAAGAAGCAGAGAGTAGAATGGGAAGACTTCAGTACTTGCTTTTGAATCTTGACCCCACCATTTACTAATTCTGTGGTCTTGGGCAGGTCAACTTATTGTTTCCAAAAGATAGTTTTCTCATCTGTAAAATGGGAAGAATACAACTTATGCATAGACATAGTATAAGGATGGAGTGAGGTAATGTCCACAAGGTGCCTTTCATTAGCATGCAATAAATAAGTGGTAGTTACTTGAGGCTATACTATGGGTAGCAATCTTTAATGTGATGATGGGTCAGCTACTCAGGCAATACAGTATTTACCGAGTACTTCCTATGTGCCCCCAAACATGAGAGAACAAAAAAGAATGTGATGAAAAGCACAACCTAGACTATATAAAACCAATAGTGACCAGGGCAAGATATTATCCCCCAGCTAGAAGTGGCTGCTGTCACATCCCTCTCCCAGGATTCTCAGCACTTTTCCCTTTGGGTTTGATTATTAGGTTAAGAGTATTATCTTCTCCATCAGACTGTAATGTCCTTGAGGGTGGGGACCATGTTCTTTCATATTAAAAATCTGGGCTTATCAGGGAGTTCCCAATGAAACCACACTTCTTCTCTACTTATCTTTTTCTCCCTTCTTGTAGTTACATGTAATCTTATAGTTAAAATTTCACTTTTTAAAGCCTCTTGAGCTACATTTCCTTGCAAAGCACAGTTCAATAATTGTAGCTATCTTTCCACAGAATATTCAATGTTTTAATTTCCTAAAGTCTAAGGCATTGCTTTGGTTCACATGATTGACGTGATGGGGAATTTTTTTCCCTCATGCTGATTAGCAAACTTGAGATAGGAATTACACTTATTTTTTCCTCTACTTTTAGAACCAGATAGTTGTCCAAAAGGCATGCCCACTGTTCCCTTTTTAGTGGAACAAGCCTTCTCTTTGGCTCTAGATAGCTGAAGACTCTATTGCTTCCCCATCTTGCCCAGGTGCCAGGAATTCTTTGTTAACAGATGACTGCCGACAGGTCCAGCTGAGATCCACTCCATATCTATGTCAGGCTGAGACACAGAAAGAATGAGACAATATTTGAGCAACAAAATCCTTATTTTTACCTGGAACAGGTAGATGAGTTTATGGATAGATAATTATATCCAGAAAGATAACGTATGGAAGAGATCCTGGGTCGGCTCATAGATCAAGGAAAGAATGGATTCAGATCTCAGGAAGGGCTAGAGCCAAGGCAGGACTTTCAGGAAACCTCAGTGGCAGGACCCAGGGGCCACCACTTTGTTAACTCTACTCCATGACTCCTGTCTCTGGTTACACAAAACTTTAACTTCCAAATTCCAGAAGAGCAACCATTTGGCCATGCTTCAGTCCGGAGTCTATCCTTCAACCAATCCCTCTCACATATGTAGTCGCTGATTTGCCCACCCCTTTGTTTGGGGACATTCTTAGAGAAGCGAGATTTGTTGCGAACAGGGGACCCTCCACCCTAGTTGGCTTCTACTACAGCGGGAGCTTGCCTCCTTGCCCCAAACAGATTAGCAACAAGCAAGGCAAGGAAAAACTCTACTCAAGACTCTCTCAGATGCAATCACTGTTTCATCTGGTAAAAAGTTACAAGATCAAAGGGAAAAAAATCACCAACCTGTAATTTTCTGGTATTTATGATGCTATCTTCTTTTACATGCTTACCTAGCATTTTAAGTTCTGTTATTTAACAGGCTAGAAATTCATGAGGCCAAGTATTTATTGCAATACGCAAATTTTATGTACCCAAACTGTGCAGCTGGGAATAAGCATTTTCTTAAAACATAGTGCAGCCCTCAAGAAAAAGACTCTAAATCAGAAACCCCCAGGGATTCTTATCCAACAAAACAGTTCAGGAAGAAATTGTCCCTGAAGGCACTGTAGGGTCAGAGTCAGGGAAGGCACTCTTTCATTTATTTCTTCTTTGATTATTTTGTGAGCACATACTCCATGTCAGGCACTGTGCTAGGCACCAGAATTCCAAAATGATCCAGATGAATATGGTCTCTGTCCTTGGAGATCTTATGGTGTACTGTTTAACTAGCAATAACACTCCTTGGGCTCCAGTGGGGCTTATGGGGTATATAAAATCATGTAGCAAGATGACCCCACTTCACTGGGGAAGATTGTTTGAGAGGGGCTGAGACCTGAGAGGAGTCACATGAAACCACATGAAGAATAGGACAAGAGTGTTCCAGGCAGAAGGAACTGTTTGGGAGTGAGGAGGGGGAGGCCAGAGAGAACACGAGGCATCCAAAGACCTTTGTGAGTCTACAGTTGTTGAAGTGTAGACAACCAGGAAGGCAGTGTGACAAGATAAGACAGGAACCAGCTCAGGGACATCCTGAGTTAGAACTTTATCTTGGGGACACCAGGGGCTCTCTGAAACTTTTAAACAGGGGCTACCTTCAGGACATGGTGAGGAGAAGGATTAGGGCTGGACAGCCCTGGAGGCACATAGGAACCTAGTAGAAGAAGACTTCTAAAAACTTAATTGACCCTTTTCAGAAAGCTCTTCTGAGGGCTAGTGCTTGCCTCCCTGAGATGTAGAAGAGGTTCTCTGGGAGTACTGGAGACCCTGGAACAGGGAGGGGTGGCTGAGGCCAAGGCAGGGCTCAGAGAAGGGTGTAAGGAGCTTGTTGCAGCCACCATGGGACTCCATATACTGATATAGGACAGACCAACAGAACCTCAGTCCAGACCTCTTTCTGAGTGTCTTTGTAACCCACACTGCTGGCCTTGAGCTCCATTCAGGAGGAGAGGCTCCTGACACTGAGAGATATGCCCAGTCCAGGTTCAGACCTTGTGTTGATTGGGAGCCCAGGATAGGCACAGCCTCTTGGCAGCATCCCTCCGTCACTGCTGGGGTAGGTTCAATAGCTAGTCTTGTCTCTGCTTCTTCCCCTGAATTTTTTTTTTGCTTAGTTATACCAAAAGGTGAGTAATTTTCCAGTTCACTTCTCATTTTTTCTCTGAAGGAAGTGATTCTTTGTTTGCAATGACCAGATTGACTTGTTGTTTTGTCACTCACTAAATATTTATTGAGCACATGTGGGTAAAACTCCATGTAAAACCTTTTAGGGCGGGTGTCAAATGAATCAGATGCAAATCTTGACTTCAAAGAACTTGATGTCATATATGAGAAACAAGACACGTTGATTCAGCACATTTACTGAGGACCCACTCTGTGTAGGCTCTGTGCCGCGTTCCTGAGACACAGCAATGAACGGCCACTCTCACAGAGCTCACGCTAAAACACAAAGCGTGCACCAACGGCTGAGTGTGTTCTTTTAAAAGTCAGCACTGAGATTCCTTGGAGGGTGAGAGAGAGCAGTCCTTGCCGTATTGCAAGTTGAGCTTCCAGGGCCTTGGCCATCGGATGCCAGGGCTTTCGGGGAGGGAGCAATTACTCAACGTGACAGTGGGGAGGAGCTTTTAGATACCAATCTTCCTGGCACTATGAATTGAAGGAGTGGTGATAGAGGAGAGAACGGATACTCCATTCAGGGTGGGGGTCAGAAAAGTCCTTATAGTGGAAGCAACAGCTGGATGTTGGTTAGCTGGGCCATTGGGCAAGAAAATATCCTAGGCAGAGGGAACAGAATGTCCACAAACAGAAAGTAAGCTAAATAAAATGTGAAGTGCTGTTATATGATGAAATCCCATAGAATACTGAAAAGTCAATCTCTAAATATATATATATATATATATATATATATATATATATGGGTATATATGTGTGTGTGTGTGTGTATATACACACAATGTGGGCTGATCTCAACAATGCGGTGTTAAAAAGACAAGTTTATATGTAATTGTATAATATATGCCTATGTTTATATTTGTATACAGATATATAGATGTAGATATAAACCTAGAAGGAAAACACACCAAACTCATCAGAGTGATTACCTCTGGGGAGCAGAGAGGGGATTGAGGATGGCAGTGAAGATGTCTTAAGCTTTATTTGTAGTGCTTCAGTCTCTTAAAAAGAGGATATATTCATGAGTTATTTAGGGATTAGAAGTGTATACTACAAAGTAAAAATTGGTCAGTGCTATAGACAGATAGAGCTGGAGTCCATGGGATGGGAAGTGGGGAGGGGGACACTTCCCGCTGGGAACAGAAGAGGAAAGTTCATAAAGGAGGCAGTCCTCAGCTGAAGGATGGGCCAAATCAGGCCTTGCCAAGATGGAGTGGGCAGAGACCAAGGCATAGGAATAGGAAAATGCAGGATGGATGAGGGAAGAACAATAGTTTGCCTGGAATAACTGTGTGAAGGTGAAGATCGGGGGTCAGGGAGAAAAGTTAGATTAGGACCTAGTCTTTGGAGACCAGATTGAGGGCTCTGGAGGCTCTGGAGCAAATGAGTGGTACAGCAGGGCTGGTAGTTACAGACAATGCAGTAGGTGAGAGTCAAGCGGGGAGGCTAATACAGTGAGTGGCCCAGCAGGCTGGGATGGGCCTGTGCTGGGGCAGCAGTTACAGGCAGAAGGGGATGGGAGAGTAAGGCCCTGAGTGCAGAATGCTGGTAGAGATGTGACCTTTGGCAGGTCAGACAGTTCAAGCTAAAACCCTTACCCAGCTTCTGAGAACAGTTCTTACCTCAGCCTTAAACACTGTGGAACAAGACAAGCTTTGAAGAATGCCATGCTCTTTAAACTAACACTCTCAAGAAGAGCCTTAGTTTCCTTGAAAAATTCTTTATTAATTTAAACACCACGGCTTTCTGCTAACACTAAGAAGAGATTATAATATTCCAGTGGGACTTCCTTTGCTTAACATGAAAATAAACCTGACAGAAGGATTACAAAACTAAACATGGACTATTACAGGAAACACTAATCACCTCCCATTCTTTCTTCTCACTCACTAAAACAACGATTTAGACAAACAAAGAAGTGGAGAGAAGGAGGGAGCAGCAGAGCTGAAGGGTGTGTGGCTCTGCTAATCCCTGCGGCTTTGATAAATCTGAAATAGGATCATTTGACATCTGAGGAGTGGGAGGTGTCACTCACGGAGTGCTTTGCGTTGGGTTACCTCAGGTAACTCCGATTTGCCTTTTGAATGAAACAGCTTTGGACAGAACATATAATTTTTCTCTGTGAAGCTACCGTGAAACCCTCCCTTTTCCTTCTCTGGCTGGGGTAATTACCCCCCTCTGGGACCCAACCCCCCTGCTCCACTAGCACATCTGGGCTGAGATGGCTGTCTGTAGGCGGGAAGCCCAGTGAACCCAGGGTCCACAAAGAAAACACATTCAGTGCCCATCCTGACTTGCCCAGTGCCTGTGCTTGTAAAAATTTCCTGAGTGAGAAGTTGATTTGAGCAAGAAGTGGGGACAGAGGAACAGGGAGGAAAAGAGAAAGGATGCGTGGTTCCATCCGCAATATTCTGGACCCTGGATTTTAATGAGACAGTTAGTTGCTATCCCCACCTCCCACCCCGTCCCTTCCATCAGCTCCTTCTCTAGCGCATCATTTGGAAGGGTCCTTATGATGTAGGAATTCTTACTAAAAACCCAGGAAGGCCTCAGACCACAACATGAATGAATGAGATGCTGTTTCTTAAACAATGAACCTGAACATGCATACGTTCACATCCGTTGTATAAATAAATACTGACATTACTGGGTTCTCCCATGTGACCTACCCACCCTCCCTGTCACATCTTTCTCTCTTTCTCTGTGACAGGTTTGGAGCTTCCAGTCTCACGGCAGTCCTGGTTTTGCCTCAGCTGTCACCTTGCTCCTGCATCCTGCGTTGGTCAGTCTCATTGTGATTAATGCTGACTAGACGAGTGGCTCCTGGGTCTAAGGGCTGACGTCAGAAATGCAGGAGACTCTCAATCCCTGGGTGCATTTTCTTATCCTATTTATTGTTGCTGCTGACACCCTGCACGTCCCGGGTGCATGCCGCCCCTCCAGCCAGCCTCCATCTGTGTGCACCGGAACTGCCTTCTCTCAGAGCTGGGTGTTAGACTACCTGAGCTTTTGGGGAAAAAGAGACATTTCCAGTTTGAATGTCACCTCAAACAGTTTCCCGCATTTCCATACAGGCCCTGGCTGCATTCAGTTCTTGGCTGCATTATCATTTGTCCACCTCGTGTGCTGTGATTTGGTGTTTCAGTGTTTTAAGTTTACCTATACTCCTGTCACAAACGTTTCTCAATATGTAGCCCTAGAGTTAGGCAAAAAGGAAAATAACCTGAAAACATAAAACAAAATATGGATGTGTTTAAACTTTTTGCCATTAAAATTCAAAGAAACAAAACGAGAAAACAAAAAAAATAAACCTTATTAGTTTCTGGAAAAAATACATCCAGCTTCATTAGGAGTAATTATTAATTCACAAAATGGTCATTTTCAGGAGTGCAATTCTGAAAAAATAAGGGTTTGAAAGAAATAATCAAGAAAATTAAAGAGATTTGGATCCTCAAAATTAAATTACTAAGATCCCACTTAGGAACTGAGGACCTATGTGCTAATAAGACTCCACAGTGATTTCTGATCCTGTTTGTTTCAAACTGCGGATGGGTCTCTATGGGATTCTCAGAGTGCATTGCAAACCTGTTTGGGGTGAGTGTAGTAAGGCTTATAGCCAGCAAATAAGAATTGAATTCCTCCATTTCCTTTTGTGCCCCGTCTTGTCTGTAAAGAGAGGACAGCCCCGAGGTGTCCCTCAGCTCTGAGCCTGGAACAAGTGGGAGGACTGTGAGTTACTCCAAGTGAGTAAAGGTTTCCTGTTCCATGTGTGTTTGGCCCTGGAAGAAAGTCTGATACGAACTGATTTGTGTCCCCTCCAAATTTGTATATTGAAGCCCTAACCTCCAATGTGATTGTAGTTTGGAGGTAGGTCCTTTAAAAAGGTCATTGAGGTTAAATGAGGCAGGCCTTGATCCAACAGGGCTGAGTCCTTGTAATAAGAGGAAGAGACTACAGGGAGGCCGGTGGGCAGAGAGGAGGCCTTTTGAGGACTCAGGAAGAAGGCGCTATCTGCAAGATAAAGAGAAAGACCTCAGGGGAAACCAAACCTGCCAACAAATTCATCTTAGACTTCCAGTCTCCAGAACTGTGAGTTAATAAATTCCCCAGTCAGTGGTATTTTGCTATGGCAGTCTTAGCAAACTAACACAGGGCCACACAATTTTCTCTGCCTTACAGACTCGCAGAGCTGCTGGGAGGTTTTATGTGGACCAGAGCATCTCCATCTTCTGAAAGGAGAAAAGCAGTTTTCTATCATCTGGAGCTATCCAGACATTTCATGGCCTGTCTATGGAAATAGCTTTCTGTCTCTAAAAGTAGGTGTCTGTTTGGTAGAGATTTTGTAGTGGGACTCTGAGAATCAGCCAAGGGAGTCTCACTAGGACTGCATTCTCTCCTAAAGGTTCTTTGAAAATGTAGGTGAGCGGCTTTGGTTGCTACAGTGGCCAAGTTGATGAAACACGTGTAGATAACCAAGTTTTTTTTATGGCATATTCTAATATGGGAAGTTCAAAGTCCTCTTACTTTTCTGTTTTAAAAGGTACAGTTACTCATGAATGAGAGCACAGAACTTCAAATGGAGCAACTCAGAAGCTGTGGCTCATAATGGCTTCATATCTTGTCTTTTAAAGCAATATTCCCAAACTTGCTGGAAAAAAAAAATTCCTGTGGTGCTTGCTCAGACAACAAATGTCCAGATCCCATTCCAGGGAGCCTGAATCAGACTCTCCAAGGTAGGGCTTGAAAGGCTCTCTGTGTGTTTCTGAACCTGGCTGCTTGCTGGAATCACCAGGGAGCTCCGTAAAGTCTGATGCCTGAGCCCCACCCTAGAGACTTGAATATAGCTGGTCTGGGCTGGGGCTGGATTTCTTTTTTTTTCCTTTTTTAAAATTATTGTTACTCTATTATGGTTGTCCCAATTTTTTTCCCTTTGTCCTCCTCCACGCAGCCCACTCCCTGCTCCCATAGTCAATCCCCACTCTGTTGTCCATGTCCATGGGTCATTCATACATGTTTTGGACTAGTCCCTCACCCTTCTTTCCACCACTAGACCATTATTCCCCTCCTCCCTCCCCTCTGACAGCTATCTGTTCCATGTTTCCATGTCTCTGGTTCTATTTTGCTCATTGGTTTATTTTGTTCATTAGATTCCTCTTATAAGTGATATTATAAGGTGTTTGTCTTTCGCCGACTGGCTTATTTCTCTTAGCATAATAGTTTCCAGTCCAACCATGCTGTCACTAAAAGTAGGAATAACTTCTTTCTGCTGTGTAGTATTCCATTGTGTAAATGCACCACAGTTTTTTAATCCACCCATCTACTAATGGACACTTAGGCTGTTTCTAGTCCTTGGCTATGGTAAATAGCGCTGCTATGAATATAGGGGTGCATAAGTTCTTCTGAATTGGTGCTTTGGGATTCTTAGGGTATATCCCAGCAGTGGAATTGCTGGGTCAAAAGGTAGTTCCATTTTTAGTTTTCTTGAGGAAATTCCATACTGTTTTCCACCAGTAGCTACACCAGTCTCCATTCCCACCAACAGTGCACTAGGGTTCCCTTTTCTCCGTGTCCTTGCCAGCACTTGTTTGTTGATTTGTTAATGATGGCTATTCTGACCAGTGTGAAGTGGTATCTCATTGTGGTTTTAATTTGCATCTCTCTGATGGCTAGTGATGTTGAGCATCCTTTCATATGTTTCTGGGCCCTCTGTATGTCTTCCTTGGAGAAGTTTCTATTCAGGCCCTTTGCCCATTTTTTAATTGGATTGTTTGTCTTTCTGACGTTAAATTGTATTAATTATTCATGTATATTTTGGAGATTAACCCTTGTCCAACGTATCATTGGCAATATATTCCCCATATAGTCAATTTCCTTTTCATTTTGATG
This sequence comes from Desmodus rotundus, assembly GCF_022682495.2. Classification (NCBI taxonomy): domain Eukaryota; kingdom Metazoa; phylum Chordata; class Mammalia; order Chiroptera; family Phyllostomidae; genus Desmodus; species Desmodus rotundus. The sequence goes on from NC_071394.1 coordinate 102,205,294, forward strand.
ATGGTTTCTTTAGCTGTGCAGGAACTTTTTAATTTGATATAGTCCAATTTTTAAATTTTTTCCTTTATTTCCCTTGGCCTAGGACATACATCAGCAAACACATTGCTATGTGGGATATCTGAAATTTTACTGCCTGTGTTTTCTTCTAGGACTTTTATGGTATCATGAGTTATATTTAAGTCCTTTATCCATTTTGAGTTAATTCTGGTGTATGGTGTAAGTTGGTGGTCTAGTTTCATTTTTTTTGCATGTACCAATCCAGTTCTCCCAACACCATTTATTGGAGAGGCTGTTTTCACTCCATTGTATGCTCATGCTCCTTTGTCACATACTAATTGACCATAGAGATATGGGTTTATTTCTGGGCTCTCTGTTCTGTTCCATTGATCTACATGTCTGTTCTTATGCCAGTACCAGACTATTGGGGCCAGATTTCTTAAAGCTCTTCAGGTGATGCTGCTGTGCACTCAGAGGTGAGAACCATGGCTCTGTGTCAGAACCCCCAAATGATTCTTAACTTGAATCCTAATGGGTTACATGCATTGAGGAGTGTTGGCAGAGGCAGGTGTGAATTGTGTATGGGAATAAGAAGTGCATCCCGATTTGAGCGCTGGGAATATTTGGGCCTAAGTTTGATTGGTAAAAGAAACTTCAAGTTGTTTCATAGCTTTACTAGCATTGAGTTGAGTGACCAATCCATACCAGGAGTGGGGTGGCCAGGGAGGAGTGCAGGAGTGAAGGGCTGAGGAAGGTGCTCTCCAGTGGGGAGAATTTCATCACTGACATTGTTTAGAATTGAAAGTGCATAGTGATAATAGAATTTAATCAGCTCTATTATTGCTTTTAATCAGCTCTATTATTGCTTTTTAAAAATAGTTGTTAAAAATTTTAGAATAGTTTTAGATTTACAGTAACGTTGGGGAGATAATACAGAGAGGTCCTATCTATCCTGCACCATTTCCTCTATTGATAACATCTTACGTGAGTGTGATACATTTCTTACAACTGATGAATCAATGTTGACACATCATTGTTAACTAAAGTTCATATTTTATTCAGAGTTCCTAAATTTTTACCTAATGTCCTTTTTTCTGTCCCAGAATCCCATCCAGGATACCATATAGAGTTAGTTGTTACATGTCTTTAGCTCCTCTAGAATGTAACAGTTTCTTAGTTTTTTCTTGTTTTTGAGGCCTTGACAGTTCTGAGGAGTAGTGGTCAAATATTTTGTAGAATGTCTTTCAACTGGGCAATGATCCCTGAGAGGAGAGACACATGAGAGAAGCCCTACAATTGCCCCAGCTTACTGATTGGAGTTTCTAGCAGAGGAAGGGGAAACCTTGAGTCCGTTGGTTCCCCTGAGTTGAGAAAACGATTCAGAATTCAGGGAGAGCAAGATTGCAAAAATTCTCAGGACAGAGAGCCAGGGAAGAGAGCACTGAACAAAGAGAGAGCTTGAGAGACCTGCAGAGGATTCCTCTTGCATCTTCAACCGAGTACTAGTCAGGCACCTGCATGAGGATGCCGTCCACACCTGGGGAAAGAGCCACTGGAGAGGAGCAGGCAAAATGATCTTTACAGCTCACACAAGACCAGGAGTAGTTCGGGTTTCTGTCAGCCAGAGTGGGGGAAAAGCCTCCTAACACACTGGGCATTGAGCAGAGTCCTCTAATCATATTGCCTAAACAGCTGGGTCAAGTTAATCCTAGATTAAGGTGTACTGGGCTCACTGAACAAAGCTTAAAAGGAAGCCTTGAAAAAATATTTTCCAAGTAATTTAACTGTTTCTCTGAGTAAAGGACCAGAAATGTGAAAAGAAATACAAAAAATTCCTATGCCTAACAACATAAAATCACAATGTCTACTATCTCATAAAACATTATCGGGCATGCAGACAAGCAGGAAACTATAACCCGTAATAAGGAGAAAAGTCAATAAATACAGATCCAGAAATGGCTCAGATGACAGAATTAATAAGCAAAGACATTCAAACAACTCTCATTAATATGCTCCCTATGTTCAAGAACGTAGCAGAAACTGTGATAAGGACAGGCATGGAAGATTTTTTTTAAAACCCAAATTGAATTCTAGAGCTAAAATATATAATGTCTGGGATGAAAAATGCACTGTATGGGAGTAACAGCTGGATATACATGCAGAAAAAAGATCAGTGAACTTAAGACAGAGTAGTAGAAAGTATCCAAAATGAAACACACAGAGAGAAAAGATTGAAAAAAAGACGTGTATTGAAATGAGAGTCAGAATCAAGTGGCCTGGTACAGGTGTAAACAGGGTCCCAGAAAAATAAGGTAGAGAGGGCATAAAAATAATTGAAGAAATAACACCTGAAAATTTTCTAAATGTGATGAAAACTATAAAACTACAGTCTAAGATTAAATCCGGAGGCAGTATGGCACAAAGATGAATATTCTGGACTTGGGAGTAGTCAGATCCAGGTTCCAAACCAATTTATCAATGTCCTTTGTGACTTAGATGATTTACTTAAGCTCTCTAAGCTTCAGTTTCCTCATCTGCAAAGTAGAAATAAAAGTTATACAAAAATATGCATTGTTTCATGTTTTTTAACAGAAAAATATTGGCAACAAATTAAATGTCTGTAAGGCATGGCTAAATTAATTAAGTACAGCTACCATATGGAGTATTATGCTGCTGACAAAAAGAGGAATGCCTGTAAGAATTCAAGTGAAAAGTTCTCCAAGAATGCCGCTATGTGGAAAAGCCAGTGACACGGTGTGATTTCACTGAAGTACTAAAAATCTTGTATAGATATACACAAACAAAGGGGACTGGAAGGATGCTCAGCAAATTGCTTCCGAAAAAAGAATGAGGCATAAAAGATGGCAAATTTTAAAAAATATTTTCTCATAAACCACTGTATCATTTAAATTCTTTACAATAACTGTGAAATAATTTTTAAATAGAAATGATATTGTTGTGGGACAATGCCCCAGCCTACCTATGCTGATGGAGAAAGAATAAGATGCTTAAAGATCATGCGAACTGGTGATAATGTAAATTAAAAAAAAATCACTCCCTCTGCTGAATATCTTTTTGCCGCCCTCTGTTACCGGGGAATCAAACCCAAGCCCCTGAGCACAGCTCTTGGGATCCTGCATGATTTGGCCTACCTGATTTTTCTGGGTTTATTTTCCACCACACACACACAACAGATTTTCCCTGTCTTGCACACTGGCTACCTCTTAGTCATTTTTCTGAACTTGGATTATTTAGTACATCACCTCTCTGTGCGCTCCTTCTCTCCCCAGCAGAGTTACCGCACATCCTTATGTTACTGCTTACCAATGCACACCCTCAGACTGGCACTTATTAAACTGCAGCTCTGTGTCTTCATGTGTAAATGTAGAGAAAAGGGGCTGATATTCATTTTTGATTCTCAATGCCTTAGTGCAAGGCCTGGTCTATAGCAGGTACTGAAAAGTATTTGTTGACTAAATGAATGAATGAACAAATAGACTTCAACTTAATGTACATCTGTTAGAAATAACATTCACAGTGGAAGTCTCATCATATTAGAAGTATGAACTGATAATTTTTTAAATTTTTGTAAAGAATTTATTTCTAAGTATGAAGAAAGCAACAAAAAGAACTTTTGGTCTAGATTCAGTTTTGACTTGGAAACTGTACTAGTTTTCTAGGGCTGCCATAAATAAGTACCACAATCTGGGTGAGTTTAACACTGGAAATTAATTTTCTCACAGTTCTGGAGGCTGGAAGTCCAAGATCAAGAGGTCTCTTTTGAGAACTCTTTCCTTGGCTTGCAGATGGCCACCTTTTCACTGTGTTCCTCTGCACACCCCTGGTGTCTCTTGGTGTACCCAAATTTTCTCTTCTTTTAAGGCCACTACTCAGATTGGATTATGGTCCCCTTAATACCTTCATTTTAATAAAATTACCTTACTAAAGGCCTTACTTCCAAATATAGTCACATTCTGAGGTACTAGGAGCTATGACTTCAACCTAAGAATTTTGGGGGATGGGGTGGGGCACAATTCAGGCCATAACAGAAGTGTTGAAAATGGTCATGTTATTTTGGAATTGGTAATATTAATAGTATCACAGGTGCTAAATGGGTAAAACTATAAGAGGACATATTTAAGACAAAGACAATTCAAATAAAACCATGCAGCTAGAAACTCTACATAGGAAGATACTGTTCAACAGCTTCTTTTCTGAGATCATCATCACATGTATTCAAGATGAAGAATTTTTGCATCAGATGGGAATTATGCTCAATAACTTCTCAAGGCCTTTCCAATTCTCAGCTTTTTAATTCTACATTACCTAGGTCCCAGACTTCAAGGCAGGGAGATAAAATAGAATTCAAATCCAATCTCTCCTAAATAAAATAGGAAGTGAAAAGGAAGTCCTCTGAAAACTGGAAAGAAAAGTGGGAGCCACAAGGGGACCAGTGGTGAAGGCAGACGGTGAAGATACAGACTGCAGTGGGGAGGAGGCTCGCTTTGACTCTTGGCACGCTCCTGGAAATACTACTAACCACCACAGTTGTACCTAAGAAATAAGGTTGGTGGTAGCTTTTTGAGGCCTTTGTTTTTGTGCCAGAGAGGGCTGAGCCCTTGCTCAGATATTTCTCTGTTGCTTCTACGTTGTCTGGTTAACGCAGTCCTTCGAGGCAGGTGCCTTCTGACTATCTGAAGAGGTACACCCTTGCTTGTTCCTATTCAGATCCATAATGTGAATTGGGGTGAAATATCAGCTGCTCATCAGGCTTAATCTCTCTGTGTTAAGAACCCATACTTAACACAGAGAGGAATATTGGAACTATGGGGAGAGGGTCTGCAGTAACCAGGGTTGTTTTATTATACAATCCACACCGGTTTCCCACCCCACCTTTTATTTTTTTCTTGAACTGGTTACTCAGTCATACTAAACATGGAATAAAGTGAAATAAATAAATATATAAACCTCAGAGTGCACCGAGTCTTTTCACTATCAAGCTGGCTCAAATGTTCTCAAAGTTTATCGGAGAGCTTTGTTGCCCTGGTGAAAATAGCATTGTGCAGTGAAACAGAAAATAAGATGTCATGGCAAACTAAACATCTTCACTTTCTGGACAAATATCTGAGTTGACTGAACCATGGAGAGGGGCTGGGGAATGACCAGAGGGAGGACACCCGGCTTTCCTGTCCTATGTTTTGGGCCTCCCTGGGGTTCAGGCAAGCAGGTGGGTGACATTCACCAGCACCTGGCCCCTGCTAAAGGTTCTGACAACTTCTGGCCTGCTCAAGTCTACACTTAGACAGCTCCTTTGTATGTTGTGAAAGTGAAGATGTTTACTTTGCCGTGACATCTTATTTTCTGTTCTACTGCACAGTGTTATTTTAACCAAGGCGGCTTCCTCCCTCCCTGATAAACTCACTGGGACTTGATATCTGCAAATGACTCCCATTAAAATGAATGGGTATCGAAATCACTGTGTGTGTGTGGAAAAGAGAGGGTGAGAAATAAAGGGGAGAGGAAGGAAGGGTCAGATGGATCCACATTCACTTATTAGCATGTTACTAATCTGTGTATCATCCCCAATTAAAAGTGGGGGCAACAATACTACTAATCCCAGGAGGAATATTATGAGGGTTAAATAAAATACCTGCATCGCACCAAGCACCCCATCTACAAAATCAAATGAGTACTGGCCAGATGAAGCACTTCATAAATGTTAACAATTATTTTACTATTAATAAAAATATAAGGCAGGAAAGAAGAAAACAGAAGGGAAAGGAATTTTAAAATTAAAGAACATACAGGAGACAAAAGATAACCTTATTTCTTTACAAAGATTATATCTATGAAGCCAAATTCACTCACTCATTCATTCATTCAATAAACAAGGCAAACAGCTATGAAACACCAGCAAGAATGCAGGCAGGTAACATACACTCTCAGTGCTCCACTAATATCCCCTCAAACCTTTTACCATTTTTCCATGCTAGTTCCTTGGCTGCTTTTATCCCCAACAGCTAGAACTTGTGCTTTTTTAAATCAGAGGGCTTCCCTCAAGCCATTTAACCCCACTTGGCCTGAGGCTGCAGACGGCCCACTGGTGCCTGAGGATTTTCATCCCTTTGAGAGTAGCCTTTGACTGAGGGGTGATACCCTTGTTTTCCCTCCTTTCCTTGGCCTCCCTTCCCATGCCCTTACTGGTTTTCCTGACAACATATCCTAATGAATCATTTTAGCATGAATCTCTGTTTGTTGGGAATCTAGTTTAAGACAATGATGTCCCCTATTAGTAATTAGTTATTTTCTCAAAAAAAAAGTTTGTAAATTTAAAAGATATTCTCTGTAGAAAATGTATTAGAACTGTTGTTAGAATCCACAAAGCTCATTTAACCCACCATGTAATTAAAATAATGAGCACTTTCGGAAAAACACTGTATAGAGCTTGACTGTCGCTCTACTAGCAACAAAATGCAATGAAAAAGGTAAAACCACAGCAACAACAACACAAGGCAGTTTTCCTTGAGCCTCAATACTGAGGTTGTGAGGGAATTTCTGGGAATTTCCAGGAATATGAAATTCCTGCTAAAACAGAGTCTTTTATTTTTGTTGTCTTTCTTTCCTTCCCTTCATGCAAATGCACCACAGATAAGCACCACTCTTCTCTCAAAGTAATGCAGGGGCCTTTTTGGTAAGTAGTGTAGGGAGCAGGAAGCAAGTTGGAGGACCCTGTGGGAAGGACGCGAGGAGTGGGAAGGAAAGAGAAGGTTATGCCTTAAGATCAGAGTACAGATTTTTAAAAAGACAGGTATCTCCATACTGTTTTCCATAGTGTCTGGTCTAATTTATAAGCAAAAAAAAGAAAAAGAAAAAGAAAAAGGAGAAAGAGAAGGAGAGAGAGACAGACAGAGAAAGAGATTTAAGAAAATTAGTGTAAATGTAGTGGAAAGAGACGTAGAGGGAGGAAATCAAGCAGTACACATAGAAAGACAAAAAAGGACAGGTGTATGTCCCCAAAGTGGCAACCAGAGGAGGTTACGAAGAACTCGGGAATGAGGAATTGAAAGTGGAGAGAAATGAGTATGAGGCTGTGGAGTTATTTTTTTCTCCCATTTTTTCTTTATTTTTATTACTGACACTATTACAGATGTCCCCATCCCATTCCCCACTCCCACCCTCACCCCCCGCCCAACCCCACTTTGGCCTCCTCTACCCAGCCCTCATCTCACCCTCCCTCTGGCCATCACCACACTGTTGTCTGTGGCCATGGGTTCTGCATATATGTTCTTTGGCTGATCCCACCCCCTTCTTTCATTTAGTCTCCCTTCCTCCCTGACAGCTGTGGGGTTGTTCCATGCCTCTGTTTCTATTTTGTTGGTCAGTCTGTTTTATTCATTAGATTCCACATACAAGCGACATCACAGGGTACTTGTCTTTCTTTGACTGGCTTATTTTACTTAGCATAATAATCTCTATGTCTGCCCATGCTCTTGCAAAAGGTAAAAGTTCCTTTTTTTTTATGGTTGTGTAGTAAACCATTGTGTAAATGTATCATAGCTTTTTTGTCCTGATTTCTAATATAGTATTCTTTATTTTTATTTTTTAATCTTTTTAAATTTTGTTAAATCATTTTTATTGTTATTCTATTATAGTTGTCCCAATTTTTCTGCCTTTGCCCTCCTCTGCCCATCCCAACCCACAGTCATTCCCACTCCTTTGTGTCAGATGCTGTATTGGGCACCTTTTATGTTACCTTACCTTCTTTATGTTACCTTACCTTCTTTATGTTACCTTACCTTCTTTAATACTCACAACCACCATATAAAGAAGAAGATATTACTTCTCTCTTTTTGTGTCAGTTAGAAAAACAGGAATCCATCCAGATATTTCAAATAGGGGGAATTTAATCCAGAAAATGGGTTATGAAAGTTACAAGGTTTGAAGGAACAAAAGGGGAAGGTTGCCACCTAGAGCCCCTTGGTGTGTGCTCACTACTGAGATCGATGGAGCTCTGCTGCTGCTCCCGTGCGGTGGAGAGAACCAGCACTACTGCTGCTGAGCAGAAAGCTTGGATGCCTCTCCCTCCACTATTGCCATAGCCATTGCTTCAGCTATAGTAACCACTGTCACTGTTGCAGGGACCTGTTGCTGTGGCTGTAGCAATCACCATGATTTTGGGAAACTGGTCACCAGCAGTAACCTTCAGTTCCATGGCTAGATCTGGAAGCAGGAAAACAGCTTCTGTCTTCCACCTGTCTTCTAATCTCTGGTCATTAACAGAAGTCCTCTGGCAAGGAAGTTTGGGAAATGTAGTTTTCAAGCTTCCAGCTCTGGTGGTATATAGAAGAGTATAGTAGAACAAATGTGGGGCTGAGAGCCAAAGATAATACACAGAACAGTTAACGCCTTTGGCTACTCAGCACCTGTATATGCTTTTCTACCCTTTTAAACTTTCACCAACAATACCAACAATTCATATTTCCACTTAAGACAATGCAACTATCCTTACAAACCAATATACTTTACCTTATTTCTAAAAGAAGAAACAAAAGTTCAAGTGATTATCCATCTCTGGTATGCATCTCAATTGATCCAATCCAATATTTTGTTCATTTTCCTTAATCTAACAGCCTTATAATCAATTTTCCTGTTAGGGTTTTGCCAATATAAATGAATAAAATCTTGCAATTATTTTTAGGTATATAAGGCTGTGTCCTTCAAGGCCAGACTTTAAACTTTTGCCCCTAGAATTTCTGGAGTCTGATACTGGTTATGAGTCTGGAGGCCATGAGAGGTGGAGAGAGTAAATCTTGAGGAGAAGATTCTGCATCCTCATGTCAGGCAGCTGCCTTGGATGAGGTGATTAACAGGGTCCTCTTGCAAAACAAGACTCCTCTTCTCCACTGGGGGAGGAGGGATTCTTCCTCCTGGCAAAGGGACTTAGGAGACCAGGAATGTCTCGTATTTGCATGAGTCATTCCAAATGGCCCCATTCCAATTCTCAAGGATCCACCCAGTCTTTCCAAATCAATCCTCAAACTCTTACATGAAAGATCTGATGGCTTCATGAAGTCGAATTATTCAATACATTGTGATTCTACAACCTATGAAGTAAAATTTTAGTCCTGTGGCTGAAAAAAATGAGATTCCTTTAGTACCACCACAGAAGCTCTCTAGATCTGTAACCAGACCTTAAGCTGAGAAATGAAAGCACCAAACTTGTAATTGTCTTTCTGTAATGTCTCCAGGAAAGTCAGAAGCAAACATCGCACCCACAGTCTTACAGTCATCACGCCCACCATGGCCCCCATTCTGTTGTTCCAGTAACCATTGCCATTATTGCAACAAACTGGAATTGCCCTTGGGAGCAATTGCTGCCCCTACTTCTGGAGTCAAAAGCAGAACAACGGCTCTCTTTTCCTGTTGCTTTTCATTTCCTTCTAGTGTCTCCCATTGATAGAGACTAACCTGCAACCAGCTGGCCTCGGGGTTTGAAAATAAATCATTTTTAGGTTTCCTGGTTTGGCAGTACAGAGTAGGACTAAAAGGTCCATTGTTGGGCTGAGAACCAATGAGTTATTATTATCATCCCTATTTTAAAGATAAGTAAATGGAGGCAAGAGAGCTTAAGTAACCTGCCCCCGAACATAATAAACAGAAGTCATGACAAGAGATTGGACATCGAGAACTCTCTGAATGCACGTTCTGTGGTCTTTCCACTACACAACATATTTCCAGGAACCAATTGTCAGAGAGTCTGAAGAATAATAAGGTGCTATAATTTGAGCATTTTCTCCCTTCTCATTTTATTTTAGCTCCCAACTGATCTGAATATGTCAATAGGCCTCTTTGCCATCATTAAAAGTTCAAATTATGTCATTAAAGGTTCAAATCATGCAGGGATGGAGAAGATGCTGTATGCCTCTGCAACCACAGTATAGTAGTTAAAGTCACAAATTGCCTGGCTATGTAACCCTGTGCCCCATGAGCCTGATGACTTATTTTTTGTCCAACCTCGAGCAAGTTATGTAACACCTCAGTGCCTCCGTTTCCTCATCTGTATAGTGGTGTAACACTCTCTGCCTTATATAGTTGATATAAAGAATAAATTAGGGAGAACCAAGATGGCGGCGTAGGTAGACACACTGCGCCTCCTCGCACAACCAGAACTGACAGAGAATCGAACAGCAAGGGGGACCAACACCAAGGAAATAGAAAATAAACATTCATCCAGACTGGTAGGAGGGGCGGAGACGGGCACCGGGGTGGAGAGGACTCGCGTGGCTGTGGTGGGACTGAGACTGGCGGAGTGTGGGACAAATGGCGCAGGCAGTCTGAGCACTAGCAGACCCTGCGGCCCCACATTTGCACAGATAAACCTAGAGGGCCGGACTCAGAGTGGCGGAGAACGGGGCAGGCAGAGTGGCGGGTAGCACCCTGTGGCCCCACATTCGCCCACAGATAAACCGGAGGAACGGCGGGGAGCGAAGCAGACCACGTAACCCAGGGCTCCAGCTCGGGGAAATAAAGCCTTAAACCTCTGATTGAAAACGCCCGTGGGGGTTGGGGCGGCAGCAGGAGAGACTCCCAGCCTCACAGGAGAGGTTGTTGGAGAGACCCACAGGGGCCTAGAGTGTGCACAGGCCCACCCACTCGGGAACCAGCACCAGAGGGGCCCAGTTTGATTGTGGGTAGCGGAGTGAAAGATTGAAATCCGGAGGAGAGTGAGGCGGGCGCCATTGCTCCCACTCGGCCCCTCCCCCACGTACAGCGTCACAGCGCAGCGACCAGCATTACCCCGCCCCGGTGAACACCTAAGGCTCCGCCCCTTAAAGTAACAGACGCCAAGACAGACAAACAAACAAACAAAAAAATGGCCCAAATGACAGAACTCTTCAAAGCTCCAGAAAAAATACAACTAAGCGAGGAAGAGATAGCCAACCTATCGGATGCACAGTTCAAAGCACTGGTTATCAATATGCTCACAGACTTGGTTGAATCTATTCGAAAAACAGATGAAAAAATGAAGCCTATGCTAAGAGAAACAAAGGAAAATGTACAGGGAACTAATAGTGATGAGAAGGAAACTGGGACTCAAATCAGTAGTGTGGACCAGAAGGAAGAAACAAACATCCAACCAGAAAAGAATGAAGAAACAAGAACTTGGAAAAATGAGGAGAGGCTTAGGAACCTCCAGGACATCTTGAAATGTTCTAACATCTGAATTACAGGGGTGCCAGAAGGAGAAGAGGAAGAACAAAAAATTGAAAACTTATTTGAACAAATAATGAAGGAGAACTTCCCTAATCTGGCAAAGGAAATAGACTTCCGGGAAGTCCAGGAAGCTCAGAGAGTCCCAAAGAAGCTGGACCCAAGGAGGAACACGCCAAGGCACATCATAATTACATTACCCAAGATTAAACACAAGGACCTACATCCAAGATTACTGTATCCAGCAAAGCTATCACTTAGAATGGAAGGGAAGATAAAGTGCTTCTCAGATAAGGTCAAGTTAAAGAAGTTCATCATCACCAAGCCCTTATTATATGAAATGTTAAAGGGAGTTACCTAAGAAAAAGAAGATCAAAAATAGGAACAGTAAAAACGACAGCAAACCCACAGTTATTAACGGCCACACATAAAACAAAAACGAGAGCAAACTAGGCAAACAACTAGAATATGAGGGTTGTCATTAAGGGAGTGGGAGGGGGAGAGGGGGAGAAAGGTACAGAGAATAAGTAGCATAGATGATAGGTGGAAAATAGACAGGGGGAGGGTAAAAATAGTGTAGGAAATGTAGAAGCCAAAGAACTTATAAGTATGACCTATGGACATGAACTATAGGGGGGGAATGTGGGAGGGAGGGGGGTGGGCAGGATGGAGTGGAGTGGGGGGGGAAATGGGACAACTGTAATAGCATAATCAATAAATATATTAAAAAAAGAATAAATTAATTAACTTACATATAACTCATAGAATAGTTAAATCTAGCTGTTATTATTATGATATTTAATTGCATTTGGCTACTAAGAGGTTCCTAAAAACAGAATTCTACCCATCAATGTCTGTCTCAAAACAAATTGTATTTACCAAGAGCTCTAAAGGGGCGTGGATCCAAAAACTCCCCCAAAGCAAAACAAAGGCAAGGGAGGACCCATGGGTTCCCGAGAGAGGAGAGGCTTAAGGGAGGAGAAGATCTGGAGGGAAGGTGAGTGTCCACCATAGAGTGAGAGAGCCCAGGAGGCCAGGGGTAGCTATGGTCTAAGGCCATACTTTGTGCCCAACCCCAGGGGGAGGAGAATCAAAAAAGCCACCCGCCTCCTGGGCACCAAAGGAGGCTCTGGCATAAAATGCAAAAAATAGGGGAGAACCAAGAGGAAAGCCATAGCCCTCAGACATCCTGGCCAAGATGTGACTGGGTGAACTGTCAGACTTCTTAAAACTTATCCCAGCAGTGCAAGACTGAGCCTTGTGATTCTGGGGTACGACTGGCATTGGTTATCCCCTATCTCTTATTCCTTTCTTTCACTCAACAGCTATTTATTGGGCAACAACTAATATGTCAAACTGAATTGGGCTCCTCACATTCTCCCCATTTTACACATAAAGAAACTGATATGCAGAGACGCTGGACAAGTTGCTCCACCACACAGGAAGATTTGAAGGGGGATTCTTATTTTTCCTAAGAGATGCAAGGGAAAAGCTTTGTTTTCTTAACCTGTATTCTCTATGGAGTCCTCAGGTCTTCAATGGGGTAGCAATGGGGTAGGAGTGAGATAGGTTGCTAAAAATTGCATCATATTTACTCAGGCAATTGATTGATGGAGAAAGCATTAGATAACATTCTTCTTTATCAAATGGAGCTCTTGCTGCCTTTAAGGGGTTTGATCTGAATCCTTTTTTTTTGCGTTGTTTTGTTGTTGAAGAACAAGGAAATATTCAATGATGATGTAATTGGGTTCCCCTGGAAAGCCTGGTGTCCTCTGCTTCTGACCCAGTAGAAAACCTGAAATGCACCAGACTTGCTGCGAAGGGTCAGGCCACAGCAGAGTTTGGCTCAAACCTTAGTCCCAGGTAGAGTAAGGGATGCTACTTTCTGCTGGTCCTATGTCTGTTGTATTATTCATGGTACCTGGCCGATTGCACAAGATAGGGTTAAGAAGGTCAGTGCAGCAATAGTACGTTGAATTGGAAGAAGGTATGGGCTGGAGATGAGACCTGTCACACCAGAGTGATTCTTATTGAGAAGGCTTGATTTGATATTAATATTAATTTGATGTTTCTTCCCATCTTCAAGAAATTTGTCCTAGCCCAGAAGGAAAAAGCCTAAATGCTAGCTCCATGCAAAGCAGTAATGCATGTTGGGTTTTACCGTACAGTGGGAAGTTGGGGGAAAGAGGAGGAAGGATCAGGTTATCTACAGTCTTTAGTGTGAGGCTCTAGCACGCATGTTTGGGAAGGTACAAATAAAGCTTTTAGTTGGAATTAAGTAGGTTCCATATTTCTGCCCAAATGTAGAGTTGCCAAGGATGTCTGTCTACTAAAAAAGCACAGGGGCCAACACCCAGTGAGGGAAATGCCAGGAGAGTTATCATCCCCACTTTCCAGCCTCACTCCAGTTTCAATAAGTGGTCCTCAACCTGGCTGCACAATAGAATCACCTGCGGACCTTTTAACAAATTGGATGTGCTTGGGCCCTAGCCCACAATCTCTGAATCAGAATCTCTGAAGTTGGATCTAGGCATAGGTGTGTTTAAATGCTTCCCAAATGATTTTAATCTGCATCTAGGAAAGTGAACCTCTATGATATACTATCTTTGCAATCTCTTCAAATAAAGCAAAGAAGACAAAACCTCAAGGACCAATAATAACCCTCTAACATCTTGCCCTCTACCCCCCCCCCCACAAGGCTACACTAATTGGCTCTTCTGAGAGGTATGAAAAGCTGACTTGCAGCCTCAAGCCTGGTTCTGAGTGGCTTCTCTACTTCATACACCACTGAGTCTCCAACCTGAACATGCATCAGAATCACCTTGAGAGTTTGTTTAAAACAAAGTGCTGCCCCCCCCCCCCAACTGGTTTCTAAATTCAGTGGGTCTAGGTTGGGGCCTGAGAATTTGCATTTCTAGCTAGTTCCCTGTGATGCTTATGCTACTGGTTGGGGATCATACTATGAGAACCACTGGCAAACACAGATGACAGTTCCAGCCAGTTCAGTTATGAGATCTGTGTGATGCTGAGTAGCTGCTCTGCCTGGCTTATCCAGTGATGAAATTTGGTTCTCACTGGGCTGCTGCTGCAGCTAAGTTAGGGCAGCACAACTTGGGCTTGCGCAGTGAGTGGGCTTGTGCTTTCAACTTGGTGGTCAGCAGTGAATGCCAGTGTTTGCCATGGTAGACACAGCCCGGTGTCCTGGTTTGAGGTGAATTTGCTCAGATCATACTAGGAAATGGCAGTTGCAAGAACCTGGGGGTTCCTTGAGTAATTGAAAACATGCTTTGGTGCTGAAATGACCAGCCAAGACTCAAAGTTGCTTCTGGAGTGAGTGTGAGCTCCCTCAAAGCAGGGTTGTGCCCTTTACATCTATAAGCCTAGTGCAGGGACTGGGAAGGAGTGGGCAGTGAGTAAATGTTTGCTGAAGAATGTTAACCCACGGGTGCTCCTCAGACCAAAGCCTATCCCTGTTCACACTGCTGGGTCCTGCTGATATTCAACAGAGCTGGCCTCAGTTGGAATTGGAAAGTCAACAAATCCCTCATCAGTCCCTCCAGTGTCTGGTTGTCTTTTCCTTTCAGCAATTCTAGGCATTTTTGCCTCCCACCCCCCACCCCCACCCCAAAAGTTACACTACACCGTGTGTCTGGTTCTGGCCTATGGTCTGTTAGGAGAAGTGACATGGGGTAGGGGTGGGGGGTGTTGCTTTCAGGCTGCGACAGTGAAGAGCCCTGCATGTCTTTCCAAGCTCTCTTCTCCCCTCCTGGCCAGGGTGGAGGTCTTGCATTGAGGGGGCTGACCCTCAGGTGGAAGCCGCCTGGATTGCCAGGTCATGGTGCAGAGGACATCTGCCCTGGGTAGTTAGTTGCCTCACATAAGTGCGAAGAAAAGGGGTTGGATTCCTGAGATTTGCTCTACGATTTGAGATTTATAGCTCCTGGTGCCTTGTTTTGAACTTTTGTGTAAAAGGCAGATACTGCCTTCTGGGTTTTAGATTCAACCTGAGGTTCGATCAGCACACTTTGTCTGCTCTCCAGTGAAATGAGGAAACAATGTGAAGTCATCATTGGCCTTGCTGTGTAATGACTGCTGGCGTTTGAGGGAGAATGGGACTCAAGGTGTTGCTTCTCCCCCCAACATTTGCATATTATTTATTTATTTATTTATTTATTTATTTCTCTCCTGAGGACATTTTTTTCATTGCTATTTTGGAGAGAGAGCGAGAGAGAGAGAAAGAGAAACATCCCTTGGTTGCCTCTTGTAGTCTCAGACCAGGCGATGAACCTACCACCTACGCGTGTGCCCTAACTGGGAATCAAACCTGCCACCTTTCAGTGTACAGGATGACGCTCCAACTGACTGAGCCACACAGGCCGGAGTCATTTGTATATTTATTATAGTTTATCCCTGTAATTAGGGGGAGGAGAATAGGAGAAAGAGGGGAAGAGTAGAAGGGAGAGAAGGGAGCTTTCTGAGGGGTAAAGTTTTAGGCAACAGTGGTCATGTGGACGTGTGAGAGGAAAAAACTACTAAAGAAAGAGGCTGTGATCTGGGGATAAAGGAGATATAATTTGGAGGGATTAAGGAAACTTCTTAGCACCCCTGAAATTTGATATACTTACTTGTAAGGGTTGTCTTGGAGACAGGATTGTTATAAAAATAAAAGAGAATGCCATATTAGAGCAAAACTGATACACGGTTGTTTCCTTCTCCCCAGTCCCGCTAGATACTTACTAACCTGATTTTCCAGATGAGGTCACTTTGCCTAGAGATGTGAAATAACGTGTCCCAGTCACCTAGCTAGAAAGCGGCCCAGCACGAGCCCCACCTCAGTTTGTTCACCTTCATGCGCATCACTCTCCAGTCCTCTCTGTTGGCAGAAGTTGCTTATCCTCAGACAAAACCTAAAAGTCCCATGTGTATCGACCTGTCTGCAGTTCCTGGAAAGGGATAAAGCTGATCCCTTCCCAAGGTCCAGAACATGCCCACCCCGAGCCCAAGCCCTCCGGCCCTTCAACTCCACCTTTCATCAGAGGTTGCCCTATCTCCCACACTCTCTCTACCCCCAACCAAGAATATCGTCAGAATATCGTCCCCATTTCTTCTTCCTGCAGGCCAACCCCTTTTCTCTGCAACCCAGGGCTCCTGAGGAAATGGTCCTACATAGTGTACCAGCACATTGGGAAAGGGCTGTAGGTCCACAGAGGTGCTCCTCACTGCTCCCCTCCACCCAGCGGCACCCTGGAGCTGCCCCACCACAAGGGTGCCTCTGGCGTAAGCAACCTCTTCTAATTCCCTCAGCATACCATACACTATCATCTCTCTGTGCCACGCTGTCACACTGGCTGGGAGTTCTGCTCTGCAACACATTTCATCTGCTGAGTAGGGAAAGAGGCTGTGATCTGGGGAGAAAGGAGATATAATTAATGGATCATGGATATAATGTTTTTGTAAATTACAAAGTACTGCAAATAAAACCTGATTATAAATAAAACCTGGTCTCTATTTCACTCCTTATATTAAATTAAATTGCAGATGGAGCAAAGATTTAAACATTAAAAAATAAAACCATAAAAGAAAGCCCTAGAAAGAAATTGTTATAATGAGTGTATATAACAACCATTCTGTGATTTGTATTTTTCTTTTTTCAATTAATAGCATTTTGGATTGCTTTCCATTACAGTAGTTAAGGACTCACTGTGTTCTTTAATAGCTGCGTGTGGTTCATCCTAGGCTTGTACTGTATCATACTTAACCAGTCCCCCGCCGACGGATGTTTAGGTGGCTGGCTTTTTTTCCCCCCTTTCTATTGTAAATAATCTTGCAATGAACATCCTTACACATATGGGTCACTTTCTTTTTCTTTTTTGTTTTTTCACATTTTTTGAGTATGGTTAGAGGATAAATCCTAGAAATGTAAGTGATAGGTGAAAGTGTATGTTTGTTTTTAATTTTAATAGCTATTTTTAAATTTAGAGGCTTTAAAATGTATATAGTCAACTTTATTAATCTTTTCTATTATGGTTTATGGGTTTTATACCATGCTTAGAATGGTCTTCCCTTTACGAAAAATTTCCTTCTAGTGCTTTTATGGTTTTGTCTTTTTAATGTTTAAATCTTTGCTCCATCTGGAATTCAAGTTAATGTAAGGAATGAAATAGAGATCTGGTTTTATTTTTTTCCAAATGGCTAGCTAGGTGTCCCAACACTGTTTATTGAAAAATCCATCTTTTTTCTTGCTGATTTGAAATGGTATTTTTATCATGTACAAAACTCCCACCTGTACTGGGCCTATGTTTTTTCCCAATTCTGTTCACTGTTTCCTGTTCCATTAAATCTTCCATCTAATCCTAAGCAATTTTTAATTACTGTAGCTTGATTATATATTTTAACACGTAGTTGGGGTAGTCCCCTTCATTACTCTTCCTTTTTAGAGATTTTCTGGTTATTCTTACTTGTTTAATTTTATAGTTATACCTAAATATAATTTTGTTGAATAAAATGTGCTGCAGGCATTTTGACTGGAATAGCACAGAATGTGGAAACCCACTTAGGAAGAATTGACTTCCATCATTAATCTTCCCATTCAATAGGAAGGCATTCCTCTCTATTTATGAAAATATTTTTTGTTTTTCTTCAGAAGTAAGTAGACATTTTTTTCTCATCTTAGCTTTTCACCTTTATTTCAAGGTTTATTCCTTTTACAGGGGTGATGGGAGTGGAAAGGTGATTTTAGTTGCAATATTAAATGGAACATTTTCATTTTAATATATCTTTTAACTGGTTATTATTTGAATACAAGAATACTACTTTTTATATTAACGTTGCAGCCATATATTTTACTAAACTCTCCCGCTGTTTCTAATAGTTTTCAAATAATTCTCTTGAATTTCCACATACGCAATCATAGAGCCTAAAAATAGTGATGCTGTATTCCAAAGGGAAGTCGGCTAGTGCTTTGACATTAAGCATAACTCTGGCTTTTGAAGTATGTGGTTATTAAGCACATATATTTCCGTGTACATCCATATATACATATTTGTATACATACACACAAAAATCTGCACATTAACCAAGTTAAAGTTTCTATTTATATTTTACTAAAAGTTGTTATTTTAATTCACATTGAATTTTACCAAGTGCCTTCTTTATATCTATAGAGATGATGAATTGCTTTTCCTATTTTGACCTATTAGTATAATGAATTATATGAAAAGGTTTTCTAATATTTAACTCTCCTTGCATCCTGAGTGACTTCTACCATTTAATGGGTTGTTCATTTAAAGAATTACTGTATTGTATTTGCTAATATTTCATTTAGAATTTATGTATCGCCATTCATAGAATGATGAGTCTGTATTTCCTTAAGCTGTCTTAGGAAGGTTTTGATAAATATTTTTCTAGCTCTTTTATTAAAAGAGTTTGGAAGCAGAGCTAATCTTAGCTAATCTTGAAATAAAAGTACATGTCAGGGGTAAAGAAACAGGTGTATGTTCAGGTTTAAAGAGAAATAAATGTGTTTAGAGAATAGGAGCCATATAATAGCTTGGTGGTGTGTGTGTGTGTATGAGAGAGAGAGAGAGAGAGTGCATGTGTACATATGTGTGTGGATGTGTGTGTGTAACTCAGGAGGGGCAGGACTGCTATCAGGGGGTAAATATCAGGTGAGAGAAGGCATATATTTCTTAAGGACCTAGGCTCTATTCCAGCTGTGCTGAGATGTCCAAACTTCCCCTTAATTGACCTTTCCATCAATTAATAAAAAATTTTGAGCCTGAAATCTTAAATGTTTGTTCATTTACTTACATCTGTGGTTATATATTAAAAAACCTTAAAAGAAGCCTTTTAATATTTATCTAGTTCTATTAAATTTTAGAAAGTATGATATCATGTCTCCCATAACTTTAAACACTACTGGAGAAATTATGGGTGATTTGTTTGCTAATATGATAGCTTTAATATTAGGCACCAGATAAAGTTATAACATACATCTGGGTTGAGATTCAGTTTAAATGATAGTCCAAATTTTTTTATAGTCTTTTTCACAATTTCAACTTTATTATTAACACCATTTTCTTGTCAGAACTGATTAACTCGCCACTATTTTGACCTGGCATTATGGCTACTGCTGAGCTCATTCTAGATACACAGTGTCCCTTCACTCCATCATTTCTCACTGCTCACCTGTGCTTACACTGTTAGTAACTATGGTCCAGTCTATACTTCTTTTGAAATGGCACACGTGGACACACAACACATCCAGCTGACGTGATGAGTAAGGGAGGACACCGCTGCAGAGCCCTGTGGGGCACTCACTCAACTCCCATTAGTGGACTGGGAGAACCCTGTGTGAGAGGTGACTCTGTGACAAGTGGACCAATGAGGGAGTCTGTGTCAACTCATACATTAAAAGATTAATCTATTTCTTACTTTTTTAAGATTAAAGTTGAATGTAGATTATCAGTAATTCATTTAGAACCTATGGAGATAATCTAGTTAAAGATTCTAATATTTTCTTCCATTACCTGTGTGAGGGGTGGCTGGCCCTCTTTCTAGACTTCTAGAAAGTCTGTCACTTGCATGTTGGCCAGCACAGTTGTGAAATAGCCAGCTTCTCACTGGTCCCACAGGTCCTATCACAGGAGTCTGAGGCTGACTGATCCAGATCAGCAGCCCAAGCGTACATGGGCACACGCCACAGCCCTGCGGCAGCTCCATTCTTACAGGGCCAGGGGGGATCACCCCATGAAGGGCACCAGACTATTGCCCCCATGGAAGTCCTGCTACCTGCCCAGTTCTGCTCTGCTGCACCTGGTCCCCTCCCCCTTTGACAATTCTATTTTGTTGGCACTGTACTTAAAGGTGACAGTACAAGAAAAATTGGAATCTTCTGACAACTATTCCTCCAGAGGTTTTAGGTGGGTTTTTAGCATTTCTTAATTGTACAGTGACCAGAGGGCCCCAAATGGGAGAACTCTAATTTTCAAAAGGGGGAGACATTACCTACCAGCTATAAGACTAGATGTTAGAGCCAAGTTGCCTGGGTTTGCCTTCAGGCACTGGCCTTATTGCCTATAAAGCTTTGGGCAAGTTACTAAAAGTCGCCAAGGCCTCAGTTTTCCCATTTGTCTAATGGAAACAATACTGTTGTTGTGAGGATTCAAAAAGACAATCCATGTAAAGCTCTTAGCATGGTGAGTGCTCAGTCAAAGCCAATGTCAGCTGGTTTTAAGCCGGTGTGAGGGGGACCTAAAGACAGGTCGGAGGGAGCACGGGGAAGGGGATTTGGCCTCTGGTCAGGGCCAGAGATCCCTCCTCATCCCACGATGCCTAGGGTGACCAAGTCAGGGAAATCTGACCACTTTGTTCAGTAAACTTTCACTTAAGCTCTGTGGGCCTATTTCTTCCCAAAAGCTATGACTGCTAAGATGGCATTTGCATTTTCTGATCCATCTAAGGAAGTAGTTCAGTGTTTTACAATAATTCTTCATACAAAGCTGCTATTTTATTTACTCATTTGACTAACAACTGAGTATTATATTTTCCAAGCAATTGAAAAAAGAGAAATTTAGGGATGGCTTAAAGTCTTTGGAACAAGAAGAGATACTGATATTTTCAACTTGAAATAATTCCACATATATATTCTTGTAGTAAATAAGAGAACATCTTTTATTGGGCTTTAGGATAGATAAGAGTCATCAGGTGTCAGAAATTGAAAAAAAATACATGAGGAGAAAACTCAGAATCGAGAATATTCTACACATGAATGGATTTTTTTCCAATATGAATGAAGAAAGCTGCTATTATTCAATTTCCATGTTTACACTGATTGCAGGACAGCAGGATTCTATGGGAACGTAGTCTGAATACACTCTTAGTGAAAACCTTTTATAAGTTCCTCATGCTCACTACATACTTTTTACTATGTATTTTTATTGTGATAAAGTACATATAAGTTTTTCATTTTTAGCAAATTTAAAGCATACAATTTAGTGGCATTAGGTACATTCACAATGTTGTACAACCATCACCACTACCCAGTTCCAGAACTTTTCATCACCCCACAAGGAAGCCTCATGCTCACTGAGACGTCACTCCATATTCTGCTCTCTCCCTGCCTCCCTGCCCCTGGCAAACACTAATCTGCTTTTCATTTCTATGGATTTGCCTATTTTGGATATTTTATATAAATGGAATTATATAATGACTATGTCTTTTTAAAACATTAATAATTCAAGCTGCCTTTTGTTAAAAGGTAGAGAATTCTGTGCCCTTCATTCTATGACACCTCCCCCCCAC
This sequence comes from Desmodus rotundus, assembly GCF_022682495.2. NCBI lineage: Eukaryota > Metazoa > Chordata > Mammalia > Chiroptera > Phyllostomidae > Desmodus > Desmodus rotundus. The sequence goes on from NC_071394.1 coordinate 102,226,804, forward strand.
AGGAATATAATACATAAACCCACAAGGACAAAGAGATTGGTGGAGAAGACACCAGTTACAAGAGATTAACATACTTTTAGATATTGGATAGTACATAGAGAAGATACAACCTGAAGTGTGTATTGAGCAGAGATCCAATTTGTCCTCAGAACCCCAGAGAGGGATCTGAAGGTGCCTTATATGGGGTGAGGTATGGGGCCAAAGACAAGGAACTAACCCAAAAGATGAGCACATACCAGTCAACCTCTGTCACCCATCCATCATTCACCTCCTTGCTTGCAGAATGTCAGTAATCAGATGTCTACCCCATTATGAAGACCAGAAGTTTCTTTCTGGATGTTCCTGTGTAGTGATATGTAGGGGTGTCCCAGAAGCCCTGCCTATTCAGCCTAGAATAGAGCCCACCAATTAGCAAGCCCTGCCCTAGTGACCCTCAGCTTCCTGTTATCCTTTAATTGCCACACAAGTATGAAGAGATGATGAAGTCACCAGGCATTTGAAGAAGGCTTCTGGTAAGATAAAAAAATGAATGAACTTACCTACAAAATTAAGACTAAACCTGAGCAATAAGGATAACTGAGGAATTGAAAAATAAAACTCAAAACTTAAAACAAAAGAATTTGCTATCCAAATTGACATTCTTATTGGTATCCTCAAAAAAAAAAAAAGTAGGGGAAGATGGCCATAAATAAAAAGAACTCTAAGAGAATAAGAATGAGCCCTTGAAAATTAAACACATTATTGCCAAATTAAAAAATTTAGTAAATGTTAGAAAATCAAAATGAAGAAAATTTCTTGGAAAGGAGAAGAGAAAGACAATGAAATTGAAAATAAAAAATATAGAGAGGATCTAATCCAAGAGGCCCACAATTTGACTCATAGTTGTTCTGAAAGGAAACCCAGAGAGAATAGAGGGGATAAAGTTATTTTGAAAATACAAGAAAATGTTCCAAAGCTGAAGGATGGAAGTAAAGACTCTTATCTAAAATGCCATAAGTACCCCCAAATAGTGAATTTAAAAATGGCTTACATGAAGGTCTATTATGAAATTTCAGAGCCCTAGGAATAAAAATAACTCTTAAAAGCTTCTAGAGCAGAATGAAACAGAACGTTATACATGAATGAGAATCAGAATGGCATCAAACTTCCCAAAAATTATAGTCAATCCTAGAAGACAGTGATGCAATGTCTTCAAAATGAAGAGGAAAAGTAAATATCAACCTACAATTCTACATTCACCCAAACTCTTAATAAAATATGAGGAGAAAACAAAGACATTTTTAAAAAGATATTATTTATTTATTTTTTAGAGAGGGCAAGGGAGGGAGAAAGACAGGGAGAGAAACATAGATCGCTTGCTTCTCAAGTGCACCCCAAAAAGGGATGGAACCTGCAACCCAGGCATGTGCCCTGACTGGGAATCAAACTGATGAACTTTGCTTTGCAGGAAGACACCCAACCAAATGAGCCACACCAGTCAGTGCAAAACAAAGACCTCTCGTTTACAGGCAAAGATACAGACAACTTCTTGTCTTAGGATGTGCTTGAGTAGAACCAGGCGTGAAACTGGAGGGAAGACATGTCCAGATGCAGAAAGCAGGAGAGTCAAGGCAGTGGAGCAGTGGAGCAGTGGAGAAGCCCTCAGGAGAGCACAGGCAGCAAGGCCAGACAGTAACTGGTACGAATGAAAGGGAAGGCCCTGGATAGGGCACCTACAAGAAAAATGGGACTCAATACAATGCCCGATATGATGAAGCATTTGGAAATCATTGGGCTATGTTAACGCCTGAAAGACAGCAAGAAATTAGAAAGGCTATTAAAGACAGCAGCTAAAACAAAAAAACTATAAAGAGAGAAAATGTAGTCACAGTGCACTTCTTTGCTCTGCAGAGGACATACATACTGTGTCATAATGATGTAAACTACTGATTATAGATTTAGCAAAAATAGTGAAATAACTACATTAGGAGGATGTAGACAGGTGAGGAGGGGACAGCCCAAGTGAGTTAAATATCCATTTATCTTAACACTGTAATCAATAGATAATGTCAACAATGGACAAATCAGGAAATAGTAGTAGAATCATATTATCTGGAACTGCAGAGGTGCCAGTAAAAGAAACAGCTTTAAAAAGTTAAATGCTGGCATCTGGGGAGCAGGAATGAAGAAGAGAAGGGCTGGGATAAAGAATCACTGTTTTTCCTTTTTTAAAAATGCAATTTGAAAAATCGTGTGCATGTATTACATTGATTAAAAATAAAGGAAATAATCAAAATCGACTCAAGCTAGGGTATGAGGAAAACAATATGTAAATAGCATTTAGAAGCCAATTTATTTGTCATTAAGACAGCTATGCTACACAAATATAGACAATTTAAAAAATTTTTTAAATCCTATGACAAATGAAAAATGGCTTCCTTAGAAAAGAAGATAAACCTACACCAGGCAGAAATGAGCTTCTATCCATTTCCAGAAGAAAATTCGTATACGTATTCTCGTTATGAGAAAACATATAGGGTGTCTTCCAACCTACAACCTGAGTTGTTAAAGTTAAAATTTAACAGCTTTAAAATGTTACAGAGACCATGAAAAGCTTTTAGAATGCTGTAAATGCCAACCTGGGTAGAGGCATGAAGTCCACACAAGTCTGGCTCCCTTCAACTTCAAGTGACTCAGCACGGAAATCCTTAGGAATCAAAATGAACTGTTGTGCAAGTAAATAATATAATTAATAAATAATAATACAAAAATAATCTCTGTGTTTCCCACACTCACAACTGTAAACCTACTTTGTCCACCCCTGTGTATGATTTCTAACAACTAAGGCTATATACCTTAAACTAATACAAATATTATTGAATGTAATTGAAAATATTTTTTAAATTAAAGAAAAAAAAAGGCAGCAGCAACAGATACAACAGTAGTAACAGTGATGGCAATAACACCAGCACAGCGTTGGTCAGCTAATCCTTTGTTGAGAAATTTCATTCATTCAATAAGCACTTACAGAGCACTGAACATGTGCCAGGTCATAATAGTCATGGTAGTCAAGGTTCCTGCTCTCATAGACTTTATATTCTAGTGGGGTAGATAGAGAAACACATAGACAATCAAATAAATGTGATTTTTTATAATGTTGAGTGCACGGAGGCAAATAAATGATAATGGGGTAGAGAGTAGCTGGGAGAAAGGAATGATTGTTTAGACTGTATTCAGGGAAGTTCTCTTTAAAGAAGTGAGGTTAGAACTCAGACCTGAGCAATGAAGAGGCAGCCTTGGGAAAGGCAGAAATAATAGGATATGTAAAGGTCCTGAGGTAGGATAAAGTTGGTGTGTTTGAGGAATACTCAGGAGGCCAGGGTGACTAGATTGTTACAAGCAAGAGAGAGGGAGGATGTGGTAAGATATGTGCAATAAGGTAGACAGATTAGGTAAATTTTATTTTGGGTTTGATGGGAAGTCACTGGAAAGTTTTTAGGAGAGTAATGATAGAATCTGATTTACACTTCAAAAAAATCGGTTTGGTTGTGCGGTGAAGGCTGGATTGGGGCAGCAAGGGATGGAAAGGGAGGCAAAAGTGGGACTCAAAGTTTTCTGGAGACTCTTGCAGAATTTGGGACAGGGTGGAGTCTGTGGAGTTAGAAAGCAGTGGATAGATTTGGGTTGGGAATCTTAATGTAAGTGGTGCTCTGAAGGGCAACTAAGAGGCCGATGGGGGAACATCAGAGAGAGTGAGGCCGAAGGAAGAAATTCTGCTTCTGCAGCAGGTCTCCTCAAATTCCCAGACTCCCTTTGACATATGTGAACAGGAAGATCTGGTCAGGAGCACCTGAGGGACCTGAGTGATTATGCAGGGAATAAAGACTTGCCAAATTGCTTTAAACTCAGCCCATCTCCATCCCGGCTTTTACCACACTTGACGTGAATGTGTAACTGAGCTTGTAAATAACTGTGCTTGGAGGCAGAGCTGGGAATTACGCCCCTCTAGACAGCTATTCAGAGGCTGAGAGAATAGGGCCCACTCGCTGTAATGCTATGCATTAAAAAGCACTTATGCTGCTAAAACCAGCATTAGAATTGCACATAAACATTGCTGTCATGCTCTCAATGGGACTCTGGAGTCCAAGTGGGAATCTCGGAGTCTGCGGAGAGGAGAAAAGCCATCTCAGGCAGTGCAATGATCTTTCCCCCATGGCCCAGAAACACCACCACCTCTCTCTGTGAAGAATCCTCTCCATAAATGGGGAGAAAAAATGAGCTTATTTCCAAGCCAAGATTAAACTGGGTCCACACTGCATGGAGATGATGGGACTCAGAGAGAAGAGAAATGAAACCAAGCCAAGAAAGTACATTTATTCAGGAGTGGCAGGCGGGGATAGTCCCGGTGCCCTGGGAGTTACATGCAGCTCAATGCCCAGTACATGGCAACACATGGCAAGCTGTCAGTGAATGAACGAACAAATGGATGGATGGATGGATGGATGGATGGATGGACAGATGGATGAACAAATGTGAGATCCATACATTTCCAAAGGTCTAGTCTCAATAACCCTTTTTTCATTCAGTTTTGTTTAAGAATCAAATGAATCTACAAAGCCAAGTCTCTACAAAAAGCCTTGGAGGTCGAGTGTGGGCAGTTGGCACCGTTTCATGAATTTATACTGCATACAGAATACATCCATCTTGCTCCAGTAATTCATTTTGTAATGTGATCTGAAGTCTAGAATCATCCATGACCAAACAGAAGGAAGTGAGTCAAGATCAAGCAGTCATCTGGAGTGTCTCCACTGGACCACAGTGCACCCTAAAGAAGTAATTGCTGGGTTTAGCTGGCTGTTCAGATAATTGTCAACTCTCAAGTTTACTTGGTTCCTAAAGAAGTGAAAAGAGGTATTTCTGAAACCTCGAGTGCCCAGCTGGGAGGATTGAGACCTTGGACTAAGAACACTGCCCTGGTGTGAGACCAGCTTTTATGCACTGTGCCTCAGTTCTCATCTGCCAGAAGGAATCAAATTACTACCAGTCTTGAAAGGATGCTACAAGGGTAAATAAGTCAATATGTGAGAATACTCACTTCAGGTCCAAAGTATGTGACACTCATGGAAGAGAAAAATATTGTCAAAAACAAACAAACAAAATCCCTTTTATGCCTTAAAAACAACTATACAAAGGTCTTGTCACTAAAAACTTCTAAAGTGGGCTTTATTTGACTTTAGTGTCAAGATAATTCTTATTTAACATACAGTTATCTGTAACTTATACATGTCTCTACAACAAATTAAAAACATACATTAAATATGTATGGACCTTTAAGAAAAAGGCCTAATGTTGGCTATAAAAGAGATGGCAATCTCAACCAAAAATTACACATAAACTTCTTCAAACTCATGTAATCTTTGTGTATCTAAAAGAGATAGAGAAGAGAAAGGAAGGAAAGGAGACAGCAAATTACATCACTCATTGACAATAGCCAGCAAGGCATGGTTAAGTTCTATTTCTGTCCTCCCTTACTGAAGACAAAGACATGTCAAGCTTTTCAGAAATTTAGCTATAAGAATGTCTAAAATCAAAAAGTTCTAGGCATTTCTGTTTTCTATCTTGATCTAGGTGGTAGTTACATGGATATATACTTATATAAAAATTACTAAAGCATTTATTTAAGGTTAGTGCACTTGCTATATGTGTATTATACCTGTTTTTTAAAAATAATCTTAGACAATAAGAGATTAAATTCTAGAAAAATTCATTTACATGGAACAAATAAATTAAGGATCTTTTTGCTTTTCATACACATGGATTGTAAAAGTAGCCGCCACTGATGGAGCATTTACTAAGAACCATACCCTATGCTAATCGCTACACAATTAACTTATTTCATCATCACAGTTTCTATGTCTTCAGTAAGAACTGAGTTCAGAGAAGCTAACATGTAAATTGTAGAACAACAGAAAACTATCTCTGTGACTCCGGCCCATCTGTCTTCTGAATCATTGTGTCCCCAGTACTGATATCTGGAATATTGTGAGTACTTAAATATTTGTGAAATAAAAAAAATGCTTTGTGCAATGTCACATAACTAATAGTGGAAGATTTAATAGCCCAAGTTCTGAACTATTCCATGATACTTTTATTAAATAAAATACTAATCTGAACAATTGTAACCAACTTTAGGAATACCCAATAGAGGTATACCATACAAAAAGTGCATAAAACATAGCTGTAAGTTTAAAGAATATTAATAAAATAAACACGCAAGTGCCTACCACCATTAAGAAATAAACATCACCGGTACCTTAGGAGACCTGTATATGCCTTTCCTGACTGCATCGCTCTTTGTAGAGATGACTATAGCTGATTTTTCAAAATCAATTCTTTGCTTTCTTAGGTTGTTTTAACTAATGCACATTGGTTTCCTTAAACCATATAGTACTTTGGCCTGTTTTTAAACTATAAATGGCAGGTGATCTTTTCACTGTTTTCACTATGTTGGTCTTTAAAACCTTAATGAATCATCCAGTCCATTAGTTTCTACATTATTATAATCCATCAGCACCCTTATATTTCATGTTTTTAAAAATTTAAATTTAGTAATTAAATTCAGTAATTTAAATTTTAGTAATTCCCTTCACAATATTATAATCTTTTTCATTTTTTATTCAATAGAATGCTTGTAAATATTCAACAAGCAACTTGAGTTGGTGGCTGATGTGTAGTCTTTGCTGATTTCCTTGGTGTAAATTTTCCATTGTGGTTGCATGATTTCAAGGAAGACGTGCACACAGTTGGTTCTTGTGAACTTGTACAAGCCAATTCCAATACATTCCTGAACCCACTACACAAAACCTCAACCATGGATAAGCCCAACTAAACATTTCTCCTGAGTTGTGCCTGAATATCATTATGCCTTATTATACCAGAATAACCAATTGGACTAAAGTTAACCAGAAATCATAGGGCAAAGGATTCTTTGTACAGTCTATGCAGGCCAGCATCTTCAGGGCACAGAAGAGGGGTGTATTAGTTTCTTATTCCTTCTGTAACAAATCACCACAAACTTGGTGCTTAACCAACAGAAATGAATTCTCTTACAGTTTAGGTCAGAAGTCCAAAATGAGTCTTGCAAGGCTAAAATTAAGGTGTCAGCAGAGCTGCAGTCCCTTCAAAGTCTCTAGGGGGCAATCAGTCCCTTGCTCTTCCAGAGCCTAGAGCTGCATTCTTTGCATTCCTTGGCTAGTAACCTCTTCCTTCATCATCAAAGCAGGTGATGTACATTTCTCTCTGACTCTGATTCTCTCGGCATTCCCTGTCCCCCCATGGCCTTTTTCTCTTCTGTGTCAAACTCCTCTGTCTCCCTCTTATTAGCCTGATCATATTTAGGGAACACTGATATAATCTGGGATAATTGCTTCATCTCAAAATCCTTACCTTATCACATCTGCAAAGTTCCTTTAGCTGTTCACAGGTTCCAGAGATTATGACATGGATATCTTTGTAGCCATCATTCAGCCTCCCACAAGAGTAGAGGAGTGGATCTGGAAGAGCAAATGGAAGGTATCCAGCACAATCTACCCCTCTGCCCCACAGCATTCATTCTTATTCTGCCTTCAGGTGAAATTTCTGTCTCTGACACAGGAAACACTCAAAGTCCCTTCAGGTACCATATTATTGGGTAGTGATGTCAATTTGATCACATCCCTCCAGAAACCTAAAATATTGGTCACTACTAATATTCTTCATATATGGTGGCATTGGGGGGATGGGAGAAGAGAAACAATGAATTAATGTAGAACACAGTTTTTATAGTCCCTGTTTCTATACCTGGTCCTGAGGTCCATGTTGATAATCAGAGATACCAAGGAATCTAGGGTTCTTGCAGCTTCTGAGGTCCACTTAGCAGGGGTCCAGTTAGCATAATGTCATTAATGTAATGAAGCAAGACAATGTTCTATGGGCTCCCAAGATGATTGAAATCTCTCCCCTACACGGCTACTGCACAAGTATCCTTGTGCAGGGAGATTATTCTAGGAGGCTTGGCCACCTCCCTCGGTCTCATGTTAGCATGAGACATAGATAATCTTTCCTTTCCCAACTAAAGAGGATTTATCAGAGTTAGCCCATGGTGTGAGAGGGCATGAATGCAGGTAGGCATCTCAGAGGTTCTTTCATCTCAACTGTGGGGGGTAGAGTAAACTGGTTCTACAAGTATGCATCTGAATCCTCTATCTCAACACCCAGAGAAGTAAGTCATTTTTGAACTTAAGAGCCATAATTTTCTGCCATTGTCTATCTGGTTTCATAGTGACCCCTTGTCCCCAAAGAATGTAGGATTCGTCTAACTGGGTTGACTGAGACAATGGAAAGTCCCTCAGGGTGTGAGGAAAAATTTATTGAGTGCAAGTAGGTGGGAGTGGCAGAGAGCACATCAATGAACTCTTTGAAATACTATCCACACCATCTCTCCCATATGCACATTACCCTTTTGCAGTGGCTCTCTTTTCTCTTCCCCATTCTCAGCCAAACTTGCCATTCATTCTTCAACCCACTTTATTCTGAGTTTCACATCTCTCTACCCACTAGCTCCCTGTAAGTTAACTAGGACCTTTATGTCTTCTGGTGGACAAGTTTCCGTCTTCGTCTTACTTGCCCTCTCAATGACACTCTTTCACTGCTTACTTGCATTGGGCAGTTTCATTTTGCTCTTCCAGATCATTCTTCATTCTTTCCACCCTGCCTCCGGGGTACTGACTTCTAAATCCACAGGATTCCATACTTTCTGGCTAACAGTTAGGTTTGGCCAGTAAAAGTCCAGGCAGGAAATCAGAAGAAGGGAGGAGAGAAAGGTCAGGATATTTATACCCCTGGCTTTTTCCCTACCTGGCTGCAGTTAGGTAATTATTGAGCAGCCCACTCAGACAGTCACAGGTCTCCTAAGTTCAGGTAACCCTTCTCTCTCCAGGTTCTTTCTGACTTGCTGCTAGCCCTGGGGTGCTTCAATATCCCTTGTTGGTTTTTCTTATTGTTCACCGCTTTGCACATAATCTCTTCATTAAACTTCTTCATCACCTCTTTTTTATGTGCTAACATATATCTATTTCCTCTTTCTTTTCTATTTTTTTAAAATTCTTACCTGAGGATATGTTTATTGACCTCTAGAGAGAGAAAAACATCCCTGTGAGAGAGAAACATCCATTGGTTGCCTCCTGTACTCACCCTGCAACAGCCCCGCAACTAGGTATGCGCCCTGACTGGGAATAGAACTAGTAACATTTGGTGTCTGTGTGTACTGGAAAAGCTCCAAATAACTAAGCCACCCAGCCAGGGCTATTTCCTCTTTCTTGAAACACATTTTTCACTTGGCCTCCGTGATTCTTCACTTTCCTGCTTTTATCCAGTCTTTCTCTTCATTCCTCTGTCTCCTTGGCAGTTTGCATCTATTTTACTGAACCATAAATTTCGGAATTCCTAAGTCATCAGTCCTTTTCTCTTCCTACTGCATTCCATTCCAAGGTAATTTCTTCAATACCTACATCTTCAAAAACTACCTATGGTTCAATGACTCATAAACTTGTATTGTTGGCCATACTTGTCCTTTGAGATCCAGACTCATATATCTAACTTTCTTTGCTACAGTTTTGTTAATTAAACCAGTAAATAGTTTTCAAGAGCCTATTATGGTCCAGACCTTGATGTGTTCTTGGATGTTTAAAAGGGCTTCAGACTATACTTATCCAAACAGAATCCACGATTTCTTTCTCCTTTCTCCTACCTCCTCCTCTTCCAGTGTGCCTCATCCCAGTGTGTAGTACCAACATGATCCATCCAATCCCACAATCAGGAACCTAGGAGACATCTAAGCCCCTTTTTCTCATTCCCCACAACTATCTCACCAAGCCCTATCAAATTAACTCCTAAATATCTTCAATCAAGTCAATTTTCTTCATCTCTACCATCAGGTTTTCTGACCTATATAGCACAAACTGCAGTAGTCTTCTTTTTCATTCCCTTACTCCAATAAATAGTGAACTTATTGATGAAGAAATCTGATCATGCCAGATCCAGCCCCTACTTGAAATCTTCCAATGCCTTCTGTTTGCTCTTATACAGTGCTGCCTGCCTCTTCCTCCTGTCCACCTCTTCTCAAACCACCCTTCTCCAGTACCCTCTTCATTTCCTGGAATTGATATGTTTCCTCCTGCAACAGAAACTTGGCCTTTGCTGTTTCGTCTATTTTTAAATATATTTTATTGATTATACTGTTACAGTTGTCCCATTTTTTTCTCCTTTGGCCCCCTCTACCTGGTACCCCTATTCCTTCCAGCAATCCCGTCCCTTAGAAAATGTCCATGGGTCATGCATATAAGTTCTTTGGCTACTCTATTTTCTATACTGTTCCTAATATCCCCCTGTCTATTTTGATTTTACCACTTTGTGCTTCTTAATCCCTGCACCTTCGCCCTCCTAATTGATAACCCTCCAAATGATCTCCATATCTATGATTCTGTTTCTGTTCTGCTTGTTTGCTTAGTTTGTTATTCAGATTCAATTATTGATAGTTGTGAATTTATTGCCATTTTAATGTTCATTTTTTGATTGTCTTCTTTTTCTTACATAATTCCCATTAGCATTTTATGTAATAATGGCTTGATGATGATGAACTTCTTTAGTTTTTACCTTGTCTGGGAAGCACTTTATCTACCCTTCAATTTTAAATGATAGTTTTGCTGGATAGAGTAATACAGGTCATAGGTCCTTGCTTTTTCATCACTTTTAATACTTCTTGCCAGTCCCTTTTAGCCTGCAAAGTTTCTTTTGAGAAATCAGCTGACAATCTTATAGGAACTCCTTTGTAGGTAACTATTTGTTTTCATCCTGGTGCTTTTAACATTCTCTCTTTACCTTTAACCTTTAGCATTTTGATTATGTTGTATCTTGGTGTGGTCCTGTTTGTGTCCATCTTGCTTGGGACTCTCTGTGCTTCCGGGACTTGTATGTCTATTTTCTTCACCAAATTAAAGAAGTTTTCTTTCATTATTTTTTCAATTAAGTTTTCAATTTCTTGCTCTTGCTCTTCTCCTTCTGTCACTCGTATGATTCAAATGTTGGTAAGTTTAAAGATGTCCCAGAGGCTCCTTAGCCTATCTTTGTTTTTTGTTTTTTTTTTTTTGAATCCTTTTTTCTTCTTGCTGTTCTGATTGAATGCTTTTTTATTCCTTGTGTTCCAAATTATTGATTTAATTCTTGGCTTCATCCCCTCCACTGTTGGTTCCCTGTATATTTTTATTTATTTCACTTAATGTAACCTTCATTTCTGCCTGGGTCTTTTTTATGCTGTTGGAGTACCCAACAAGTTCCTAGAGCATCCTAATAACCAGTTTTTGAACTCTGCATCTGATAGATTGTTTATCTCCATTTCATTTAGTTCTTTTTCTGGAGTTTTGTTGTGTTCTTTCATTTGGGCCATATTTGTTTGCCTCCTCATTTTGACAGCATCCCTGTGTTTGTTTCTTTGCATTAGGCAGAACAGCTTTGACTCCCTGTCTTGGTAGCATGGCCTGCTGTAGAAAAGCACACCTGTAAATTATATGGGGCGGAGCCTTAATAAATTCTGGAGTAGGGCAACAGATGTCACCACTCTGTGGCTTTGTTTGGTGGAGGTTTCAAAGAAGGGACAATGATGCTGCCTGGCCTCTGGAGTTTTGCCTGGGAGGAAGCTGTCTCCTGGCACTCACCCCATTGCCAGTCATTTCAATTTCTCCCCATATGGCACTGGTACCCTTCTAGCTACTTCCTTGGTGCTGAAGCTCGAGGAGGTGAGTCTGTGTAAGTCCTAAGTCAGTTGCAGGTACTTTAAGAGGAGTCTCTTGAGAATCCCACAGTGTCTTCCACTGCCCCAACCTCCCCTGGTTGTTACAGCCAGAAGTTACGGGGACTTATCTTCCTGGTGTTGGAATCCTGAGCTGGGTGCTCTGATCTGGGGCTGGGATCCCTTGCTCCTGAGGTATCCCTCCCGATTTTTATCCATCACATAGGGATGTAGAACTACCCGCCCTGTGTCTCCATACCTATCTGCCATTTGGCACCTCTGTATCTCTCTACACATCTCCACATCTCTGCCCCTCCTACCCATCTGGATGAATGTGGCTTCTTTAAATCTTTGGTTGTTGGACTTCCACACAGCTCGGTTTTCTGATGATTCTGGGTGATACTTGTTTTGTAGTCTAGTTTGGGGTCTCAACCCCTGAACATGAAGGAAGTTCACTTGAGCTCTGCCTCCTATCTCCAGCCCCTTGCCCCCTCACCCAGTCCCTAGCAGGAGATGAGTGGCAACAAGCAAGTGAAGCTCACCTGAGCTCCACGTCCTGACCCTACTCAATTTCCCACTTCCCATCCCCATTTACAGAAAAACTGGTCCCTGGTGCCAAAAAGGTTGGGGACTGCTGGTCTAGTTGTAATTTTTGCTACGGTTGTGCAAGGGAGGTGAGGCGTGTTTACCTGTGCCTCCATCTTCATTGGAAGTCTATTCCCTCCGTTTAGAATTCTTCCTCTCTGTAACCCACCTCACCCGACAGCAAACTCTTATCTTTTAGCCCTCAGCTAAAATGTCACTCACTCAAGATGCCTTCCCTGGCTCCTCTTTTAAAACGACATTGCCCTGTAATGACTCTTGAAGCAGCAGGTACCTCTTCTTCATACCGCTTGTCACAGTTGTAATTTTACATTTATGTGTGTGCTGTTTTGGACAATAGAATGTAATTATGCATAAGTTGAGGGATGACATGTGTTTTATTCAACAGTGCCTGGCACATAGTAGATGCTCAATAAATATTTGTGGAACAAATATTTATTGTTCCTGGAACAATATTGTGGCTGGAAGCCACTCAATATTGTGGCTGGAAGAAGATAATTGAGAGTATGACTTACTATAGTGAGAATAATATCTAGGCTTACATCAGTGTCATTTTCCCCATATGCAGTTTCTTAAAGGCTTTGGAAGGAGTCAGGTGGTTCAGTAAATGTTGGTGCCACAAGACAACAACCTTGGCCCATGAGATGATACTGAATGATGTTCAGTTTGCTAATCCAATGGCTAGTCCCCAAAAGCTCAAAAGGAAAATAATTTGTCACTTAATCCCCAAAGACAGACCACATTGACAAGAAATGTATATTATTTACTGATTTAATCACCTCCCTTAAATTGTAATTCAATTAGAACAAGATTCGAAGAAGTGAAAACATCAAGTTATATATAGGCCCTAATCTTTGAAGACAGTATTAATTGTAAATTGGCCTAATATATTCCTCTCTAAAACTCAAACGGGAGTTTCCAAGTGGATTCCCTAAATGCTTTAACTTCATGTTGGTGTTTGCCTGTTGTGCATTAAGAACTATAGAACTCTGGCCAGTCTGCATTGGAAAGCTTGGAAGGCAACACATGAAATCTCTCACCTCTAATTTGACTTCCTTCTAACTAAATTCAAAGAAATAAAGTCTCTCGCAGGAGTTTTCATTATTAGTAGTAACTAGCATTTACTGAGCCCTTACTCTGTACCAGGGACTGTCCTAGCCCTCTACACAGATTTTCCTCTTAATTCTTTCAATTGCTTTAAAGAAAAAGATTTTATTTATTTATTTTTAGAGAGAGGGGAAGGGAAAGAGAAAGAGAGGGAGAGAAACATCGATGTGAGAGAGAAACATCCATTGGTTGCCTCTTGCAAGCTCCCTGACCGGGGACCAAACATGCAACCCAGTTATGTGCACTGACCAGGAATCAGACTAGCAGCCTTTTGCTTTGTGAGATGACACCCAACCAACTGAGCCACACCAGTCAGGGCCCAGTTGCTTTTTAAGGTCCATGTGAATAACATTTCCATTTTCCAGAAGGGGAGATGGACTCTCAGGACCTTATAGTTATAATTGGCTTCCAAACCTTATAGCTAGTATTTATTGGGACCAAAAGCCAATCCTAGAAAGCTTGGCTCTAGGACAATTTACTCTGAGTTTTGCATCCTTTGTGATGGAAACTGAAAGGACATTCCTCTCAGTGTAAGTACATACATGCTCTCTAACACGAAATCCTGTGAGATTGTTCTAGTTGGAAAGATATAGTTTCCCACTCTTCTTTTGCTTTAACTAAACATGTTTTGAGGCTTTTCTAAACCTTACAAAAATGTCTTATTGGGAACTGTGGTTATACACCTTGATTAACTGAAAATGAGGAAGGATAGATATGGAAGGATAAATAAGAAAGCTAATTTCCTCAACTTTTAGACAAATGAATCAATCAATGCTGCCTCAAATTTATGCATCTAGTTCATTTTGAAAGGTTATCACTCCACCCTCTAAAAGTGCTTCATAATCTGTTATCAATCTTAGTGCTATACTTTAGGAAATCTTTAGAGTAAAGAAGCATTTATCTAAAGTTCACGCTTTTCTTCAGTTTCTGTTTTTGGAATTTTTAAATTAAATTATTGGGATGACATTGACAATAAAATTATACAAGTTTTAAGTGTATAATTCTATGATGCATCGTTTGTGTATTGGGTGGTGCGTTACTTCTCCAGTTTCATTTTGGTTCTTCTTTCTTCTTGAAATTTAATTAAATTTCAATGTCATAATATATAGAATTATTGTGTCTTCATAGAGCTATTTCTCTTGCTTATTCTCTCTCTCCTCTCTCTATCTCTCTCTCTGTTTTGCTCACTCATACAGAAATGTGTAAAATAAAGTTTACCTGTATCAACAATGGTTACTTCAGGGTGGTGGAGTTTGGGGACATTTTCCTACATCATCACAATTCTGTGGCCACAGCTAACACAATTAATGCTGATACCTTAACATCATGTAATGCTGAGTCCCCAACTGGCTCCAAAATGGTTTATTCAAACCTGATTCCAATCAAGGACCACTCACTGCATTTCAATGTTATGCCTAAGCCTCCCTAAATGTAGAATAACCTCCTCCCTTTGTTTCCCTTAACAATAATTTATTGAGACCAGGCCATCTGTCCTCTAGAAATCTCACCTTATGGACTTTCGGTCCTTTGTGATATTGTTTCACTTGTTCCCCTAGACTCTGTATTTCTTGTAAATCTAAAGTTAGAACAAAAAGCTTGATGAGATTCAATCTAAATAGTTTTGGCAACAATGTGTCATAGCTGCTGTTATACTTCATTTTGCTTCATTATGGAAGGCACATTCTGGTTGTCACACTATGACCAACACTGAGACAGAGCAGTGAGCCCTCCTTGGTGAAGTTACACTTTCCCCCTTGTAATCTAGGAGGTGGCATTTTAGCATCAGACAGCTATTCCCTGTGGTTTTAGCATTCATCGATGATTCACGCCTGCATCACTTCTCTTACTAAGGGTTCCAAAACACTCATTTCTAATTCCGTAAGTCCATATATTATTAGCTGGGGTTTCACAATAAAGAAAAATGTTCTCTCATCATCTGGGGCTGGTTGGTTACCCTGGAATACAGCTCCCACTGGAGAGGCAGGATAATGCTTAAACTTTTCCCGTTAATTACAAACTTTACAAGTAAGGAGTTCTTGTAATAACCTCCTCAGATGGTAATAAGTCACTTTTTTTTTTTTGCATTTTCTCTTTGAGCATCATTCTAGACTTACGGATTTTTTATGTATTCAATTTACAGTTATGTATTTGATGCTTAAATTGCCAACTTGAACAAGAAGAAAACCCATCAAGCTGATGCCTATCCCCTTTTGACAGAACCTTCTTCTTTGAAAGCTTCCTTGCTTTCTGGCTCAAGATACTTGGTTTTTAGGGAGTAAATCCCATTTATTCTCCCAAGGTGTTGAGAGGAGAAATGTACTCAAACAGGTGTATCTGATGCACAGCTTTTTTTTTTTTGTATTCTTTTTTTTTTAAATTTTTATTGTTATTCAGTTACAGTTGTATGCCTTTTCTCCCCATCCCTCCACCCCACCCCAGGTGAACCCACCTCCCTCCCCCATCTCCACCCTCCCCCTTGGTTTTGTCCATGTGTCCTTTATAGTAGTTCCTGTAATCCCCTCTTCCCACTGTCCCCGCCCCCCCCCCCCCCCCGCCCTGGCTATTGTTAGATTGTTCTTAACTTCAATGTCTCTGGTTATATTTTGTTTGCTTTTTTCTTCTATTGATTATGTTCCAGTTAAAGGTGAGATCATATGGTATTTGTCCCTCACCTCCTGGCTTATTTCACTTAGCATAATGCTCTCCAGTTTCATCCATGCCGTTGCAAAGGGTATAAGCTCCTTCTTTCTCTCTGCTGCGTAGAATTCCATTGTGTAAATATACCATAGTTTTTGGATCCACTCGTTTGCTGATGGGCACTTCAGTTGCTTCCAGTACTTGGCTATTGTAAATTGTGATGCACAGCTTTTACATATGTAGCTTTTACATATGTGAGAGAGCCGAATGAAAAATGTGTTCCTTACTAGCTGGTGAGAAGCTCACACTGTTGCTGCAGAGATGACTGGCAGCAAGCACAGTTAGGGGAAAATGGAGGAAAGCATTTGTTTTGCATTGACTGTTAATCAAACACATGGGTCCAGGCAGAAGCAGGAGGGAGGGGGAGCTCTAACACTGGCCTCAGGCGGCTGACCCAGGACAGGGAGGTGTGGGCTGCCTCCTGCCTCAGTGAGACCAAGGCCAATGTCCTGAGTTTACCTGGTCCCTAGATACTTCATCTTAAACCAGCATGGACAGATCCTGAGGATTATTTGAGAGCCTGGCTTTGGAGGACAGCCCAAGATTTTCACAAAGGGGAGTCTGGATGAGGGGTAGAACAGTGAGCTGTTGTGCTATTTTACCCGAAATCTCAGAGAATGGCTGACGGCATGTTCTCAGTGGGCCCCTGATTGGCTCTGGTAATTTCTGTCTCTTCCTCTTCTCTCTACACAGCCTGCTCCCAGTGAGCAGCAGCCTGCTTCGCTCACTTGCCTGTGCTTAGACCCTGTCACCATGCCCTGTGCATCAATAACTATTTGATGTGAGTAAAAACTTTAAAAGTCATTGAGTTTAAAATTTGGAGGAGTGAAAAGACACAGAGCTTATTTCAGGCAGAAGATTACAAACTTGACCGCGCAGTAGGCTCAGGGTTAGGTCTAAAAGGAGAAGCTGTAACATAAAACAATTAGATAGTAACCATAAAAAACTTAGCTTTGTGCCCAGCAGGTAGTAAGACTGGGTAAATGTTGTTGAAGATAGTGCAGCATCTGTCTTTACCCCATACTTGATTGTGTAATATTGAACAAGTTACTTTGCCTCCCTGAGACTCAGTCACCTCATCTGCAAAACGAGGAGCCATCACAGGACCAACTTCATAGAGTTGTTATGAGGATTAAATGAGATTATGCATGCAATGTGCTTAATCCAGAGCCTAGCACAAAGTCACTGTTCCACAGGTGTCACCTGCTAGTATTTTTACTAGCAGGAGGTGATGTTGCACGTGGTCATCTGTGTAAGATGCTGCAGAGAGTTTTTAGAAAGTCAGGAACAGGCAAAGAGTTCTTTGAGGTTGGAGCAGATGCCATGGGTAAGTCTGAGGAAAGCAGCTTCACTACAGTGGTGGGAAATAAAGGGATACATTTGGTTGTGAGAGTGAAGGGAAAATGGAAATGGGGAAACGAGGACGATCCTCTGGGAAGTGTAGCTGGATATAAACAATAGAGATTTAGACTGGTGCGTAGAAGAGAGAGCAAACATGAGGAGGGTTTTGTTATTTTAAAGAGAAGGGTGAACCTTAACTATTTGGAGGAAGAAAGGAAGAATCTAAAACAGAAGGAAAAAAAAATGCTGGAAAGAGAGGCAATATCTGACACAGACCCATCCACACTTCCTACTGTTTATCACTGAGCTAAAAACAGAGGGATAATAGACTTTCTTACACAAACACCCTCATAATTCTTCTATTAAAACCCAGCAAGGCAATTCCTGTACAGAATCCTCTCTGTGCACTATTGGCTATATGACCTTACTCTGGTTACTCGGCCTCCTGACACTGCTTCTCCCCTGAACAGGGGAGATAACCCCACAAGGGAGCCTTAAAAATTAGAGATAATGTACATAGGACACCTGCAACTTAGCAGGTGATCAGTAAATGGTAGCTACAACATTAGTAGTAACTCATATTTACACTCCAGCCCCCAATAATAATATACTTCTTACAACATGTATTTGAAAATTATTTCAAGGAGTCTTATAAAGGACAACTTCTATGTCAACACGATATATTCCATACTGGAAGATTAAAGAAGGCAATCAGAAGTTCAGGCTGGCAGCATCGCCAAATAACTTTGGTGCTCAGTTGTCCTGTCAAAATGCAGGTGCACTGAGCACGTGGTGATTTCTCAATGACGTAAGGACAGGTTGAGAGGGAGCAAGAATAATTCTCCTCCTCCTCTTTCTTCTCCTCCTCCATCTTCTTCATCATCATAATGGAATGTTATCAGAATTAGGGGTCTATTTAATTAAAGTTTCTGATTACTTGAGGTGTATCAGCTAACCTTTGTCAGTTCCACATTTGTCCCATATCATTCTATATTGTCTAGAAGTGTCATCGTGGGATAGAATTTTATCTTTCTTTGGTGATTCAGGATCTTTTAGATCCACAGGGCGGTCGTTACAAACACTTTTTTTAAAAACGTACAGTTCTGTAGGGAAAATGAAGAAGGTCGAAAGAATTAGACTGAAGTAATATTGATCCCAGGATATAACCTCTTTATAAAGACTCATTTTCACATATTTCTTCTAACTTGCAAATGCAGTTTGTTGGGTTCTGGTTAATCCAATTTAACCAGGGAGTGAAGAGGGCTCCCTAAGTAGTGTTTTGTTTTCTTAGGTGCCATGATGATTCCTTGGAAGTCCCTTCTGTTTTCCACCAGGTTCTGGGTTCAGGGGCATCCCCATTTGGTGCTATTAGCTACTTTCCTCCTTAACTTACCATCTTGTCCCATCCTGCCTCATTACTAAACATACATCATTGTAATGAAGGAAAGTTAAAATGTCAGCACAGCATTTCTGTTTAGACACTTAATTATACAACAATTGTATTTTTTCTTGAGATGTTTTGCCTTTTTTTTACAAGCTTGTAGTTAGAAGAGCTTATTTGCATTTCAAAATAGAACTTTACTGGTGGGCAATCCACACCAAGCAGGCAGAATCAGAGATTATTTTTTGATAGTGACAGCACTGTAAGAATACATCTCAGTTGAACAAACAGCTTTCTTAGGAGTAATTTAGATGCACACAGGTTTCTTTTTCCCAGTGGATGAGAGGCGTCTAGTCTTTCGCTGAGCCATACAAAAAGAATGTTCATGAACAGAAAGTTTATATGCTTTTTTAAAAAGAGAAAATAGTTTTATCACAAGAATATTATTTTTATTACTAACATATTTGCTAAACTACATAATTTCTGTGCTGATTCTGTCCCCCCAAATACCTTCGTGGTTTTTTTCCCAGCATTACTAAAACGCTGTGTGCTCTATACTGAACTCTAACACATGTATCTATCACCTGGAAACATCTAATTCCAAAAGTGCAGAAGAATGTTAGTGAGTTTCTGGGGTATAAATATTTCTCATATTTAAAAAGTTAAATCACAGAGCCTATTCTGTCTAGAGACCACATGTCTAGTAGAGTGTTGTTTTGTGTGTGTGTGTGTGTGTGTGTGAGGGTAAATCAAGTCAGACAGCATACCAGTTCACCTATGGTACAGTGTTGCCACATTAATATCTTATTGGAAAAAAACTTCTATTAAGTCTGGTCTATGCATCTTGTAAATGTAGTTTTCTAGGAACTCTCACACAATAAATTCCTCAAGTTTATTCAAGATCTCAGCATGGCCAACAGGCATTACAAACTGTCTACCCCGAACCCTCCCGACACCTGCAGGCTCCTGGGAGCCGCATCAGCCTAGAAGTGAAAGAGCCCTGAGAAGACAGTCTCATTTGTGCCTGTAGTTGGGAAAATGCAACTTGACTTTGGGATGAGCTCACAGCATTCCAGGTGCCCACAAGATGGCACTATTGCCCTGGGTCGCTAAGCCAACCACCTTGGAGGGCATTGGGCAGCCGCGCACAGCCAGAAGGCAGGGAACAGGTTGGATACTGGTGAAAAGTCAGAGGACATGGAGCGCGGGAGTGAAGAGGGCTGTACAGGGCATGGAAACGGCTGAGGAAGCAGAAATCTGGATCAGTGGCAGTTTAAGGATCGTGTTTGTAGAAAACAGTAATTTTATACGTTAGGTTCTAGTCACCTTTTGAAAAAGAGGTAAGTGAAATTTACGAGCCCTTTAGATTGTTGAATTAACTTCTTATGGCTTACCTTCTTATTTGCCAAAAAATGCAAACCGGAATCAGAGATTTCTTTCAGGAAGAAGTTTCAGGGCAAACCCACACATAGGCCAGTGCATCTTCTTTGACCCAAAAGACTTAATCATTGGAAAACAATGTTTTCAAGACAACCATAAATTAGAGATACATATTCATATTTATCAAGATGGAATTGTTTTCTTTTTTAAGTTTTTAAGAGTTTGCTATATTAATAAATATTCATGTCCATTATCTATGTTACTACTACTTTGGATAATTACAGTATCTCTGGGTCTGGTGGCTTCTTTTTCAGTCTAAATACCTGAATTTTCCCATGTATGATGTGCACTGCTTTGCCCAAATTTCTGAGAGAAAAATAAGGATGTGCATTAGACATGGGTAGTACTATTTCTGAATCCATAAAAATGTTTTTAATACTTTTATTTATGCTTATGCATTAAAAGTGTAACTCTAGAAAGCAATAATGATATCCATATGCCAAATAATGCCCTGGAATACGATAATCAATTTTGCTTTTAAATACAAGTAAATAATTGAATTAAAACACTAAAATGAAAGATTTTTTTTCCTGAAAGTTTGGGCCAAAAACATGGGTGCACAGTATACACAGGAGCACATTTTACACGGCGAAACATGGTAGATCCCTGGCTGGTTATAGGGGTCTGGATGCAACGCTTCAACACTTGGGAGGCTCAGTGGTGTGTATGCAGGTCTGTGCTTGTGCTTCTGTGTTATGCTGGGAAATTCATTTGTAAAAGGTCAAGGTTGCCGTTGGTGCCTGTGGCTCTTCTTTCCTCACCTTTCCTCCAGCCTTACTGCCCTTGGGTACCTCCAGAGCCTCAGGATTTGTCAACAGGAAGATAGTTTTCAGCAACCTTAAGTCAGACCGTACTGATTCTGTTTTTCACAGCAAGAGCCCTGTTTTTATCTTAAGAAGGGAGAATTCTGGGCCCTTTTGATTAAGTAGGATGGATTATGAGTGAAAACCAGCAACCACCTTCCTCTGATGTGGGCTCTAGTCCAGGTACGAACAGAGAAGAGTTAGTTCAAGTAATACGACATGTAGGCCCTGGATTCCAGGGCTGGAACTTCGAGAAGACCAAAATTAAAAAGGAGGAAAGCACTTTTTAATCAATACATTATATAAAGTTAGATAAAGCAAAATTTAAAACAATAACACTCATTATTGACAGTATATACTGGAATATTTTTTTTCAAAAAAAACCCCAAAATGCAAAAGACCTTAAAATGTTTCGAGACTTTAATCTGGAATGCTAACGAGAATTATTTTTTTTAAAAATCATTCAACAGAAAAAAAATAGCCATAAATAAAATATTCTTTGAATTATTATCTGTAATTCTGAAAACCTGGAAAACTTAAATGTCAAACATTATATATAATTGGTGGCAAGACAGATGAAGGTATATTAACTAGTAGATGAGACATTAAGCAGTACTAAAAATAAATATAACCATCACTTAATAATGTTTTTTAAATGCTCATTTCAGGAGACACAGTGAAAAGCAATGGTCTTGGGTAAGACAAGGAGCACAGACCCCGTGCTGCTAGGCCAGAGCTCTTCCACTCGGAGTAATGGGCTTCTCTCAAAACAGTACCCAGTACCGGGTAGGTTCAGGGGCAGCAAATAGATTCAGGGTGTGTCTGTGTTTCTAGAGCAAGTCCTGTAATCAGGGTCTGTCTGCACACTTTTCTTTGCTACAGAAGTTAAGGCTGGTCCATGATTGCGGATTCGGCTTCCAAGTGAATGGCCACATGGTCTCATGTACTCTCATGATCCATAAGAACTCTCTCTTATTGCTGAACACAATCTGCAAAATGGAAACAAAGAAATCACAACCACTCCCCATCTCCCACCCCCACCCGACAGTGATCTGCATGAATGGAACAAAAGATACTATAAACAAGCAAAGGAACTTCAACTCTCCCCTCTTTACAAAGCAGCATCCACTTTGAAGCGTATCAACCCTGGAGGTTATTCAGGGCAAAATCTGATTCCCCATGACTGACTGCCCTCCCCCCAACATCTAACAGATGTCTTCCCCTCCTCCCCTTGCTGCTTACCCGGGCCACCACTGAAGCTTCATATTAGTGGAAATCATACAAAGTTAGGAAGGCAAATTGGTCAAAATGGAAATCACATCACATATTCCAGAGACAAATATTAATGATTTATGGAGAGGGTCATAAGTTCTCTGGGAGGGTTTTTTGTCAGTTCCTCTCTTTGGGAGTCCAAGTAACTGATAGTTAATTGTATATTGATTTCTGTGCAGATACAGTATAAACAAGCTGATAGAGTTCCGGGTTCCTAACCACATAGCCACCAGAATCAAAGCAGGACAGGAAGAACTCCCCCTGACGCAGCAAGCTCTTTTCAACACCAGTTTTTCACCTGGAGACCCCAAATGGTGCTTACACCTTTATTTACTACAATCCCACTATTGCCATGCTCCCTCCATTGGGTGAAAAGTCAGTATGAAGAAAATTCCAGTCCATTGTTGTCTACAAATGTCAGTGAGACAAGCCTTCTTTTGTGAATTATTTCCTGCATAAATTAGAATAAATACTATAAATTATATGAAGAGGATTAATTCTGTCTTTGTAACCAATTTGAATGAAAAGGGGGTTGCTGGTGAATTATTAAAATAATTTTAAGTCCATCTAACTTTTATGTAGACTTTTATTTCTCTTTCCACTCTCAATGGAAGAGATACTTACATTTTGAATTGTCCTTTAGATATCGGTCATGTTTGAACCTTGTTCAGTTTTTGAGGTTTATGAGAAAAAAGAGAGGTGCAGGTTATAAATTAAGTGCTGTTTCAACTTAAAGTGGCATGAAGTTCCCCTGCATTTACCTGTGCCAGGTCTACTCATGGGGGAGTTGTCCAGGTGGTGTGTGACAGGGGGAGGAACAGGGGCCAGAAGACAGAAGGATATTGAACTGACCCTGAAGTACCACACTCCAGGGACTGTTATCAGTAGTACCCTGTCACTGCAGGCCTCAAATAGCAGCCAAGTTCCCAGTACCATGGCCAGCACCTAGAAAGAAAGGGGATTATTATAAAAATGATAATAAAAACAGATATCCCTTTCCTGGATTAACCTTCTTTTCCTTTTATTGCAATGGTTTTATACCCAAATGGGCCACATCATGCCTCTGCAGCCAAAGGAATTTCTATGTTACATTGTGCCTATGGTGAATGAATTGGAACTCAAGCCTTCAGAGTTTAAAGAGCTATTACAGCTCTGTGTGGGAGCCAGGACTCAGGGGCTGCATGCGTCAGTGAGCTGCCATTGTGCTCTGGTCTGTTCCAAGACCAAGCATGTAACCTCCTCCAGAAGGCACAGAAAATTCCAAAAGTCTGACTTCTTATTAGCAAATTCAGGACATGGAAGTAATGGACATTAAAAACAAATAAAAGTTGGTTCACGAGAGTCAAAGACAAACAAACCAGCCCAGCATCACTCTGGAAATCCGATGCATGTGTCTTCCTGTGTCAGCGGATGATTAGCTACTGGCCTGTGCATAACCTCGGCTCACACTCAGCAGAGGTTCAGTCCAGGCCTTCTTTCCGTCTCTCCCCAGTGATAAATAAGTAGAATCATGTTTTAGTGTCTTGTGTAAAGAAGCAGATGCATGGAGGGCTCTACTCTGCATCCTCACCAAATTTTCTTTTTCCTTTTTGGTAATTGCTTCTGGAATGTCAGGATAGTGGGAGACACGGCTGGTTTATCTTGTTTAAATGAGGAGGATTTTAAAAAAATCAAACCAATATGGTGATCACTAAGAATAATATATCAAACCCATGTATTCGGTACTGCATTTAATAAAGTAAACATACTGTATTGTTTTAAGAAATAAAATACTTAAAATAACTTTAAGGTCCTTCATTTTCTTCTTCATGGTCCCACTCTCTCTCCCCCTCTCTAAATAAAATCACTGTCATAAACGAGGTATGTGCCCGGTCAACATTTCTATACTCTACTGTTTTTCTAATAAAGAAGTGCATCCATAAGTAATGATTTTTGTGGATGTTTTGTAAGATTATACAGATGCATGCTCTCATACCTTAAGCAATGCTCCCCAGGTTTAACTTCTTCTTAATGTTGTTTTTGGTCTCTACCCATGTATCTGTGGATTTGGTTAATTAATATGTTTATTCCATCTTATAAACTATTCCATAATCTCTTTCCCTACTCCTGGACATTGAATTATTTCCATTAAAAAATCTTCACAAATGTGCAAAAATGGACCATCTGAAACTACACTGGCTACATAATGAGCTGCAGAACTGCCCCCCCATTCAAACCGTGGGGGGAAAGTGCAGTTAAAGGTATTGAAATATAAAGCTTTTTCCCTTCTTCCATGGTCTCTCTTCCCTCTCTGTCTCTCTCTCAACTTGTCACGGGTTTATTTGCCATCCTAATGTTCTAAGAAAAATTAAAAATTTAAATTATTATCATGAATTTTATCTTTCATTGTTATATTGTGCAATGCTAGTTTTAAATGCAAATGTAAACATATTTAACTCATATGGGAAATCACTGAAGTTATACAACTTACACTTTGTAGCTCTTGTATGCATATGCATTTCATCTCGCCAGAAAGTGGAAACACCTCACAAAACTAACTCAACTGTTTTTACTTCACTTCTTGAATCATGCACCTTCTGCCCACACCCTGCCCTCAGCTTACTGACGGCTAAGGAAGGACCGAAAGGAAAAGGAACTGAGTCACTCCATCTTTCCCTTTCTGTGTCATCATTTCAGCCTGAGTGGCTGGCTAACATGGGGAAGTACGTAAGTAAGAAGGATATTGTAGGCTGCCTTGGTTGCTCATGTACCTTGGTTGCTCCTTTCTTTCTACATTTGAAGCAAGTTCTGGTTCAGATGGGAAGCGTAGCCTCTCAGGACTGTCAGTGCTCCGTTTACTCAGTCCTAGGAGACCCATGCTTACCTTGTTCTCACTTTGAGTCCTGCTGAACTTCTGTGCATCATGGGTCCACCAGAATTCTGTGTTCAGGGGGCATCTTGAATGTTATATATGAATTGGGCAGCAAGGAACAGGGTTTTATGCATACTGCATCCATTTCCTCTGCTCCTAACACTCTCTGTCGTCCCACTGAATTCACCTAAAAGCACCACTTCAAAAATAAAACTATTAGCAATTTCAAGAAGATGAAAGTATTAAATCAAGCACAGGGCCCACCTGCGAACAGAGTCCTATGAGACTGCACGTGCTCAAGGAGCTGCACCTGTACCTGCCTGTGGGTTTCTCTAGGACATATGGATGTCTTCTAGTGGGTTTCTCAGTGGTTATACACATTGTCAATTTTTTCTTTCTTCAGAGAGCGAAAGGAAGGGAGAGAGAAAGAGAGGGGGAGGAACATCGATGATCGAGAGAAATATTGATCGGCTGCCTCTCGCATACACCCCAACCGGGGACCAAACCTGCAACCTCAGCATGTGCCCGAACTGGGAATTGAACCGGGGAAACTCCCCTTTGCAGGACGAGGCTCTACCAACTGAGCCATGCCAGTCAGGGCCATATTGCCGATTTTAACCTGATATTACCAAATGGATTCAATAATTGCTATACAAATTTATGCTAGTACCAGGAATATGTAAAAGTTTCCATTGGCCCATATTTTAGATGGACACTAGGCTGTGACCATCTTGGCATATTGATTTGTAGGAGTTTTGTTTGTTTGATCTTTTAAAATATTCTCAGTACTAATCTTGACAGTTATACATACATCTTGCCAATATCTTCTCTCAGGCTGCTTCTTACCTTTTAACTTTGTAAATGAGGCTTTTTGTTCTGCAAAAGTATTAAACTTTTCGGTAACCACATTATCGATCATTCAATTATAATTTCTATTTTGTATGTCTTCCCTGTCCTAAGATCACACAGATATTCTCCTACATTTAAAAAAAATTATTTTAAAGATCATGCCTTGGCTGGTGTAGCTCAGTGGATTGAGCACTGGACTGGGAACCATAGGGTCACCTGTTCCATTCCCAGTCAGGGCACATGCCTGGGTTGCTGGTCAGGTACTCAGTAGGGGGCATGTGAGAGGCAACCACCCATTCATGTTTCTCTCCCTCTCTCTCTCTCCCTCCCTTCCCCTCTCTCTAAAAATAAATAAAATCTTTTAAAAAATCCTTTAAAATGTTTTTATTTTGTTTTAATCTTTAGGTACTTAAGTCATCTGGAGTTTGTTTTTACTGTATAAACTTTAGTAAAGGTGAGATAGAAATTTAACTTTATATATTTTTTAACATGAAAACTCAGTTGCTTCAACACCACTTATTTTGTCCATCGCCTAACCCCCTGATTTCTCTTGGGTTGATTTCCAGATCCTTACATTATATTCCACTGATTTATTTACATTTCCCACTTACTAGCAGAGCTTTTAGGTAGTTTTGATACCTGGTTGAGTAAAAACCTGGTACTTTTTAAAAATACTTATTTTATTCATTGAAAACCACAGAAACAATAAAACAAATCAAACAAGTTCTCTTACTTTTCAGGATGCATTAAGAAATTCTCCAATCTACAGAGTGTAAAAACATGACTTTGAAATCAGACAGATTTGAATTTTTATCCCAGGCTTGTCATTTTCTGGCCATTTGAACTTGGGGCATGGTTCTTAACCTCTGAGGCTAGACTCTCTAATCTGTAAAATGGGGATAATAAGATCTAGGACCTAAAACTATTGAGAGGATTAAGTGAGTTAAGCACCTGGCATAACCTAAACATTCACGAAATATTACTTTTCTTCCCCTTTCCTGTCCTTGAAAAGAGCTGTGTGTTTCTTGGTTATTCTCTTCACTTTGGACTCTACAAAGGACAACCGGAGCTTGCTTAAAGGCAAAAAAAAAAATCCATCCCAGGCTGATGATCTGACTCAGTCACTTTTCTGAAACGCAAATAATTGCTTGGGCTTTGGAACAGTAGAAGCTATAAGGATGTCCTTAAGTGGATTGGCTGCTGGCCGCTGCTTTTCTTATTAATTAAATGACACAAATAGGTCATAATAAACCCAGAGCCAATCAGCCACCTCCCCTCCAAATTACACAAACTTTGCTCTCCTGACTAGTGCTGAAAAGATCAAAAGGATGAGAAATCAATAGGATTAAGAGTTTGAAATTCTAACTCGTCTTACATGTAGTGAGTCTGGGACCTCCAACT
The DNA here is from genome assembly GCF_022682495.2 of Desmodus rotundus. Lineage (NCBI taxonomy): Eukaryota > Metazoa > Chordata > Mammalia > Chiroptera > Phyllostomidae > Desmodus > Desmodus rotundus. Next base: position 102,254,352 of record NC_071394.1, read on the forward strand.
CTCCAGCATTGCTCAGACCAATATCATTTCCTCAGATGGAGAGGAATTCTTTAAACTAATACACTTTGAAACCTGGGATGGAGTTGAGAACATGCTTGGAATTTCATCATGTCCTAGTAGGAACCTAAATTAAAGTGGCTGTTCTGGAAGATCAAAGGGGGAAAAAGTGCGTCAAGAATAAATACATGACTAATCCCACTGTGGCAAAAAGGAGGAAACTAAGGGGCCTAATGAAGCCGGTGGTCAGACCCTCTCCGGGAGCTTTCACCATGCAGGGCACTCTCCTGGAGAGACAAAAACCAGCAGGTGAGCGGTGAAGCAGGTTGAGTCTGTGCAGGTGAGGCGCAGCTGGCTGTGCCGGTTGTAGCTGTAGAGGTCTCTCCTGGAACCACCGTGAGCTTCCAAACCTTCCATGAGAACAAGTGTTAGTAGAGTGAGACATACAGGGGAGAGGGGGTTTGGGAGCAGACCTGCCCCTAGGACTTGCTAGCTGGATGCCCTTAGGCAAGGTACTCAGCTTTTCTGAGCCTTGAGTTCTTCATCTACTGAATGGGGAAGACAGTTTCAAACTTAAAGCCTTGTTTGAGAAACAACTGAAATAAGATATAATATATAGAGTTCTCAACACAAGAGGGGTTCAATGAGTGTACCTACTAGAATTTTCCACAGTGAGATAATGTGATTGTCGTTGATGAGCCTGAGGTGACGAGCAGCCTTAAGTTTTGCTCCTTTCCTGCAGGTGCTCCAAGCCTCGGATTTCCTGGGCCCTCCACTCCCACAGTAAGTTCTCCTTCCACCTCAGCAGGCATCCCTTCCCCGCCCTACCTCTCAGCAGAGCCACCTCATTCTTGGGTCATCTCTACTATTATGTGTGTGGAGTTACATGTATGTGTAAGATGTAAACTTATAGTACGTCTCCCCAAAGTTTGTAGATAGGAGATTTGTGATTCAGATCACATGGTCCCTTGGTTACAATATTCCAAACTGATGTCTCCCTTGGAAATTCTCCCTTCTGATTCAGTAGGTTGAAGGAGGGTCCAGGAATCTGAATTTAACAAGTAGCTCTAGATCCTTACTGTCAGTGTGGTTTGGCAGCTTTGGCATTACCTGGGAGCTTGTTAGAAATGCAGAATCTCAGGCTTCACCTCAGACCTACTGAATCAGAGCCTGCAGTTTAAAAACATAGGCAGAGTTGCCAGACAAAATACAGGAGGCCCAATTAAATTATAATTTCATATGAACAATAAAAAGTTTTTTTAGTATAGGTATATTCCACAAATACAGTTGCATTTTTATTTGCTAAATCTGGCAACGTCAGCTTCAGGTGATTTTCATGTACATTAAAGTTTGAGAAGCACTGGTCTAGGTGAGTAGATCTCAGACTTTCACATGCCTCTGAGTCACCTAGAGGCCTTGTTAAATCCCAGATTGCTGGGCACTATTCCTGAGTTCCTTATTCAATATGTCTGGGCAGAGGCCTGGGAATCTGCATTTCTAACAGGCAGTGATCAAGGATCACAGATCTATATGATGACGACTGGATTCCCCGGTCAGCCCACGTATCTCTGCAGTTCTCTCAGCTCTTTACAAACTTACTTCCTCCAGGAAGCCTCCTTGTATTGGTTCTCCCAAAATTCCTTATCCTCTCCCTCTGGTCCTTTTCTTCCACACTTTGTAGTCTCTTTTTATCACTTTCCCAAGAAGAGAGTTCTGAGCACAAACCAAGCAGCAGGACAAAGGGGAAAGCTCATGTTCCTTGAAGACACACAGATCTCAGTAGCAATCTGAGTCTTTTAGGACCATGGGAATATTTAGCCTCTTTGAGCCTTAATTTCCTCAGGGCCAAATAACATTTACCCTGGAGGGCAGGCCTGCGGATGAAATGAGAGGATGAATACAAAGCCATGGCACGGAATAGGCAGCCAATATGCAGGCAATTATTATTCTGAGCAATGAGTAGTAAGAGTGCTCATTATTATATGACTTTACATCTGCTTGTCCACCACAGAATCTCACAGACCATTCCCTCAGAGCCCTCCATATATGTATAGGCACAAAATGGCCTACAGTGACTATTTTTTCATTTTTCACCCATTGTCCTGGCAGCAGAGTGAAGTGGAGCTCACACAGAGGTGGGCGTCAAAAGACCTTGCTTTGCCATGGCCTCCTTTTGTGACCTTGGTCATGGCAGCTTGGCCTCCCTGGTCCTTGACTGTTGTTATATAAAAATGGGAGGCTGTCCTCAAAGCTCTCACAGGTTTCTCTCAGCTCTGAATGCCTGCACAAACCTCACAAACCACAGATTTAGAATTTGCACTCGTTCCCCATTCTATCTGAGTTGAAATTCTGCTGACCCTGAAAATGTAAACTAACCCTTTTATGTTAGTTTATTATTCTGACATTTTACTAGGTCAATACAGAAGCCTGGAGGGATTATCAAGAGAATCTAGATTGTGTATGCAATTACTAGATAACTGACTTTAAATACATACAGGGCTTTCTTGCTTAAATATCATAGGAAAGGAAAAAGAGAAGAAAAAGTCTGAATTCATAAAGTAGTCCACCCCATTGGACTCTGCCACGTCGATACAGTGTAATAATAACACATGGCGTTTGGTTCATTTCCTGGGCATTTCATATGTGCCAAGCCCCTGGTTGAGCACCATGCATGTTATCTCATTTAATTCTTACAACACATCTGTGGCAAAGTGTTGGGACTGCTAGTCTAATCCCCTTTTTAACTAGTGACTAAAACGACCCTGAAAGATATAGTAAATAATCTATAATTATACAGGTGATAAGTGGCAGAAAACTAGACGGAGCTAAATTAAGTACAGGTGATTTCAAGAATTTTATCCATTCACATCACTAAAACAATGAGATGAATAGACACTTCACCAAGGAGGACATACAAAGATGGCCAATAGACATATAAAAAAATGCTCAACATCTCCAATCATTAGAGAGATGCAAATTAAAACCACACTGAGATATCACCTTAGACCTGTAAGAATGGCTGTGATCAATAAATCAACAAGCAACAAATGTTGGCAAAGATGTGGAGAAAAGGGAACCCTTGTGCACCGCCGGTGTAAATGCAGATTGGTGCAGTCACTGTGGAAAACAGTATGGAGTTACCTCAAAAAATTGAAAATGTAACTGCCTGAGGACATAGCAATTCCACTTCTGGGAATATATCCAAAGAAACCCAAAACACTAATTCAAAAGAATATGTTCATTGCAGCGTTATTTACAATAGCCAAGACCTGAAAACAGCCCAAGTGCCCATCAGTAGATGAATGGATAAAAAAAAAAAAGCTGTAGTACATTTGCACAATGGAATACTACTTGGCTTAAAAAAAAAAAAAAAAAAAGGAGGAAAAATGCATCTTACCTTTCGCAACAGTGTGGATGGACCTGGAGATTATTATGCTAAGTGAGATGAGCCAGTCAGAGAAAGACAAATACTATATGATCTCACTTATATGTTCAATCTAATGAATAAAATTAACTGATGACCAGAAAAGAAACAGACTGACTGCTGTCAGAAGGGTGGGGGTCGGGGTGGCCAGATGAAAGAAGATGAAAAGGTTAAGCGAAACCTTATATATGTAATACTATACATCTCACACAGACAGAGATGACAGTGTGGTGATAGCCAGGGGGGAAGGGGGGTGAGGGGTAGGTGAAGGTGGGCAAAGGGGTGGGGGTAATGGGATCAGGAAAGAAAACTTGCTTGGGACGATGGGCACACGATGCAGTGTGCAGACGGTGTTTTATTGAGTTGCACAATTGAAACCTGTATGATCTTGCGAACAAATGTCACCCCAATAGATTCAAAAAAAGAGAGTGCTAATTACCTACCCTTTCTTTTAGTATCTAAGAAAAATGAGGGAAATAGAAGGAAATGTTGCTGGGCCAATGCCTAAAAGACTCAGGCTATAGACTAACCTTTTCTGTTGTCAGGCTGTATGAATTTTGACACATCACTTTACTCCTGTGATCCTTCTTCATTTCCTCCTTGGCAAAATGAGCACCTTAGACCAGTGTTTCCCAAAGTGTTTGACTTGAGATGTTATGACTGTTACAAGGGAAATTTTAAAATTTCAATTAGTATTCCAAAAAACAAAACCCTACCACAACAGACTCATGATTCATATAAAATGAGACTAAAGTGAAAGAAAATGAGTCAACTTAAATATATATATGAAGTGTGTATGTTCCATGTCCTTGAGTCAGCTCCACCTCCCGACAGCCCTGTGAGTGAGTGCTGTCCCCAATGTCCCGTCCTAAGCAGCCCTGCTCAGCTCCTGCAGACTCATGCCTATGGCTTCTTTTATGGAGTCAATCCATCTCAGGCTTGGTTTTCTTCTTTTCCTGAGGCCTTCTATTTTCCTCAGCATTATTGTCTTTTCTAAAGAATCCCGCCTTCTCGGATGTGACCAAAATTGCGAAGGTGGCATTTGAAAGAAGAAAACTTGGCCAACTTTGGCCTTCTGTCCCTTACCAAAGGGCAGGGACCAGGACCAGCACACGGCCTTCTCGTTGGCACCCCTCTCCTCTGACCTCCCAGCCTCTGTCAGGGCTTCCCCGCAATGTTACTGAGAAATCTGCCCAACACAAATGTCCCACTGGTTTTCAACTCTTAGGTATAAAACTATAATTTCCACAAGTGAACGTGTCATCAATTGCAGTTCACAAATAAAAGTCAGTAAAGTCATTAGTATTTCAAATCTCTTTTTAAATTTTTTATAAAATTATCAAATCTTGTTCACAAGTTTCTGCCCCTCAGTTTTGCATGGACTCCCTCCGCTGGCTTCATAACATTCTTCTTCTTCTCCCTCTCCTACTACTCCTCTTCCTCCTCCTCCTTCTTCCTTTTAATGTGACTTAATAGGAATCATCTGTATTCCATGTGAGGGTGGATTCTAAAGCTATAAGAAGGAGGAGGAAAGGGGTATATTTCTGAGCGGTTCTGCAAAAGTTGTATGCAAAGTAGGGACTGGGAGAATGACAGGCTTTGGAATGCCCCACTATTGCCTTAAGCATAAGTATTATGATCAAACTTTGATTTTCCCAGAAAGATGTGACAAATGCAAACTATTATTAGCAAGGTAATACAAAGCCACTTGGTATACCGTGGTTGATATGCGAGCATTCACTGCAGGATGAGCAAGCAAAAACCATTGTTTCCATCTTAAGGCAAAAACACAGGCTGGGCAGATATAAAGAATTTGACTGAAGAACTCAGGGGGAAATTAAGAGTAACAAATTTACTCAGTCTGACCAGGGGCAGGAGAAGGAGAAACAGGATCTGGGGAAATATTTCTTCTTTCCCTTCTCAACACATTATACTTCAATCGTTAATCTCCCTGGCATAGGAGGCCCTGTGGAGTGAGCCTCATGAAATGAGCCTGGAAAGGGCTCATCTGGATGGCTCCACAGGAAATGTGCATCTGTGAATGCCCCCCTCTAATTCTGTGATGATTCGGGATTAGCCTGGTGATGTCCTGGTCCCTAGCTGTGTCTCTAAGACTTAGAAGTAGCCAGTGAAACTTTGGCCAATAAGGCTGAATCAGTGTACCTAACTAGTAAGAGGGCTCCATCCACAGTGACAAGGAGAGGCTGATTGGTTTAGATTCCGAATATTCTGTGCATCCACCTGAGAAAGGACAAGTGTTGCAACTGCTCCACTTTACCCTGAAACTCTGTGTTTTCTCCTTTTCCTTGGTCTTATCTCAAGCTGTAAATTCTCTGGGTCCTCTGTTCTCTCTTTCACTCACCTCCAGTGAGTGACTGACTTTCCAGATAGCAGTGGGCAGATAGTGAACACGGGTATAGCAGTTCCATTGTGAGGACTGTGAGCCCTTGGCTGAGTCACTTAATGTTTCGTGGCCTCAGTTTTCTTCCATGTGAAATGGGGGTAATAGCAGCACCTACCTCCTGGTGCTTTGGGAAGAATTTAACAAGATGGAATACCTAAGGCACCTAGCATGCTTCTTTGAACAGAGTGCTCAGTCAACATCCATCTAACTAACAATTGTAGCTTTCTCTTATTGCAAACAGAGTAGATGGAGGGAAGACGGAGACAAATCCTCAGAGTCCTGGAAAGAAATATATATTTGGTTAAAACAGGCCCTTAAAACACATTTACTAAAATAAAATGGAATCTCATTTAATTCAATAGCTGAAATGGTGCCTAAACATGGCTTTCCTCTCAGTCACTTATTTTAAAGAAGGCTAAATTTTACCCATTTGCCTTCTGTGGACTCCTAACCATTTGCATCCACCAATCCAGGTCCAGTCAATGCTCCTTGGAGTAAAATTCAAATTTCCTGACTCCTTTTCTGGATGGGAACCAGTGACTTCAGTAGATGAATGGTCTGAGGCTCAGTGCACAGGCTTCCGTTTCCACGACAGGGAACAGTTCCACTGGGCCCTGGGAGTCTTTCAGGCTTATCAGATCATGCTCCAGATGTCTCCTCTTTCAGTATCACGGATTTCCCCTAGTAAGGCAGTGAGAGCTTTTGAAGCTGCCAAGGGCAAGAGCATATGAATGAACCTGACACCAATAGTAGGGGGCTAAAGTTCAATTATGAGGACTTTCATGATTAACCAGCAGTGGTATGCCACTCCCGTCATTACCCCTTCCCCACTGAGTTTCCCTGACAGTGCTGTGGAACCCTAGCATAAGGGGTGTGGGTTCCCTCAGTAGTGCCAATTAGCTGCCCACAAAGAATTTTTTCTTTTCTGAGTTTGTCCTACTTTTGAGCTTTCCCCGACTTAAAAGGGTGAAATCTATTACTATTATAATAATTTTCTTTTCACAATAGTTTCACAAATCAAATTTACCTGTTTGCCTCCAGATTATTTCATAAGGGGACCAGGGCTCCTTCTCTCAGTGGGCTCGGTGATTCAGCTGTCCATCGTATTGCCAATTGGTGGACAATGGAGATCATCTAATTTCTATTTTCATTTTTTTAAAAAAGTGAGACAAGAACAAAATATCCCTGTAGAATGTCCTTTGAGACTTGACATGGGAGAGCAAGGGACAGGCAGTCTTGATATGCGAGGAGAGCTCCAGAAGAGGCCACCTGCAGAAGGATGGGGTTGTGGCCAAGAGAGACCTAATCACAAGACCTGGCTTTCGATTTGCTTTTGAAATTTCTCTTCCTGAAATAAAAATTGCAAGCCCACCTTCATTATCACTAGATTTACCTGTTTATTATAAAATATGTTTTCAAGAAATGTTGGAGCATCTTCAATCATCTGCAAAGGAGGTAAGGTTGTCATGTTAACTTGACAGCAGAATGACCTCCTGATTCCAATCCTCTCCACCTTAGAAGTTGGCCGTGAACACTGTTAGAGTTGTGAGATACACTGTGAGTTTCACCAAGTCTATGATAACAAGGTGGAGCTGCCACAGCAGCTGATAGGGAGTCATTTGTACCTACACCTTGTTTGTGCTCACATTAGCTCGGGTGTAACCTATTTATACAAATATATAAATGGCTCATTGAAAACTATGAGTATATTTGGACAGAGAAAAGCTCAGCTCACCTCTTCTATAGATGCCACACCTTCAGGCCTTCAGGGTTTTTTTCTTGTCAATTCCTTTCTCAAAGATAACTCCAAACAGATTCTTCTTATTAGGTGTAAGTATTACAAACACTCCAGAGAGCCCAGAAGGGAAAAGGCAATGGGAAAGAGAAATTCTAAAATGTCTTCCAGGCGTCCTCTCATCCAGCTGATCTGCATCATACACACTCACTCCAAATAGTCTGTAGAGTTTGAAGTAAGAAATGTACATGAGACCTTTCAACTTCTGATCAAATTATTACTCCTTCAGCCTCATACTCGATTTGTTTGATTAGAAATTAGATGAGTGAGAAAAGGCACTGCTAGAGTGGAAAAGAGACCAGGAAGAAAGTAAAGTGACAAAGAATGATGCTGATAACTTATGAAGACCTACAAAGGAAATCTCTGTTCACATTTTATAAAGAATTAAACACGAGGAGACGAAAGAACAAGAAAGGAGAAAGAATCAGTCTTCAGTCTGGAGAATCTCCATCCTATGGGAATACATGCTCTGCTTTTTTTTTTGTACTTGTGCAAACCATCATCAGATACTGGTGGTTGATCTTGTCCTTGCTTAGGTCTATAGATCTCCAATCACTCATTTGGATGACATCAAAACAGGGGCTGACACTACATTACCCCTTTATTTGAGTGAATATGGGAAAAGTGTCTGCTATTTTGGTCATCTTTTATTTCAAGAACAGTAAAACCTAATCTTAAGTCATCTCCATTTGGGAGTCCCCAAATGACATCACCTCTCATTTCTTCCTTGATGTATGTAAATTTCACCATACAATTATTTAGACCTGGCAACTTTTCACACAAAGGAGTTGATACTGCTTATACCCTGACTGAGCAGGAAATCCTCAGGGAAATGTGAACTTGTTCATACCCATAACAGCTATTTTAATGAAACAATGCATTATTGACCCGACATCTGACTATACATAAGGACTCTTCCTTTGGTACATTTCTGCTTCTATGTCACAGAAAGGTTTTCGCCTGATAAATGTCTTTCTCTTGCATGCATATTTTACAGAAAAATAATTGCATGTCCTCTGCATATAATCTTTTAGGCATGGGTTATGTTCTCAAACTGCAACAAGAGTGAAAAGTGAGTATGGTTAAGATTTTGTCCTAAAGTCATAATGTTCAATTATCAGGGATACTTAAAAACAACAACACCTTCCTTCTTTGCCTATTTCAGCTCTATGTCGCATTATTTTAAGAAATAAAACTTCATTGCATATTCTAGCAAAGTGTGTTGGTAGGAGAAGGTTTAGCAGAGCCAGAGAGAATGTGCAAGGAGTGAGAAAGTGAGTTGATGGATGGATGGTTAAATGAATATAAATGAACTGACACCTTTACAGGAAAATAACATTTCTTTTCTTTTTTTATTCTATAGATCAGTGGGTTTTGTATCTGTAATTCTTTCATATCAGCAAAGAGGAAATAAACTCTCATGTAAATCATTTTCTCCCCATCTGGAGCATATTAAAACCATGCCTTTTTTTTTTTCTTTTAAGCAGACTCTTTTTTTCCCTATTTGCTTATCAGTTCATCCACCATTACATTTTAAATGAAATTGCAAGACCCTTGTCCCTCCCCCAAATTTCAGCCTGATGTAGGAAAGTGGGAAGCAGACTTTTCTTGCTTTAGAATAGTGACCTAGATTCAATTACAGATAGATCCAGAGGAGAGAAGTGACACCTCATGATTTTCTTAGAAGTCTTGCAAAAATTAGAAATCCCAAAACAATACTTAATGGAATAGAATCTGTTTATTTCCCTATTCCTCCGCCTTACTGTTTTACCTTTTCTCTGCCTTAATTTCATTGTTTTGGTCAATTTAATTGTTCCTGCTATAACATCACAATAGGTGTCCCAAGGGATATTTACAATCACAAAACCAGGCATTTCAAGGAAATTTCTGAATTTGATTTTTTGAGGGTGGGTGTCTCCATGTGGAGTGTGTGTGATCCTGCCAACTGAACCCAAACAGATGAAAAATGATGGCATAAAAGGAATATTTTCCCTTATATCCTTAGAAAAGAGCAAACTGCATTACAAAAGCACACGTATTACAATTGCATTGCGGACTAAGCTTTGAATGGAAAAAAAAACAGGGATACATATATTTTACTGTTTTCTCAATTACTGTGGGAAAATGTGGTCAAAAGAAATAAAATGAAGGGAGAATCCTGTGATTCTGCTTATTGACTTTTATCACTAAATTAAGCATACAAATGACCTGGACGGGTGGCTTGGTATATTAAATTAAAAAAAAAGAAGAAGAACAATGATTCTCTCTTCCTTTTCCCTCCCTCTCTGATCTCAGCCTGAAAAGGCTCTCGGAGAGATAAGAAAGATGGGATTCGGTCCGCGCTGCCCCTGTGGGTCCTGCTTATCCAGGAGCAGGGAGGCAGTTGACTTCCACTCAGTATTTCCGTTCGGGGCTCACCATAAGCGGTCTCCAGCGTGGGCACATTCCCTGCCACCTCCGCCGCTCCCCAAAGAAGCCAAAATTGGCAGTTCCAAGACCAATGATCTTGGGAAACTTTAAGGTGCGTGATGACGAGGCAGGCTGCTGTGTGCAGGAGTGGACAAGTCAACCCTCGTGGCTGGTTTGGAGTCTTCCAGCGTAGGAAGAGGGCAGAAGTGGGCTCGCGTCTATGCGGGTATACAAAATGGCAAAGAAAAGCAAACAGCGCAGAAGTCCGGGGTGAGCAGGGGTGCAGCCTTGGTTCTCAAACACTTCTGATGGACGGGTTTTACACGATAGATTATTTCAGACGGTGGGAAATAGGGCTCCGCTGCCCGCTGCCCGCTGCCCGCTGCCCTGGGGACGTGGGTGTGTGCCGGGTCTTACAGAAAAGGGCCCACGGGCCGCGCGGGTGAGCACGGCAGGCTACCGGCCCCGGGGGAGCCGGTGGAGGATTGTTTCATTTCAAAGTGAAAATCTGCAGGCTTTGGGAAACGATATTCAAAAAAGTATATAATCTCCATATGCCGCTCAATGGAGGATCCTCATAATTTACAGCGGCAGATAAGGCTAGAGGGTGTAATAAAAAATCTGAAGCCCTCCCCTCCCCCTCGCCGCCTCCTCGGAATTGCACCTTGGGCAGCGGAGCAGAATCCGGAATGTGAACTTCTCCCGACATATGTTTCCCGCAGATAAGTAAACAATCTGGACGTGAAATGGAAATGGTAATTAATGCAGTAATGCTGTTACACCTCGAGTGTGCAAATCCCATTGACTCGCCGCACCGCGGGGGGTGCTGGGCGAACGGGGACCAGCGGCTCGCGTCTCGGCCGCCGACTCCCTCCCTCCCCTCTCCCGCCTCCCTAGGGCCCGGGCGGGGCGTCCGGAGAACGCGCGGGGGCTTGGCCCCGCTACAGCAGGCCGGCAGCGGTTTAGCGGTTCTCGGGATTCCCGGCTCTCTGCCCTCCGCCAGCTAGGCGGGTGCGCCGCGCCCGCCTCTCCCGCGGTACCCAGAGCGTAACTCACACCCACTTTCCCTCTATTTCAACGCCTTTCCAGAGACCGCAGAGCCGGGGCGTAGAGGGGCGGCCGGGCCAGAAGGTATTCAGGAGAGGCTGAGCTCTCGAGCAGGGGGGCAGCTTTCTGGCAGCGCCTAAGGAGGTCCCCTGGAGGCCGAAGGGTCTCCGCACAACCTAGTGTGGAGGGTCGTCCTGCACGCATCTGTCGGTTCTGGTCTTCGGTTTCCTCCCTGCTCCCGGCCGAATGAGGCCTGGCCCGCTGGCACTGTTTTTCTGAAGTCCCTTCTATCCCTGCCCCGAAGGCATGGATCCCATTGGAAAGGCTTCTTTTCCCGACCCAAGAAAGAAAAAGTTTGGAAATGGCCACTGGCAGCCAGAGTAGCGCAACTCCTTCACTTTGTAGGAAAGAGAGAACTTGGGGACTGCTTTCTGTCTCCATCTAGCCTGGGTTCCTGCTCCCTTCCCCAACTCCGACACAACTCTTGGGACTTTGGGGGGTCGGAGGGGATACTCAGCCCTGGAATTTGAGAGACGAGGGTGGAGAATCTGTGGAGGACGCCCAACAGTGTCCTGGGCCATAGCCCTTTCTGCTTCCCGCGAGCACTGCTCCCACCACTTGGTCCCAGGGACTCGCCAGTAGTCCGCAGGTGACGGCTCAGCGGGACGCAGGTCCCGGGCCTGAGCGAGGAGGGGGCGTGGAGCCTCCCTCTTTTCTTCTTCAGCCCCCTTCCCAGTGCCAGGGCAGACACTACCGAACAGTGGGCACCCCGGCGCGCACAGCCGGGGTTACGCTGGGGCTATGCCAGGGCTACTTCCAGTCTCTGGTTGCGTCGACACCCCAGGATTTCTAGTGGCCCCCATTCCCCGCCCCCTTTCATTATTTTCTTGGTTACTCGGTAGCGGCTTAGTATCAGTGCGTCTGGTGCCAGGGCAAAGCCCATCTCCATAGCACCAAGAAAGAAACCAGCCTAAGTATCTCTCCCAGAGCTGGGTCTGCGAGGGTCTCGGAGGCCAGGGCAGGGCCAGAGGCGGGGAGGGCACGCGGGTGGCGGAGGCGGAGGCGGAGGCGGAAGCACCCACCCTGGAATCTCCTCCACCCAAATCTAATGAGCCCCTTCTGCCCGTCTTTCTTCCTCTCTCACTCACACACACACAATCCACTCAGCAAATAAAGAGATGAGAGTTCTTAACAGGAATCTTGTGAATTACGTGATATTCAAATTCAAATGATTTGAAATTCATTGTCTGCTTGAACAATGCTAACAAGGCCTGAGCTGGGGAGGAGCCGAAGGCAACATGAGTCCTCCAGGGCAGTGCTGGCACCTCCGCTTGCCAAGTTTTCCAGGTCCTGGCAGTCTCAGATCCCGGGAGAAGCTGCCCGCACAGGAGGCGCCTCCCTAGATAGTGAGGTGTAATGAAAGTGCCCTAGGGCCTACTCTGTCTGAAATACCAACCTGCTTTAGAAGACTGGGGATTCCTGTAGGTTATCTAGATCCTGTTTTAAAATGCAAATGTTAAGGGGGTCTCAGATGTCAGTCACACCTCAGTAGGGTTTAGTCTAAGTAGCTGGTCTTTCCCGCCCATCAAGTGGGGGTTCTAAGGACGTTGATATTTAAACGGAAAACCGGAAACTTGAAGGAAATAAAAGGTTTTTGGAGTTGGATCCAAAGCTGGGGAAGCGCGTGAAAAGCTGCAGAGGCTTTCCATAAAAGGCCAGGAGCAGAAGGGGGACAACGATCCCGCATCTACCAGAGGATGTGGCCGTTGTGCCCCTGAGTTAATGGCTGACAAGGTTTAAGATAGAAACTCTAACTAAAAACTCCAGCAACTTTGTCTCTGTCTGTGTCAGCGCAGTCCGCTACCATCCCGAGAGGCGCGTTGGATGGGTCTCGGTGGTCCCAGAAAGTACCCAGGAAGGAGAGACTGGGGGCAAGCGCGGCGCTTATTTAGGTCATTTTTTTTTTTTGTCACCTTGAAGCAACCGCCCCCGTCAGCGAGAGGCCCAAGTTCCCCCAGGCAGGCCGATGCTGCGGGCAGAAGTCCGGGACCCCTGGCTGCGGGATGCGCACCAAGAACAGAGGGGTGAACAGAGTCGCCTCCTGCAGCGTCCCCGGCACCCGGTGCGCAGCGGGAGTTCGAGTTCTCCCGACCACCCCGAGCCTGTCGAAGGGGACTCTCGGCTGCTCTGGGCTGAGCGTCGCGAGCAGAGGAGAAGCGGCTCTCCCCGACTCTGGGCGGGGCCTCCTCTCCCTGCAGGTTTGCTTTAATGATTTTCTTGAAAGAAAGAGACAGTTGTGAGCAAACAGGTTTGACAGGGACTGCTCCCACCCCCCCCCCCCCAACGCACCCTCCAGGGGATTTCTTTTCGTCTGCGCTGGACTTCAAAGTCAGTAATAGGCCCCTGTCATCGGCTTGACGACCAGGATTTGGGCTGTTTGTTGGGACGAGTCGCCGCCGCGCACCTTGGCGGCGGCTCTGCAGCTCCCGGGCACGGGAGGCTGGCCCTTCGGGGCCGAGGCGGGGGCCAGGCTCAACGAGGGTAGACGGTAGGACAAAGCCCGACTGGGAAGGAAGGAGACGGGATGTGCTAGGCAGAACGGCCCGAGCCAGGTCCGCGGCGCTAGATCCCTGGATCCACGCGGGTCCCCTGCTCTCTCCTGACTGGAAAGAAGTCTTGGTTGCCCAGCCGTGGGCACACCGATGCTTCCCCGCTACAGTGCACCCCAATATCCTGCAGCTCCCGTGAGAGTCCCCAGGGCCAGGCACAAATTAGAACCCTGGTTTCAGTTTTCCAGCGTGCGCCGCCTCCCGAAGCCTTGCCCACTAACACCCACCTGATGCCCCTTCCCAGCCTAAGCCTGCCTCGGGGTTGGCTGGGTGCCCTGGTGGGGCCCAGCGCTCGGGGTTCCTCCCGGGCTGGGGGACTCTGTGTATCCAGGGCGCTGGAGCGCCAGGCTCTGCGGGGAGACACCACACCCCTGTAAGCTTCATCTTAGAATATGCTAAGGGACACTGAGCTATGAGGGAGATCAGAGCTGCTGACAGCACTGTCAGTTGGGGTTATATCAGACAGCAAAACCGCGGCACCGCCGCCCTAGGTCTCCTGGGCTTCTGAGAGGGCGGGAGGAGGGCCTTCCGTGCGCTTCGGGAGCCCCCAGACCGGCCGGCCACCAGAGGCAAGTCACTTCCTAATTGTCTTGATTTGTAAGAGGGTTTTGTGATGCTAAATAAGCGTGGCACAGCCTGCCCAGCCTCCCCCCTACAAGTCTCCCAGCCCGCCTTTGTTTACCTTCTCCTGATCGCTCATTTATTTATCTATCTATTATTTATAGGCGTCCCCTCCTATTCAGCGCCCGTGTATGTTAATTTTGTTATACCATTTAATTCTAACATTGGTCTCAAAAGAGCTCTTAATGAGAAAAGCATATACAACACGGATCACTTTGCTATTCAGCTCAACCAGATGGACAACTGCTAACTTTCTTTTTTTTAATAATGAAAATCCCCCTTTGACAAAGGGGCTTGGATGAATAGGCTCCAAATAACACCTCAAACACTTCTAATTGTTTTGAGGACAATATGCTAATCCGTGGGTTTCAGCTTTGGTGTCTGTTGACAACGTTTCCCTTGCACTTCAGGCACTGGCTCCTTTGGAAACGGCAGAGGCAAGCGCGCAAATCCCTCAGCAGCATCAGAAAGCAGACGCGCCGCTAGGATGCGCCCCCCACCCCTCACCCGCACCAAATGAAAGTCAATGGGGAAAAGCACCGGACCTACAAAAACAAAACAATACAAAACAAAACAAAACAAAAAAACCTGCGTGAGCACGACTTTGGGAATGAGAATATGGGAAGATGGGGACTGGGGGAGCAACCTTTGATTTGGAGAACAAGTTCCAAAGAGTTGTGCGGGAAGGCATCAGAAAGTCCTTTTTCCCACGAAAAACAGCAATGTTGAAGCTAACATTCACCCAGTGGGGAAAGGAAAAGGTTCTTTTCCTTGTTGGTTAAACAATGAGGGCTGCGAGTTACGGTGTTTATGATAATGACTGTGTCACCGTTGCCTTCTTTCTTTCCTTTGCTCCGTAGGGTCTTAGTAAAAAGGCTCCCACTGCATTTCTTAGACTTTTATTTTTTAACTTGGGAACCAGTGTCGAGTCCCAAATCCCCAGAAGAGCCAGCAGCAGCATTTTCAAACACCTTTTTAAAAAAGTAGATTCCACCAGTCTTCCCCTAATCATTGAACTTAAACGCACATCGCAGGACCCGATGTTCAAGGCGCAACTGGTTCCCAGCAGACTCGCGATTCTCTCCTTTCCTTTTGGAATTTGGTTTTAAAAAAGAAAATGCACCCAGATCTCGGAGGTCTGGCTCAGCTTTTGTCTGAGCTTATGCACCCCTTGAAGTGGTCTGACCACTTTGTGAAGAACGTTAGGGATGGAGTGACATCCCAGGGAGGGGTACCCTTGTCTAGCTTCTAATGGTGAGAGGCAGATCCAGAGGATATGATTGGGACAAATTATAGACTCTAGTCCCCTTTGCACCTGGCTCCTGAAGACCATCACGCTGGCCAACGCAAGCCAGCTGCCAACTGCCACTGCTAGTGTGGATCTGTGCGCTCTCCGCTTCCCAGCAGTCCAACTCCCAGCCCAGACCTGGCCTCCTGACTCCAGATTTTATGCACATCAAAGGTTACTTTTTGCAATGACAGATTGTCTTTATTCAAAACATCTTTGTTCAACAAATGAACAGAATAAGAAGATAAAATCCATTTCCAAGACATCGTCAAAAACATTTGTGACCATTTAGGATCTTTTTATTCTTTTAATTTTTGTTCACTTTCTACTTCCTGACTTCATAACCCGACATTCTGTCTAAAAGTAAACTTAGGTCGCTAGGAGCACTGCTTTATACAAAGTAAATAACGATGTGGGTTCTTTTTATCTTTAAAAAAGCAAACACTATCATAACATGATTTTAAATAGAAATGTTTCCCTTTCTGTAGTTTTAAACTTTTAAGCCTTTCCCCCATACATGAAGAGCAAATGGCACCTAGTTATGTTGTGTCTGATGGCAAAACACAGAGCTAACTCTTTTCTTCAGGGAGCAAAAGGAAAAAAAATATGCATATTCTAGATATAATACCAGGATCTGAGAGTTCTGGAGTCCAAAGCCCATCAGAGGAGAGAGAAGGGGGCATAAATAAAGCAAACTGCCTGCTTTGCTTGTCCAAAGGTACAGTTGGAGATTTGATTTGGGACAGTTGGGGAAGGGGCAACTGTATAGCGGTCATAATGTTCCCAAGTTTCTGGCACCTGTCTGCGCCTTGGGTCCGGTAGGACGCTCCTACCATCCCCTTGGAAGAGAGAGGCAGAGTCTGGGGTAGGGTAAAGGGCAGCCGGCAGGGATGGCCCCGAGGCGTCCGCAGGCCGCGGCTAGGCGCAGAGGGCGGGATACAAACCCCGATTCCAGGCCGCCCTCCAGGTCTGGCGGGCCGAGCTGGGGGTTACATGGCCGTAGCGTGGGCTGACGAATAAGGGTCTATGCCAGTCTTGGTCATGCCCGGGAAGAGGATGTAGGCGACAGGGGGCTGCAGGGTGGAGGCAGACCAGGCGGTACAGTTACAGGGCACCACGTAGCCCGGGTTGGTGGGGGACGGGTGCGTGTGCGTGTGCTGGCTGGGGCAGCCGAGGCTGCCGAAGGCGCCGTTCTGGTAACCCAGGGTGGACGCGTAGGGCAGCGCGCCGGTGGCCAAGGTGTGGGGCACTTCACCCATCTTCTGGATGGCGCTTGAGCTAAACTGCGCAGGGTCCAGCAGGGAGTAGGGCGCCGAGGCGGGCGGCAAGAAGGCCCGGGCTTTCTCGGGCGCGCTCAGGAGGCCGTCGGAGGCCCCCACGGGCAGGCCGGCCGCCTTGAGCGGGTCCGTGTCGCCCAGGTAGGGCAAGGGGAAGACATACCTGTCCTTCTTGAGCAGGTTCTTGGGCTTGCGCCGCGGCCGATACTTGTAGTCGGGGTGTTCTTTCATGTGCTGCGCTCGGAGCCGCTTGGCTTCGTCGATATACGGCCGCTTCTCTGCCTCCGACAGAAGCTTCCACTCGGCGCCTAGGCGCTTGCTGATTTCTGAGTTGTGCATCTTGGGGTTTTCCTGGGCCATCTTGCGCCTCTGGCCTCGGGACCATACCATGAAGGCGTTCATGGGTCGCTTGATGTGGTCTGAAGGTTTGGACATGGTCCCGGAGGCTAGGCGGGTGGGGGTGGGGAGTGCAGGGGTTCTGCAGGCGAGCTGGACGCGGTTGTCTGTCTGCCTGTCTGTCCGTCCTGAGCCGGGATTCTGCGCTCCCCTCGCCTCCGCACTGCTGAGGGGAAGCCAGAGAGAAGCGCTAACCTCGAAAAGTTCAGCTGATCATGCCAGTCTTCGCACCCAGGCAGGCCCCGGGGGGCGAGTGGGGACGGGAAGGGCGGGGGAGGAGAATGTGGCCGGCCTTGGGGGCTGCCGACACTCGCTGGGGCCCAAATACCGGAGTGGGCTTAAGTGTCCAGGTAATTTGCTGGAGAGGGCAGGAAGCTCCTCCTTCTCCCCCTTTCCACTTTTGCTTTCCCTAGTTCTCTTCTCTCCTGTGTCTACGGCCGTGGCTCCCTCCCCCACTCCCGTGGCTTTCTTGGAGCTGCCTTGCCTAGCGCAGCACCTGGCTGAGAATGCGGGATGGCTGGTGAACTGGAGCCAAAAGCGGCGAAGTTCAAAGGCGAGGTGGGCCGGGACCGCACGCACTCTGACATAAGCGTGGGGCGGTGACTCCCCAACCTCGGCTCCAATCAGCAGCAGAGGAGGCGAGGGGGCGCACAGGCCAACGCGCCTGCCAAGGCAAGGGGGAGCGCGACTGGTGGGGGCGGGGAAAGGTATGAGAGAGAGACGGAGATCCGGAGAAGGGAGCGGCCAGCCCAAGATTTGGGACTTGGACTCCGTGTTGTTTCTGGCACTGTCAACAAATAAAACTCTTTGTGTCTGTTGTCTTTCCCGGTTTACAAAGGAGAATTAAGGCTTGGAATACAAAGACCCGGGAAAGGGGTAGCGAAGGGAGTGAGCAGAGGACGCAGGTTGATAAATAGGGCAGCCTCGTCGCGAAATGCCAGGACAGCACTTTATCCCCTCCCCGGCCCTTGGCAAAGATCTTTGGAAGAAAAAAAGAATCTATCAAACTGAAGTTAAAAAGAAAAATAAACTTTCGCACCATACCTTCGGCAGTTCTTGGGCTGCGGTCTCACGGGACGTCCCTGCGGCGCCGCCTCCACCCCTACCCCCGGGCGTGGCGCGCTGGCCAAGCGCTGGGCCCCGGGATAGCTCCGCGGTGCCTTTCCAGACGATGCCTGAAAGCCTCGAGCCCCGCAGTGCAGGGGTTGCACCCCGGGTTGGTGAGCATGGACGAGCACTGCGATCTGCTCTTCACTGTCTTGGAGGGGGCGGGAATGGGATTTCCATCACTATTCCTATTTATGTTATTATTATTTAGTGTTTTTAAACCTCCAACTTTCCCTCCACATCTCCCAACACAGGAAAGACAGCCTGGAGGCCAGCAGGTGCATCGCAGGGCGTGGGGCTTCCCCGTTGCCCCTTGCGCAGCGGCCTTAGAGCGGAGACTCAGTCTGTATCCGCACCCAGGGCCGGTTTGTCCCTCGGTGCCGCTTCCCACCCAGAGAGAAAGCGAGACTCATTTCTTGCGTCAGATGAGCATTTTCGGGTAAAAAGGACGAAATAACCCGCAGAGCAGACCTGTACGCCTGTTTCCTTTGAATAATTGCCTGCCCGATGTGAAATGCCCTTGGGGGAAATATTTATTAAATGGAAACCATTGTCCCGGGTCCTGCAGGACCTGCGTGTGTTCCAGGCTTATTGGCTTTTGCACCAGCCTCTCTCGGGAAGACCGACCAGAAACGAGCACCGCTCCGCGCGTTCGGAGGGGTTGGGAGTGGGGGAGAACCAGGCAGAGAACAAGGAGGCAGGGAGAGAGTGTCTTTCTTTAGAATATAGTGTGTCGAGTTTGAGGGGAAGACTTTGCTTCTCCTTCCTATGATTAGAAAGACGTGTGGCATTTCTCACCCTTAGCGCGCTCTTCAACGAGGCATACGCTATGCCCATTTTACAGATTAGGAAACTAAGGTTGAGAAAGGCTAAGTAATTTGCAAAAAGTGACTCCCGAGGGAAGTGGTGACCCGGGGTGTACAGGAATTGAAAACTCTAATTTTTTTTCTATTTTACACGGTCCCACTTCGGATTTCCTGGTGCTGCAGCTAAATGTGGAACTCTCAACGAGATTATTGGAGCCATCGAAACCAGCCACGGAGATAAACCGCCCTGGAAGGCTAATTGTCCTGCCTGTTCTTGATTCACTTAGCCTCTGATCGGACCGTGGCCTCCTTGAGCGTACTCCTACACCTCGCGCCAAAGGCTCCACCACCGCCTGGGCTCGCGAGCAGGTGAGCGGTCTTTGCCTTGCTCTCAGCTCGAGCCCTGGCCTCCATCCTGCCCTCTACCCCTGTTTTCTCTGCAAGTTTCATCTAGCTTGGGGTACTAGAAAGTGGAAGCACTTTTCAGCCCAGTCCCGGGAGGATTTCCAAGACTCGCGGTGGAATTAGCCTGCAGACTAAGCCCAGCTCTCAGAGCCTGCATCAAAGGTCCGGGGGTCAGGCGATTCGAGTTCCAACAGGAGATCTAGATAGTGTTGGGAAGGAAAGACAGAAATGCTCTTATCTGCAGAAAGGTCGAGCATCCGGCGGGTCGGCCAAACTCTCACACCGGACCCCTCAGGGGACACTAAAGCCACACACAGAAGTTTGGGTTAATGCAAACCAACCTCTTGGAAACCGCTCAAACAGGGGATCTGGCACAGGGTCATAGACCCTTTCTTTCTGTCCAGCTTCCAGGCCAACTCGTTCGGCTTGCCCTGAGGCAGCTCGGGCAGATCCTCCTTCACTTTCTGAATTCTTCCTCCTCCTCCTGCTGCCGGGGCTTCTCTCTAAACATCTCTCGATCCTCCCTAGTTCTCATTTCAAGACTCTGGAGCAGATTAGTACCAAAGGCTTGAAATTGTGGGGTAGCAGTTATTGCGCGGGGCATCACCTGACTTGCCAGGGTTCCCGAGCCCCAGGGTGCCTGCCTCAGGATGCATTGACCCTGGCGGGCACCATTCCCCTCCTCTTCTTGGCCTTGGGACTTGAACTCAGCGCTGCGAGGGAACTCTGGGCGGGGCCGGGCCTTGCTCTGTAGCGTCTCCTAAACGGTCAGCGCAGCCGCATACACCCCTTACATAGTGCTGGTTGGCTGTGGGTTTATTCAGGACTCTGTAGAATTCCCGAGATCCGGAGGCCTGACCTGGTGCTGTCTTCAGCTCACGCCTCTACCTCTTTTGCGCTGCATGTCTCTCTGAGCTCTGTCTCCCCGCCAGGCCTAGGCAAGGAGGCGGAAATCCTGGAGAGGAGGCCCCTGGAGAGAAGCCCCAGCTTTGGTCACCGCTGGAACAAGCCTTAGGACAGAGGTCGTGTACACGCGCCGCTTACTTTATCACAGCTGGAGGCTGGGGCTTTTGGCCACCGGGCCACTCTCCAGAGCTGAGACATCCCTGAGTCATGGCCTTTTCGCCTCTGCGTTAGCCTAGAGCGTGGGCGGATAGCCTCAGTACGCATCTTGGCGCATAGCAGTCACTCAGGACTTGCTATGTGCTCGCTTACGCCTAATATCTGGACCCCTGAGCTACAGGGATTCTGACTGCGAATCCACGCGGTTCCTGCAGAAGTGAAAGAGAGGTCGCCACCCTATCTACTTCTCGCAACACCCACTCTGCCCAGTGCCCGTGTAAGATCCAAGATGCATGTTCTTCTGTCTCTGGGCCCTTGTAGGGAGACTTTCCCCTTCTCCTTCCGCCCAACTCCTGTGCGTACCTCAGGTGTCTTTAAAGGCTTCACCTCCTCTGTGGAGTCTTCTCTGATTTCCGGGCTGGACTAAGACACCTTCTATGTTCTCACTCACACACCCTCTCCTTTTCCTGTCCTCTTTCTCAGCCTGTTGTGCAGCCCTGTCGCAGTCCGTCAGACTTCGAGCTCCTCGAAGGTGGTGGCTGTGTGTTACTCATCTTTGAGTGCGCACAACTGTGAGCGCAGGGAAGATGCTCGGTAGTTTCCTTCCACTCAGGCTTAAACTTTTCCTACCCGGAGAGGACCCCAGACGCAGCCTGGTAAAGCCAAGCGCAGAAGTCTTCCGGCTCCCGGGCCTGTACCCACCTGCCTGGCCTCAACGCTCTGCCCTCTTCCCAGCCACCACCTGCTCCTTTCTAGTGGGCAGGCTCTGCTCCCAGGCCTCCAGGAGTGAGCGACAGCTGAGCAAGTAGAGGATGGTGCGCAGACCAAGGCTTGGAGAGCGGGGCTGGGGGTTGGGGTTGGAGGAGAGGGGACCTTCCCACGTGGGTTGCTCTCAATGGTTTTTCAGAAGAGACCAAGAGAGTTGCCTGCGTCTTGAAGGGCCGAGGTGTTGGGTGCCAGGCCCGCTGGCTCACTGCCGCCCCTCCGGGGTTCTGGAGGTCCTGAGGGAAGTTCCAGGTGCCGGTTTGGGGGAGTCCACTCGCGCAAATCCTGGTTTCAGCTCTCCGCTGGGAGTGTGAGCTGGAGGCACACTGATGTTCAGCTACAGGAGCGTTAATCCCGCCCACCTTTGAACGTT
This sequence comes from Desmodus rotundus, assembly GCF_022682495.2. Classification (NCBI taxonomy): domain Eukaryota; kingdom Metazoa; phylum Chordata; class Mammalia; order Chiroptera; family Phyllostomidae; genus Desmodus; species Desmodus rotundus. The sequence goes on from NC_071394.1 coordinate 102,276,137, forward strand.
TACAATAATCCAGAAGACAACATCGAGTGATAGAATGCCCTTGGGAAATAACGCACTTGGTTAAATTGTAAACTTTTCATTTTCTTATTAGCGAGAATATTTTAATATTTAGCTACCCTACTGTTTTTCTTTTTCCCTGTTTTTTGTCTATTTTCAAAATTAGAGACCTCACGTATCCCTTCTCTTTTTAAGAGTGTCCAAAAGGATTCAGAGCTCTGTTCCTTTTAAGATATTTCCTGGCAAATGTTTGAGGGTCTTCCCTCCAGAACCCAGCCCAAACCACTATGAGAGTTTTGAAATTTTGTAAAACTCCACAGGACCCTCGCACAGATCACACAGGAGGGTGTGGCTTCCAGCAAGAAACAATGAAAAACAGAACAAACTCTGGTCCCAGGACAAACGCCTGGAGACCCTGCAGCAGAGTGCGTTTGTCTACTCAGAGCTAGCAGAGCTCTTGGCTCGGCTGAAGGACACTTCTGTCTCAACACCAGGAGCACGCCCATGTAAGGAGACTTTTCAATACTTAACTTGAGTAGCTGGAGTCTCTTCGTAGCAGAGATCACGTGATCACCGACGTGGTAAAAGTTAATGGATGATTGCATAACATTACACACATCTCCCAGAAAATAGAAAGGATGAAGCAGGGGCAAGGCTTTGAAAACTTCATGTTTATTCACCAATTAGAAAGGCTATATGTTGAGCACCTACTATGTGCCAGAGTGGGTGCTGGCATACAGCAATGAACAAAACCTGCAAAGGTCCTTCTTCCTTGGCGCTTACAGCCTAATGGAAGGACAGACGCAAACAAACAAACAAATTTCTGTGATCACTCCTGGCTCGACCACCAAGTAGCTGCATCAGTTCAGGTATTTAACTTGTCTGTGTATTGGTTTCCTTGTCTGCAATGGGCATAATGGATTATTATCAGGACTAAATGAGTTACCATGAAGCAAGCCCTTAGAATAGTGCTTGAATGTGAAAGTGCTCAATGAATGGTCAGGTTATATTACGCTCTCGTTCAATACATAAGGAGTTAATTTCTGATAGTGATAAGCAGTCAACAGTGAGGCAGGATGAGACAGGGGCTGAGGTAAGCAGTGTGTTTACTTTGTATTGGGTGGTCAGGGATCTGAATCCAGCAAAAAGCCAGCCTTAATGGAGGAAGGGTAGGGGGGTAAAACAGGAGAAGCAGGATATGTCACCACCTGGAGAAGAGGCTGAGGGGACCCTCAGTGGCTGAAACCTGGCCATGACCTTGGGGAGAGTAAAAGGAAAAAGTTGGGTGAGTTTGGAAAGGCTCAGATTACTCAGTCTTGTAGAGTTCATTGGTTTGTTTTATTAATGTGCACTGGAAAGTCAGTGGAATGAGACACACCAAAATTATTTAACAATAATCCAGCAACCATGCAGCAATACATATATGTGTGTGTGTATACATACACACACATATTAGTTTTCAGACACTTTACTTGTGGAGGACTCTCTCCTCCAGTTATGGGCAAGAAACTTCATAAATGAACAGATTTTTATTGGCTCTAGGGTCAGCTATTGAATGCTTTGGGTTCATCTCACTCCTTTACCTCCAGGAAGCTGAGGAGTAAAAGAAGAGATAGTCATGCATAGCTGTTCATGATTCTGAAGACATGTCCACTAATATTCAGTAGATATTAGCAGCCCAATGCATCCCTGACTTATTCTTCCCACTTCCCACCAAGTGGAGTTCTCCTACTTCCCTGTGAAGGGGCCCAGGCCTCTAAGTTGGCCCTATCTGGAAAAACTGAGTCCACATATAGCTATTTTGAATATCTCCACTTTAGAAATATAGGATTTGTTTATGAGCAAATGAGGTTTCTTAGGCTTAAAAAAATCTCAGCGGTTATAAGAACAGGAAAGACATATTTTGTTTCTAAGAATAAAAGCCAAAAGAATGTCAACATCGTATGCCTCTGCCTTGGGTTTTATTGTGTTCAGATTTTCCACATATATTAGGGCTCTCCCACCCCCATTCTTCTAATGTAAGAATCCTTGGTCAGCTTTTATCATAAATAATACCCTTTAAGGCTCTGTGTTTGCTAATGCAATCGGCCAAGTTATTGGAGCATACATTCTCTTGCCAATTTTATCACAAATTATGCACTGCAGAGGATAAGACCAAACTCTGGCAAGAAGCCCCAATCAAGGATCAGAATAACACTTCTTTTTTTTTGTGGCACCTGCCTCTGCCCGCAACTTACATAGCAAGAAATATTAGGGCACTCAGCAGTTGCAAAAGGTGCTTCATTAAATGCTTATTTTCATCTACCTGGCGTTTCTTTAGAGCATCATTTTTGCAAATTGGGAAGCCCAACAACCCTTGACATTTTATTTAACATGAAAGTCAGTGGAATATTTGTTGAATGAGTTGGTAGTTAAGTAGAAAGAGCTATAAAAGTAGAATTCAAGACCTAGGGCTTCTAATTACTGTGAGACCTTGGGCAAATTATGTGACTTATTATGGCCCCCAGTGTAACAACCTACCGCAAACCTTAGTGACTTAAAATGACAAACTTTTATTATCTCGTATGGCTTCTCAGGATCAAGAATTCAGGAGGAGCTGTACTGGTTGGTCCTGACTCAGGGACTCTTACGAGAAGGTAATCAAGATGTTGTCAGAGTCGCAGTCATCTGCAGGCTTGAATGAGCGCAAGGATCTGCTTCCACACTCACTCATGCAGCTGTTGGCAAGAAGCCTTTAGTTTCTCACCACAGGGGCCTTTCCCTGAAGGCTGCTCACAATATGGTAGCTTGGTTCCCTTTGTGCAAAAGATCTGAGAGGGACTCAGACAGAAGGCCGGTACAATGTGGGAGGAGACTAAGCAAAAGTGAGAATACAGGAAGGAGGGATCATTGGCGGCAGTACGGGGGTCTTTCTACCATAGGCTCCAACTGGATAACAGAGGGGATGAGCTTTGTGGGCAGTAAAACTTCATCACTCTACATTATCCTCACTGATGCCGTTACTCCCAGACACAAGCACAGCTGGCTGACTATTGGCAGACTTGTGCAAAGAACCCCATTTTGTCCTAATTTCTACCACTTCCCTCTGCTAGCACACATTTGGCCCTGTTGGGGCTGGATCTTGACTTTCTCAGTGTCTTTAACACCATCCTGTCCCTCACCATTCTCATCCCCCAACTGTATCCTATTAACTTCTGTCAGTTGAGTCCCAGCCAGGTGCTCACTGATTATTAGGGTGCCAAAAAAGGACTCGAGAAGCTGGGTTTAAAAAGAGGAGCACTACTGAAGACCCAGGTCAGTGTGACCACAAGGGGAAGTTACAGACACTGTTGCCAGTACCATGGGGCGGGGGGCCCCTTGCAGCTCCTCTGAAATGACATCACCTCACCCTCTGTCTGCTCTTTTAGCTAGTCCTGATATCTACAGTTATATACAATGTGATAATGGGGAAAGAACAAACTCTTCAATAAGTATTGCTGAGAAAATTGGATGTCCACATGAAAAAGAACAAAACTCAACCACTATCTTGTGTCATACACAAAAATTAACTCAAAGTGGATTTCAGACTTGAATGTAAGATCTGAAAGCAGAAAACTCTCAGAAGAAAACATAGATGATGAACTCCCTTCCATAGGTCTTGCTGATGATTTTTTGAATCTGACAGCAAAAGCAAAAGCAATAAAAGCAAAAATGAATAAATGGGACAACATTATACTAAAAAGCTTCTGTACAGCGAAAGAAACCATCAACAAAATGAAAATCCACTGAATGGGAGGAAATATTTGCAAACCATGTATCTGATAAGGGACTGATAACAACGGGGGACCCCCACAACCTGGAATTTATTTATAAAAATTGTGCATTTATTCTTACATGCTTAAACTTCAGTCACCTTCAAAGTACTCTCCATTTGATGATTCATGACATTTTTGACTGCTCAAAACAGTTTTTTAAAATATATTTTATTGGTTATGCTATTACAGTTGTCCCAATTTTTCCCCCTTTGCCCCCTCCACCTGGTATCCTCCATTCCTTCTGCCAATCCCCACACCATTGTTCATGTCCATGGATCATGCATATAAGTCCTTCGGCTTCTCCATTTCCTATACTGTTGTTAACATCTCCCTGTCTGTTCTGTATCTACCTATTTGACCTTCTTAATCTCTACACTTTTCCCCTGTTCTCCACCATTCTCTCCCTCCCCCTCCCAACTTATAACCCTCTAAATGATCTCCATATCTATAATTCTGTTTCTGTTCTGCTTGTTCACTTAGTTTATTTTTAGATTCAATTGTTGATAGTTGTGAATTTATTGCCATTTTAATGTTCATAGTTTTGATCATCTTTGTTTTCTTAAATAAGTCCCATTAACATTACATATGATAATGGCTTGGTGATGATGAACTCCTTTAGCTTTACCTTGTCTGGGAAACACTTTATCTGCCCTTCCATCCTAAGTGATAACTTTGCTGGATAGAGTAATCTAGGTTGTAGGCCCTTGCTTTCATCACTTTGAATACTTGCCAGTCCCTTCTTGCTTGCAAAGTTTCTTTTGAGAAATCAGCTGACAGTCTTATGGGAACTCCTTTGTAGGTAACTATATGCTTTTCTCTTGCTGATTTTAAGATTCTTTCTTTTTATCTTTAATCTTTGGCATTTTAAAGTTATTTTTTTAAAGATTTATGTATTTATTCATTTCCAGAAACAGGGGAAGGGAGGGAGAAAGAGAGGGAGAGAAACATCAATATGTGGTTGCCTCTCACACGCCCCTACTGGGGACCTGACCCACAACCTAGGCTGTGCCCTGACTGGGAATTGAACCGGTGACCCTTTGGTTTACAGGCCGGCACTCAGTCGGCTGAGCCACACCAGCCAGGGCTAATATTTGGCATTTTAATTATGATGTGTCTTGGTGTGGTCCTGTTTGTGTCCATCTTGTTTGGGACTCTGCTCCCTGGACTTGTATGTCAATTTCCTTCACCAAATTAGGGAAGTTTTCTTTCATTATTTTTTCAAGTAAGTTTTTAATCTCTTGCCCCTTCTCTTCTCCTTCCAGCACCCCTAGGATTCGAATGTTGGTATGTTTGAAGTTGTTGCAGAGGCTTCTTTGCCTATGTTTGTTTTATTGGATCCTTTTTTCTTCTTGCTATTCTGATTGAATGTTTTTTTTCTTCCTTATGTTCCAAATCATTGATTTGATTCTCAGCTTAGTCCACCTCACTATTGTTTCCCTGTAAATTTTTCTTTATTTTACTTAGCGTAAACTTCATTTCTGCTTGGGTCTTTTTTATGTTGTTGAGGTGCCTAATGAGTTCCTTGAGTATTCTAATAACCAGTGTTTTGAACTCTGCATCTGTAGATTGCTATCTCCATTTTGTTTTGTTGTTTTTCTGGAGTGTTGTTCTTGCATTTGAGCCATATTTTGTGTCTGCTCATTTTGGCAGCCTCCCTGTATTTGTTTCCATATATTAGGTAGAGCTGCTTTGACTTCTTTACTTAGTAGTGTGGCCTATTGTAGAAAAGCACACCTGTAAGTTGGTTGGGGCAGGGCATTAGGTAATTGTCAGGGAAGGGCAACTCACCAGAACCAGGTTGATGGAGTCTCCAATATGGTGTCACTGCTCTGTGGTTCTGTGTGGGGGACGACTCAGAAAGGGGACAATGCCACTGCCTTGCCTCTGGAATTCTGTGTGGGAGGATGCTGTCCTCCAGCACTCTCCCTGATGCCAGACACTTCAGTTTCTCCCTATATGCCACTGGTGCCCTTTCAGCTGCTGCCCCGATGCTGGAGCAAAGAGAGGAAGTAAGTCCTAAGGTGTGGGCCTTTTAAGAGGAGATGCCTGAAAATCTAGCAGTTTTTCTGCTGCCCCAATCCCTATTGGTTTTTACAGAGAGAAGCTATGGGGACTTATCTTCCTGGCACTGGAACTGTGAGCTGGGTGGTCTGGTATGGAGCTGTGATCCCTCACTCCCAAGGTATCCCTCCCAATTTTTACCTACCACACATGGGTGTGGTACTGCCCTTCTGCATCACTACTTCTCCACGTCTCCATGCATCTCTGTGCACCTCTGCCCCTCCTACCCATCTGGATGAATGTGACTTCTCTTTAATTCCTTGATTGTCAGGCTTCCATACAGCTCGATTTTCTGATGATTCCGGGTGATAGTCATTTTGTAGTTTAGTTGTAATTTTTGCAATTTTTGCTGTGGTTGTGCAAGGTGGTGAGCCGAGTTTACCTATGCCTCCATTTTGACTGGAAGTCCCAGTACCTCAAAACAGTTTTTGAAGTTGTTGATTTTGATGCCTTTTCATGCTTCTGTCATTTTTTTGTTTCACCTTTCCACATCACTAAAATGTTTCCCTTTGAGTACTTTTTTCAGCTGGGGAAAGAAAAAATGTTGCTTGGGATGAGATTGGGTGAATAGGTAGTGTGGGGCACGGGGGTCATGCCATTTTTGGTCAAAAACTGCTGAACACTGAGTGCTGTGTGGGCACATGGGCTCATAAATCTCCCACCATGAAATGGGCAAACATGTTGACAGAACCTTCAAAAAAATTCACAGCCTCTCACAACAATACCAGCTGGTACACTGATACAGATGGGTTCCTAGAACACTCATCTAGTGGTGGGAACCTGTATTACAAGGGACTCACCCTCCAGAAGATAATTCCGGATTCTTTGGGGTCCCCTCCACCATATATAAAGAACTCATACAACTTAATAGCAAAAAAACCCCAAACAATCTGATTAAAAAACAGGCAGAAGATCTGAATAGACATTTTTCCTAAGAAGATATACAAAAGGCCAACAGTACATGAAAAGACGCTCAACATCATTATCAGGGAAATGCAAATTAAACCACAGTGAAATATTGTCTCATACCTATAGGAGTGGCTATTACAAAAAACATAAGAAATAAGTGTTGGCAGGATGTGGAGAAAAGGGCAGCCTTTATACTGTTGGTGGGAATATAAATTGGTGCAACACTATGGAAAATACAAGAAAATTCAAAATAGAACTACCATATAACCCAGCAACTCTACTTCCGGGTATTTATCCAAAGAAAATGAAAACACTAACTTGAAATGATATATGTATACATCTCCATGTTCATTGTAGTAGCCAAATTATGGAAACAACCTAAGTGTTCATAGATAGATGAATGGATAAAGAAATTGTGGTGTGTGTGTGTATATGTATACATATATATATACACATGCGTGTGTATATATTTATAATGGAATATTATTCAGCCATTAAAATGAATAAAATCTTGCCATTTGTGACAACATAGATGGATCTTGAGAGCATTATGCTAAGTTGACAGAGAAAGACAAATACTATACGTGTGGAAGCTAAAAACCCAAACAAATTTTAAACAACCCAAACTGAGAAAACAGATTGGTAGTCAAAAGATAAAAAGAGAAACAGACAAAACCCTCCCAGTTAAAGAAAAAAAGTAAAAAAATATAAAAAAAAATAAAAAGGAAAATAACTGTAAGTAAAACATTAACAGTCAGTTGACGAGGAGCCAGTGCATTGACTTCAAATAGGCTGATCAATTTAACCTTTTCCTTTTTTGTTATTTAAATTTTATTTTGCTGAAATAATACATTCATACATTTTAAAAAGTCAGATAGTAATAGAGCCTAATAAGTCTCCTACTCCAGTACACTCCTGCTCTTCACTATCCCCCAAAGAGCTTCTCTCCAGAGATAATCATTTTCCATACTTTCAGAATCTCTTCACATATTTCTAAAGAATATGCAGACTATTATTTATTATTGGTTCAATAGGTGAGAAGTTAGTACTCTGACCCCACCCTCACCTCCTCTACTTCCCGTCTTCCACCCTTTCAATGTAGTTCTATTATAGTTTGTTTTTACTTAAATTAGCAGTGTTTACATTATTATGCCTATGCAAATATTCACAGCTGAGCATGCAGTGCATTATGACTGTTTCCATTTCTCATTTCCTATTAATTGTCCTGTTTCCCACTTACTTGGTTTGCTTCGTAACTGTCACTGATTCTCCTCCATCTTCCCATAGCCTCCTATAATTTCACACAAGGTCAGCCATGTCAGGTAGTCTACCATTCTCATTTCGTGCTTGTAGACATCCTTTCTGGAGGTCCTTTCCTTCTGGGTTGCCATTCCTGTTTTCCGTTTCTCACATCTTCCCCTCTGTAGTTCACCCATGTCTTGTTACAGTGTAACTTCCAGTACTTAAATCAGGTTGAAGAGATGGCATAACAATGGCAGTCTTCAACGTGAGTCTCTTTAAGTTCCCGTGCTCCAATATGGAATGGTTACTTCTCTGCCTGGTGCCTGAGGTCTCCCTCTCCCTTCATCTTCACCCAGAACATTCCCTTCACTTCTCCTGTATTGGAGCTTTGGTTTTTGTGTTCTGTCTTTCCCCTCAGGTTTCATCTTTCATGCTTTTGAGTTGCAAGAATAACCTGTCCTCACTTTTGCTCCTCTTGCTGGCTTTGTCCCCTTACCTTTAACTATCTGAGTTCCTGTTTGTCTTAGCCCTTGACATTCTTTCTCCCCAGCCTTCCAGGAGCCAGTGTCCTCATGCTTCCCTGTGGTAGTTCTGTCCTCTGGGAAGTATTAATAGCACATGTTTCTTTACTCTTATTAGAAATTTCCCTAAAAACATACAAGGGAAGCAACAACCCTGACCTAGGGCTCTGGCACACCTGGCATCTCTGATTCTTGTGTGTGTTAGTGGCAAGATGGAAAGTTCAGTCATGACCTGGACCTCAGCTTAGGTGTTAAGGGCCCAAGAAGACTTGATGGAAGAATTGGGCAGAGGAGGTCCTTCCAGGTCATTATCTACAGGAATTTCAGTCAGACCAGTGAGGCAAGACACAGACTCAGAAAGTAATTTGAGAGCAGTCAACTGTAACAGGTAGCAACCAACAATTATTGAAATTTTCTTTTCCTATGCCATGTACCATGTGCTATGCAAAAACTCTGTATATGTATTATTTTATTTGATACTCAATAAGACCAGGTGGAGAAATATGTTGTTATCCCCATTTTGAAGGTAAGGAAATTGAGGCCTTCCTGAAATTTAAACAAAACTTCCCCAAGTCAAAGGGCTACTAATTGCTAGATCCAGGGTTTGAACTCAAGTGTTGTCTGACTCAAGAGCCCTTATCTTGCTATCTCAATCCCCCCCAGTATGACCCAGTGTGAACTTGGATAGAACTTGAAGGTATGGTATGAAGCAGAAGAGGACAGCATAGATTGTTGAGAGCTAGTTCTTAACAGAAGGATATTTGAGCAGGGTCCTTGACTCTTTTACTTTACAAAAGGATGGGAAGGATTTTTGTAGGCTGAGGGGAGGAAAGGAGGCAGTTCAGGTTGGGAGGTGTGTGCATTGGGGCAGGTACAGGATCACTGTGAACTGGGAAAAGGTGAAAGGTAAGGTGAACCAGATATTGATGGCATTTGATGCCAGAATGTGGGGCTGGCAGTCTATTAGATGGGCAACCAAACCAGTGTGTTTTGGAGAGGAGGAGTGAGAGATTAAAAATGGGACTTCATAAAGTTCAGTATGAGAGTGTTTTGTAGATGGATGGAAATGCAAAGAATTTGGAAGTTACCCTGTACTTATTGACTGTCCCTATTTATTTTGGGTAACCATTTGCAATGTCTCTGGTAATGCTATATTTATTTCAATAAGTTCCCCTAAATTCTTATTTATATCAGAAAGCAGAATGTCCAGTTTGCTGATGAGTACTTATTTTGGTCTGTTATTATGGTTTTAACCAAATATATCTCGCAGCAGCTCTTGGCTAAAAATAAAAATATTTTTAGGTTTGTACTTATTATGCTAGAGTGGATTGATCCCCTTATCAACCTATGTTCAACAGCTACATTCAGTAGGATAATTTTAGCAATGATTAGTCTTCACTATAAATCAGGGCAGTCCATTTATAATCCTGGGATTATCATTTAAAAGATAATTTCAATTCTCGTATTTC